>NC_091269.1:15472045-15775075 GCF_042477335.2 Ovis canadensis
TGGGGCCCACGTGATTTCCGGGTGGGGCCCACGTGATTTCCGGGTGGGGCCCACGTGATTTCCCCGTGGGGCCCACGTGATATCCCCGTGGGGCCCACGTGATTTCCGGGTCGGGCCCACGTGATTTCCCCGTGGGGCCCACGTGATTTCCCCGAGGGGCCCACGTGATTTCCCCTGGGGACCCACTTGATTTACCCGTGGGGCCCACGTGAATTCCCTTGGGGGCCCACGTGATTTCCGGGTGGGACCCACGTGATTTCCCCGTGGGGCCCACGTGATTTCCCCTGGGGGCCCACGTGATTTCCCCGTGGGCCCACGTGATTTCCGGGTGGGGCCCACGTGATTTCTGCGTGGGGCACACGTGATTTCCCCGTGGGGCCCACGTGATTTCCCCGTGGGGCCCACGTGATTTCCCCGTGGGGCCCACGTGATTTCCCCTGGGGGCCCACGTGATTTCCCAGTGGGGCCCACGTGATTTCCCCGTGGGGCCCACGTGTTTTCCCCAGGGGCCCCACGTGATTTCCCCTCGGGGCACACGTGGCTTCCCCGTGGGGCCCACGTGATTTCCCCTGGGGGCCCACGTGATTTCCCCGTGGGGCCCACGTGATTTCCGGGTGGGGCCCACGTGATTTCCCCGTGTGGCCCACGTGATTTCCCAGTGGGGCCCACGTGATTTCCCCGTGGGGCCCACGTGATTTCTCCTGGGGGCCCACGTGATTTCCCCTGAGGGGCCACGTGATTTCCCCGTGGGGCCCACGTGATTTCCCCTGGGGGCCCACGTGATTTCCCCTGAGGGGCCACGTGATTTCCCCGTGGGGCCCACGTGATTTCCCCTGGGGGCCCACGTGATTTCCCCGTGGGGCCCACGTGATTTCCACTGGGGGCCCACGTGATTTCCCCGTGGGGCCCACGTGATTTGCCCCGTGGGGCCCACGTGATTTCCCCTGGGGGCCCACGTGATTTCCCCTCTGGGCCCACGTGATTTCCCCGTGGGGCCCACGTGATTTCCGGGTGGGGCCCACGTGATTTCCGGGTGGGGCCCACGTGATTTCCCCGTGGGGCCTACGTGATTTCCCCGTGGGGCCCACGTGATTTCCCCATGGGACCCACGTGATTTCCCCTGGGCCCCCACGTGATTTCCCCTGGGGGCCCACGTGGTTTCCCCGTGGGGCCCACGTGATTTCCCCTGGGGGCGCACGTGATTTCCCCTGGGGGCCCACGAGATTTCCCCGTGAGGCCCACGTGATTTCCGGGCGGGGCCCACGTGATTTCCCCGTGGGGCCCACGTGATTTCCGCGTGGGGCCCACGTGATTTCCGCGTGGGGCCCACGTGATTTCCCCGTGGGGCCCACGTGATTTCCCCTGGGGGCCCACGTGATTTCCCCGTGGGGCCCACGTGATTTCCCCGTGGGGCCCACGTGAGTTCCGGGTGGGGCCCACGTGATTTCCCCTGGGGGCCCACGTGATTTCCCCTGGGGGCCCACGTGATTTCCCCTGGGGGCCCACGTGATTTCCCCGTTGGGCCCACGTGATTTCCCCGTGGGGCCCACGTGATTTCCGGGTGGGGTCCACGTGATTTCCCCTGGGGGCCCACGTGATTTCCCCTGGGGGCCCACGTGATTTCCCCGTGGGGCCCACGTGATTTCCGGGTGGGGCCCACGTGATTTCCGGGTGGGGCCCACGTGATTTCCCCGTGGGGCCTACGTGATTTCCCCGTGGGGCCCACGTGATTTCCCCATGGGACCCACGTGATTTCCCCTGGGCCCCCACGTGATTTCCCCGGGGGGCCCACGTGGTTTCCCCGTGGGGCCCACGTGATTTCCCCTGGGGGCCCACGTGATTTCCCCTGGGGGCCCACGTGATTTCCCCGTGGGGCCCAAGTGATTTCCCCGTGGGGCCCACGTGATTTCCGGGTGGGGTCCACGTGATTTCCCCTGGGGGCCCACGTGATTTCCCCTGGGGGCCCACGTGATTTCCCCTGGGGGCCCACGTGATTTCCCCGTTGGGCCCACGTGATTTCCGGGTGGGGCCAACGTGATTTCCCCGTGGGGCCCACGTGATTTCCCCGTTGGTCCCACCTGATTTCCCCTGGGGGCCCACGTGATTTCCCCGTGGGGCCCACGTGATTTCCCCTGAGGGCCCACGTCATTTCCCCGTGGGGCCCACGTGATTTCCCCTGGGGGCCCACGTGATTTCCCCGTGGGGCCCACGTGATTTCCCCTGGGGACCCACGTGATTTCCCCTGGGGGCCGACGTGATTTCTCCGTGGAGCCCACGTGATTTCCCCTGGGGGCCCACGTGATTTCCACTGGGGGCGCCCGTGATTTCCCCTGGGGGCCCACGTGATTTCCCCGTGGGGCCCACGTGATTTCCCCTGGGGGCCCACGTGATTTCCGGATGGGGCCCACGTGATTTCTCCGTGGGGCCAACGTGATTTCCCCTGAGGGCACACGCGATTTCCCCGTGGGGCCCACGTGATTTCCGGGTGTGGCCCACGTGATTTCCGCGTGGGGCCCACGTGATTTCCCCGTGGGGCCCACGTGATTTCCCCGTGGGGCCCACGTGATTTCCCCGTGGGGCCCACGTGATTTCCCCTGGGGGCCCACGTGATTTCCCCTCGGGGCCCAAGTGACTTCCCTGTGGGGCCCACGTGATTTCCCCTGGGGGCCCACGTGATTTCCCCTGGGGGCCCACGTGATTTCCCAGTGGGGCCCACGTGATTTCCCGGTGGGGCCCACGTGATTTTCCCGTGGGGCCCACGTGATTTCCCCGTGGGGCCCACGTGATTTCCCAGTGGGGCCCACGTGATTTCCCCGTGGGGCCCACTTGATTTCCCCTGGGGCTCACGTGATTTCCCCGTGGGGCCCAAGTGTTTTCCCCTGGGGGCCCACGTGATTTCCCCTGGGGGCCCACGTGATTTCCCCGTGGGGCCCACGTGATTTCCCCGTGGGGCCCACGTGATTTCCCCTGGGGGCCCAAGTGATTTCCCCTGGGGGCCCACGTGATTTCCCCTGGGGGCCCACGTGATTTCCGGGTGGGGCCCACGTGATTTCCCCGTGGGGCCCACGTGATTTCCGGGTGGGGCCCACGTGATTTCCCTGTGGGGCCCACGTGATTTCCCCGTGGTGCCTACGTGATTTCCGGGTGGGGCCCACGTGATTTCCCTGTGGGGCCCACGTGATTTCCCCGTGGGGCCCACGTGATTTCCCCTGGGGGCTCACGTGATTTCCCCGTGGGGCCCACGTGATTTCCCCGTGGGGCCCACGTGATTTCCCCGTGGGGCCCACGTGATTTCCCCTGGGGGCCCACGTGATTTCCCCTCGGGGCCCAAGTGACTTCCCTGTGGGGCCCACGTGATTTCCCCTGGGGGCCCACGTGATTTCCCCTGGGGGCCCACGTGATTTCCCAGTGGGGCCCACGTGATTTCCCGGTGGGGCCCACGTGATTTTCCCGTGGGGCCCACGTGATTTCCCCGTGGGGCCCACGTGATTTCCCAGTGGGGCCCACGTGATTTCCCCGTGGGGCCCACTTGATTTCCCCTGGGGCTCACGTGATTTCCCCGTGGGGCCCACGTGATTTCCCCTGGGGGCCCACGTGATTTCCCCTGGGGGCCCACGAGATTTCCCCGTGGGGCCCACGTGATTTCCCCGTGGGGCCCACGTGATTTCCCCTGGGGGCCCAAGTGATTTCCCCTGGGGCCCACGTGATTTCCCCTGGGGGCCCACGTGATTTCCGGGTGGGGCCCACGTGATTTCCCCGTGGGGCCCACGTGATTTCCGAGTGGGGCCCACGTGATTTCCGGGTGGGGCCCACGTGATTTACCCGTGGGGCCTACGTGATTTCCGGGTGGGGCCCACGTGATTTCCCTGTGGGGCCCACGTGATTTCCCCGTGGGGCCCACGTGATTTCCCCTGGGGGCTCACGTGATTTCCCCTGGGGGCCCACGTGATTTCCCCGTGGGGCCCACGTGATTTCAGGGTGGGGCCCACGTGATTTCCCGGTGGGGGCCACGTGATTTCCACTGGGGGCCCACGTGATTTTCCCGTGGGGCCCACGTGATTTCCCCTGGGGGCCCACGTGATTTCCCCGTGGGCCCCACGTGATTTCCCCGTGGGGCCCACTTGATTTCCGGGTGGGGCCCATGTGATTTCCGGGTGGGGCCCACGTGATTTCCCCTGGGGGCCCACATGATTTCCGGGTGGGACCCACGTGATTTCCCCGTGGGGCCCACGTGATTTCACCTGGGGGCCCACGTGATTTCCCCTGGGGGCCCACGTGATTTCCCCGTGGGGCCCACGTGATTTCCGGTTGGGGCCCACGTGATTTCCCCGTGGGGCCCACGTGATTTCAGGGTGGGGCCCACGTGATTTCCACGTGGGGCCCACGTGATTTCCCCGTGGGGCCCACGTGATTTCCCCTGGGGGCCCACGTGATTTCCCCGTGGGGCCCACGTGATTTCCGGGTGGGGCCCACGTGATTTCCCCGTGGGGCCCACGTGATTTCCCCGTGGGGCCCACGTGATTTCCCCGTGGGGCCCACGTGATTTCCCCGTGGGGCCCACGTGATTTCCCCGTGGGGCCCACGTGATTTCCACGTGGGGCCCACGTGATTTCCAGGTGGGGCCCACGTGATTTCCCCGTGGGGCCCACGTGATTTCCCCTGGGTGCCCACGTGATTTCCCCTGGGGGCCCACGTGATTTTCCCTGGGGGCCCACGTGATTTCCCCGTGGGGCCCACGTGATTTCCGGGTGGGGCCCACGTGATTTCCCCTGGGGGCCCACGTGATTTCCCCGTGTGGCCCACGTGATTTCCCCGTGGGGCCCACGTGATTTCCCCATGGGGCCCACGTGATTTCCCCAGGGGGCCCACGTGATTTCCCCTGGGGGCCCACGTGATTTCCCCGTGGGGCCCACCTGATTTCCCCGTGGGGCCCAAGTGATTTCCGGGTGGGGCCCACGTGATTTCCCCGTGGGGCCCACGTGATTTCCCCGTGGGGCCCACGTGATTTCCCCTGGGGGCCCAAGTGTTTTCCCCAGGGGGCCCACGTGATTTCCCCTGGGGGCCCACGTGATTTCCGGGTGGGGCACACGTGATTTCCCCGTGGGGCCCACGTGATGTCCGGGTGGGGCCCACGTGATTTCCCTGTGGGGCCCACGTGATTTCCCCGTGGGGCCCACGTGATGTCCGGGTGGGGCCCACGTGATTTCCCCGTGGGGCCAACGTGATTTCCCCGTGGGGCCCACGTGATTTCCAGGTGGGGCCCACGTGATTTCCCCGTGGGGCCCACGTGATTTCCGGGTGGGGGCCACGTGATTTCCACTGGGGGCCCACGTGATTTCCCCGTGGGGCCCACGTGATTTCCCCGTGGGGCCCACGTGATTTCCGGGTGGGGCCCACGTGATTTCCGGGTGGGGCCCACGTGATTTCCCCGTGGGGCCCACGTGATTTCCCCGAGGGGCCCACGTGATTTCCCCTGGGGACCCACGTGATTTACCCGTGGGGCCCACGTGATTTCCCCTGGGGGCCCACGTGATTTCCGGGTGGGGCCCACGTGATTTCCGGGTGGGGCCCACGTGATTTCCGGGTGGGGCCCACGTGATTTCCCCGAGGGGCCCACGTGATTTCCACTGGGGGCCCACGTGATTTCCCCGTGGGGCCCACGTGATTTCCCCGTGGGGCCCACGTGATTTCCGGGTGGGGCCCACGTGATTTCCGGGTGGGGCCCACGTGATTTCCCCGTGGGGCCCACGTGATTTCCCCGTGGGGCCCACGTGATTTCCCCTGGGGGCCCACGTGATTTCCCCGTGGGGCCCACGTGATTTCCGGGTGGGGCCCACGTGATTTCCGGGTGGGGCCCACGTGATTTCCCCGTGGGGCCCACGTGATTTCCCTTGGGGGCCCACGTGATTTCCCCTGGGGGCCCACGTGATTTCCCCGTGGGGCCCACGTGATTTCCCCGTGGGACCCACGTGATTTCCGGGTGAGGCCCACGTGATTTCCCCTGGGGGCCCACGTGATTTCCAGTGGGGGCCCACGTGATTTCCCCGTGGGGTCCACGTGATTTCCCCGTGGGGCCCACGAGATTTCCCCATGGGGCCCACGTGATTTCCCCAGGGGGCCCACGTGATTTCCCCTGGGGGCCCTCGTTATTTCCCCGTGGGGCCCACGTGATTTCCCCTTGGGGCCCCCGTGATTTCCCCTGGGGGCCCACGTGATTTCCCCGTGGGGCCCTCGTGATTTCCCCTGCGGGCCCTCGTGATTTCCCCTGGGGCCCACGTGATTTCCACTGGGGGCCCACGTGATTTCCCCGTGGGGCCAACCTGATTTCCCCGTGGGGCCCACGTGATTTCCGGGTGGGGCTCACGTGATTTCCGGGTGGCGCCCACGTGATTTCCCCGTGGGGCCCACATGATTTCCGGGTGGGGCCCACATGATTTCCCCCGGGGGCCCACGTGATTTCCCCCTGGGGCCCACGTGATTTCCCCTGGGGGCCCACGTGATTTCCCCGTGGGGCCCACCTGATTTCCCCGTGGGGCCCACGTGATTTCCGGGTGGGGCTCACGTGATTTCCGGGTGGCGCCCACGTGATTTCCCCTTGGGGCCCCCGTGATTTCCCCTGGTGGCCCACGTGATTTCCCCGTGGGGCCCCCGTGATTTCCCCTGGGGGCCCACGTGATTTCTCCGTGGGGCCCTCGTGATTTCCCCTGCGGGCCCTCGTGATTTCCCCTGGGGCCCACGTGATTTCCCCGTCGGGCCCACGTGATTTCCGGGTGGGGCTCACGTGATTTCCGGGTGGCGCCCACGTGATTTCCCCGTGGGGCCCACATGATTTCCGGGTGGGGCCCACGTGATTTCCCCCGGGGGCCCACGTGATTTCCCCCTGGGGCCCACGTGATTTCCCCTGGGGGCCCACGTGATTTCCCCGTGGGGCCCACGTGATTTCCCCGTGGGGCCCACGTGATTTCCGGGTAGGGCCCACGTGATTTCCGGGTGGGGCCCACGTGATTTCCCCGTGGGGCCTACGTGATTTCCCCGTGGGGCCCACGTGATTTCCGGGTAGGGCCCACGTGATTTCCGGGTGGGGCCCACGTGATTTCCCCGTGGGGCCCACGTGATTTCCCCTTGGGGCCCACGTGATGTCCGGGTGGGGCCCACGTGATTTACCCGTGTGGCCCACGTGATTTCCCCGTGGGGCCCTCGTGATTTCCCCGTGGGGCCCGCGTGATTTCCGGGTGGGGCCCACGTGATTTCCCCGTGGGGCCCACGTGATTTCCCCTGGGGGCCCACGTGATTTCCCCTGGGGGCCCACGAGATTTCCCCGTGAGGCCCACGTGATTTCCGGGCGGGGCCCACGTGATTTCCCCGTGGGGCCCACGTGATTTCCGCGTGGGGCCCACGTGATTTCCCCGTGGGGCCCACGTGATTTCCCCTGGGGGCCCACGTGATTTCCCCGTGGGGCCCAAGTGATTTCCCCGTGGGGCCCACGTGATTTCCGGGTGGGGCCCACGTGATTTCCCCGTGGGGTCCACGTGATTTCCCCTGGGGGCCCACGTGATTTCCCCTGGGGGCCCACGTGATTTCCCCTGGGGGCCCACGTGAGTTCCCCGTTGGGCCCACGTGATGTCCGGGTGGGGCCCACGTGATGTCCCCGTGGGGCCCACGTGATTTCCCCGTTGGTCCCACCTGATTTCCCCTGGGGGCCCACGTGATTTCCCCGTGGGGCACACGTGATTTCCCCTGAGGGCCCACGTCATTTCCCCGTGGGGCCCACGTGATTTCCCCTGGGGGCCCACGTGATTTCCCCGTGGGGCCCACGTGATTTCCCCTGGGGACCCACGTGATTTCCCCTGGGGGCCGACGTGATTTCTCCGTGGAGCCCACGTGATTTCCCCTGGGGGCCCACGTGATTTCCACTGGGGGCGCACGTGATTTCCCCGGGGGGCCCACGTGATTTCCCCGTGGGGCCCACGTGATTTCCCCTGGGGGCCCACGTGATTTCCGGATGGGGCCCACGTGATTTCTCCGTGGGGCCAACGTGATTTCCCCTGAGGGCACACGCGATTTCCCCGTGGGGCCCACGTGATTTCCGGGTGTGGCCCACGTGATTTCCGCGTGGGGCCCACGTGATTTCCCCGTGGGGCCCACGTGATTTCCCCGTGGGGCCCACGTGATTTCCCCGTGGGGCCCACGTGATTTCCCCTGGGGGCCCACGTGATTTCCCCTCGGGGCCCAAGTGACTTCCCTGTGGGGCCCACGTGATTTCCCCTGGGGGCCCACGTGATTTCCCCTGGGGGCCCACGTGATTTCCCAGTGGGGCCCACGTGATTTCCCGGTGGGGCCCACGTGATTTTCCCGTGGGGCCCACGTGATTTCCCCGTGGGGCCCACGTGATTTCCCAGTGGGGCCCACGTGATTTCCCCGTGGGGCCCACTTGATTTCCCCTGGGGCTCACGTGATTTCCCCGTGGGGCCCAAGTGTTTTCCCCTGGGGGCCCACGTGATTTCCCCTGGGGGCCCACGTGATTTCCCCGTGGGGCCCACGTGATTTCCCCGTGGGGCCCACGTGATTTCCCCTGGGGGCCCAAGTGATTTCCCCTGGGGGCCCACGTGATTTCCCCTGGGGGCCCACGTGATTTCCGGGTGGGGCCCACGTGATTTCCCCGTGGGGCCCACGTGATTTCCGGGTGGGGCCCACGTGAGTTCCCTGTGGGGCCCACGTGATTTCCCCGTGGTGCCTACGTGATTTCCGGGTGGGGCCCACTTGATTTCCCTGTGGGGCCCACGTGATTTCCCCGTGGGGCCCACGTGATTTCCGCTGGGGGCTCACGTGATTTCCCCGTGGGGCCCACGTGATTTCCCCGTGGGGCCCACGTGATTTCCCCGTGGGGCCCACGTGATTTCCCCTGGGGGCCCACGTGATTTCCCCTCGGGGCCCAAGTGACTTCCCTGTGGGGCCCACGTGATTTCCCCTGGGGGCCCACGTGATTTCCCCTGGGGGCCCACGTGATTTCCCAGTGGGGCCCACGTGATTTCCCGGTGGGGCCCACGTGATTTTCCCGTGGGGCCCACGTGATTTCCCCGTGGGGCCCACGTGATTTCCCAGTGGGGCCCACGTGATTTCCCCGTGGGGCCCACTTGATTTCCCCTGGGGCTCACGTGATTTCCCCGTGGGGCCCACGTGATTTCCCCTGGGGGCCCACGTGATTTCCCCTGGGGGCCCACGTGATTTCCCCGTGGGGCCCACGTGATTTCCCCGTGGGGCCCACGTGATTTCCCCTGGGGGCCCAAGTGATTTCCCCTGGGGCCCACGTGATTTCCCCTGGGGGCCCACGTGATTTCCGGGTGGGGCCCACGTGATTTCCCCGTGGGGCCCACGTGATTTCCGAGTGGGGCCCACGTGATTTCCGGGTGGGGCCCACGTGATTTACCCGTGGGGCCTACGTGATTTCCGGGTGGGGCCCACGTGATTTCCCTGTGGGGCCCACGTGATTTCCCCGTGGGGCCCACGTGATTTCCCCTGGGGGCTCACGTGATTTCCCCTGGGGGCCCACGTGATTTCCCCGTGGGGCCCACGTGATTTCAGGGTGGGGCCCACGTGATTTCCGGGTGGGGGCCACGTGATTTCCACTGGGGGCCCACGTGATTTTCCCGTGGGGCCCACGTGATTTCCCCTGGGGGCCCACGTGATTTCCCCGTGGGCCCCACGTGATTTCCCCGTGGGGCCCACTTGATTTCCGGGTGGGGCCCATGTGATTTCCGGGTGGGGCCCACGTGATTTCCCCTGGGGGCCCACGTGATTTCCGGGTGGGACCCACGTGATTTCCCCGTGGGGCCCACGTGATTTCACCTGGGGGCCCACGTGATTTCCCCTGGGGGCCCACGTGATTTCCCCGTGGGGCCCACGTGATTTCCGGTTGGGGCCCACGTGATTTCCCCGTGGGGCCCACGTGATTTCAGGGTGGGGCCCACGTGATTTCCACGTGGGGCCCACGTGATTTCCCCGTGGGGCCCACGTGATTTCCCCTGGGGGCCCACGTGATTTCCCCGTGGGGCCCACGTGATTTCCGGGTGGGGCCCACGTGATTTCCCCGTGGGGCCCACATGATTTCCCCGTGGGGCCCACGTGATTTCCCCGTGGGGCCCACGTGATTTCCCCGTGGGGCCCACGTGATTTCCCCGTGGGGCCCACGTGATTTCCACGTGGGGCCCACGTGATTTCCAGGTGGGGCCCACGTGATTTCCCCGTGGGGCCCACGTGATTTCCCCGTGGGGCCCACGTGATTTCCCCTGGGTGCCCACGTGATTTCCCCTGGGGGCCCACGTGATTTTCCCTGGGGGCCCACGTGATTTCCCCGTGGGGCCCACGTGATTTCCGGGTGGGGCCCACGTGATTTCCCCTGGGGGCCCACGTGATTTCCCCGTGTGGCCCACGTGATTTCCCCGTGGGGCCCACGTGATTTCCCCATGGGGCCCACGTGATTTCCCCAGGGGGCCCACGTGATTTCCCCTGGGGGCCCACGTGATTTCCCCGTGGGGCCCACCTGATTTCCCCGTGGGGCCCAAGTGATTTCCGGGTGGGGCCCACGTGATTTCCACGTGGGGCCCACGTGATTTCCCCGTGGGGCCCACGTGATTTCCCCTGGGGGCCCAAGTGTTTTCCCCAGGGGGCCCACGTGATTTCCCCTGGGGGCCCACGTGATTTCCGGGTGGGGCACACGTGATTTCCCCGTGGGGCCCACGTGATTTCCGGGTGGGGCCCACGTGATTTCCCTGTGGGGCCCACGTGATTTCCCCGTGGGGCCCACGTGATTTCCGGGTGGGGCCCACGTGATTTCCCCGTGGGGCCCACGTGATTTCCCCGTGGGGCCCACGTGATGTCCAGGTGGGGCCCACGTGATTTCCCCGTGGGGCCCACGTGATTTCCGGGTGGGGGCCACGTGATTTCCACTGGGGGCCCACGTGATTTCCCCGTGGGGCCCACGTGATTTCCCCGTGGGGCCCACTTGATTTCCGGGTGGGGCCCACGTGATTTCCGGGTGGGGCCCAGGTGATTTCCCCGTGGGGCCCACGTGATTTCCCCGAGGGGCCCACGTGATTTCCCCTGGGGACCCACGTGATTTACCCGTGGGGCCCACGTGATTTCCCCTGGGGGCCCACGTGATTTCCGGGTGGGACCCACGTGATTTCCCCGTGGGGCCCACGTGATTTCCCCTGGGGGCCCACGTGATTTCCCCGTGGGGCCCACGTGATTTCCGGGTGGGGCCCACGTGATTTCCGGGTGGGGCCCACGTGATTTCCCCGTGGGGCCCACGTGATTTCCCTTGGGGGCCCACGTGATTTCCCCTGGGGGCCCACGTGATTTCCCCGTGGGGCCCACGTGATTTCCACGTGGGACCCACGTGATTTCCGGGTGAGGCCCACGTGATTTCCCCTGGGGGCCCACGTGATTTCCAGTGGGGGCCCACGTGATTTCCCCGTGGGGTCCACGTGATTTCCCCGTGGGGCCCACGAGATTTCCCCATGGGGCCCACGTGATTTCCCCAGGGGGCCCACGTGATTTCCCCTGGGGGCCCTCGTTATTTCCCCGTGGGGCCCACGTGATTTCCCCTTGGGGCCCCCGTGATTTCCCCTGGGGGCCCACGTGATTTCCCCGTGGGGCCCTCGTGATTTCCCCTGCGGGCCCTCGTGATTTCCCCTGGGGCCCACGTGATTTCCACTGGGGGCCCACGTGATTTCCCCGTGGGGCCAACCTGATTTCCCCGTGGGGCCCACGTGATTTCCGGGTGGGGCTCACGTGATTTCCGGGTGGCGCCCACGTGATTTCCCCGTGGGGCCCACATGATTTCCGGGTGGGGCCCACATGATTTCCCCCGGGGGCCCACGTGATTTCCCCCTGGGGCCCACGTGATTTCCCCTGGGGGCCCACGTGATTTCCCCGTGGGGCCCACCTGATTTCCCCGTGGGGCCCACGTGATTTCCGGGTGGGGCTCACGTGATTTCCGGGTGGCGCCCACGTGATTTCCCCTTGGGGCCCCCGTGATTTCCCCTGGTGGCCCACGTGATTTCCCCGTGGGGCCCCCGTGATTTCCCCTGGGGGCCCACGTGATTTCTCCGTGGGGCCCTCGTGATTTCCCCTGCGGGCCCTCGTGATTTCCCCTGGGGCCCACGTGATTTCCCCGTGGGGCCCACGTGATTTCCGGGTGGGGCTCACGTGATTTCCGGGTGGCGCCCACGTGATTTCCCCGTGGGGCCCACATGATTTCCGGGTGGGGCCCACGTGATTTCACCCGGGGGCCCACGTGATTTCCCCCTGGGGCCCACGTGAATTCCCCTGGGGGCCCACGTGATTTCCCCGTGGGGCCCACGTGATTTCCCCGTGGGGCCCACGTGATTTCCGGGTAGGGCCCACGTGATTTCCGGGTGGGGCCCACGTGATTTCCCCGTGGGGCCTACGTGATTTCCCCGTGGGGCCCACGTGATTTCCGGGTAGGGCCCACGTGATTTCCGGGTGGGGCCCACGTGATTTCCCCGTGGGGCCCACGTGATTTCCCCTTGGGGCCCACGTGATTTCCGGGTGGGGCCCACGTGATTTACCCGTGTGGCCCACGTGATTTCCCCGTGGGGCCCTCGTGATTTCCCCGTGGGGCCCGCGTGATTTCCGGGTGGGGCCCACGTGATTTCCCCGTGGGGCCCACGTGATTTCCCCTGGGGGCCCACGTGATTTCCCCTGGGGGCCCACGTGATTTCCCCGTGGGGCCCACGTGATTTCCCCTGGGGGCCCAAGTGATTTCCCCTGGGGGCCACGTGATTTTCCCGTGAGGCCCACGTGATTTCCGGGTGGGGCTCACGTGATTTCCCCGGGGGGCCCACGTGATTTCCGGGTGGGGCCCACGTGATTTCCCCGTGGTGCCCACATGATTTCCCCTGGGGGCTCACGTGATTTCTCCTGGGGGCCCACGTGATTTCCCCAGGGGGCCCACGTGATTTCGCCGTGGGGCCCACGTGATTTCCCCGTGGGACCCATGTGATTTCCGGGTGGGGCCCACGTGATTTCCCCGTGGGGCCATGTGATTTCCCCGTGGGGCCCACGTGATTTCCCCGGGGGACCCACGTGATTTCCCCTGGGGGCCCACGTGATTTCCCCGTGGGGCCCACGTGATTTCCGGGTGAGGCCCACGTGATTTCCACGTGGGGCCCACGTGATTTCCGGTTGGGGCCCACGTGATTTCCCCGTGGGGCCCACGTGATTTCCCCGTGGGGCCCACCTGATTTCCCCTTGGGGCCCACCTGATGTCCCCGTGGGGCCCACGTGATTTCCCCTGGGGGCCCCCGTGATTTCCCCTGGGGGCCCACGTGATTTCCCCGTGGGGCCCTCGTGATTTCCCCTGCGGGCCCTCGTGATTTCCCCTGGGGCCCACGTGATTTCCCCGTGGGGCCCACGTGATTTCCCCGTGGGGCCCACCTGATTTCCCCGTGGGGCCCACGTGATTTCCCCGTGGGGCCCACGTGATTTCCGGGTGGGGCCCACGTGATTTCCCCCGGGGGCCCACGTGATTTCCCCCTGGGGCCCACGTGATTTCCCCTGGGGGCCCACGTGATTTCCCCGTGGGGCCCACGTGATTTCCCCGTGGGGCCCACGTGATTTCCGGGTGGGGCTCACGTGATTTCCGGGTGGCGCCCACGTGATTTCCCCGTGGGGCCCACCTGATTTCCGGGTGGGGCCCACGTGATTTCCCCGTAGGGCCCACGTGATTTCCGGGTGGGACCCACGTGATTTCCCCGTGGGGCCCACGTGATTTCCGGGTGGGGCCCACGTGATTTCCCCGTGGGGCCCACGTGATTTCCCCATGGGGCCCACGTGATTTCCTCTGGGGGCCCACGTGATTTCCCCGTGGGGCCACGTGATTTCCCCGTGGGGCCCACGTGATTTCCCCTGGGGGCCCACGTGATTTCCCCTGGGGGCCCACGTGATTTCCGGGTGGGGCCCTCGTGATTTCCCCGTGGGGCCCACGTGAGTTCCCCTGGGGGCCCACGTGATTTTCCCGTGGGGCCCACGTGATTTCCGGGTGGGGCCCACGTGATTTCCCCGTGGGGCCCAAGTGATTTCCGGGTGGGGCCCACGTGATTTCCCCGTGGGGCCCACGTGATTACCCCTGGGGGCCCTCGTGATTTCCCCTTGGGGCCCACGTGATTTCCCCTGGGGGCCCACGTGATTTCCCCTGGGGGCCCACGTGATTTCCCCGTGGAGCCCACGTGATTTCCCCAGGGGGCCCACGTGATTTTCCCGTGGTGCCCACGTGATTTCCCCTGGGGACCCACGTGATTTCCCCGTGGGGCCCACGTGATTTCACCGTGGGGCCCACGAGATTTCCGGGTGGGGCCCACGTGATTTCCCCTGGGGGCCCACGTGATTTCCCCGTGTGGCCCACGTGATTTCCCCGTGGGGCCCTCGTGATTTCCCCGTGGGGCCCACGTGATTTCAACAGGGGGCCCACGTGATTTCCCCTGGGGGCCCACGTTATTTCCCCGTGGGGCCCACGTGATTTCCCCTGCGGCCCACGTCATTTCCCCTGGGGGCCCACGTGATTTCCCCTGGGGGCCCACGTGATTTCCCCGTGAGGCCCACGTGATTTCCCCTGCGGGCACACGTGATTTCCCCTGGGGGCCCACGTGATTTCCCTGGGGGCCCACGTAATTTCCCCGTGGGGCCCACCTGATTTCCCCGTGGGGCCCACGTGATTTCAGGGTGGGGTTCACGTGATTTCCGGGTGGAGCCCACGTGATTTCCCCGTGGGGCCCACCTGATTTCCGGGTGGGGCCCACGTGATTTCCCCCGGGGGCCCACGTGATTTCCCCCTGGGGCCCACGTGATTTCCCCTGGGGGCCCACGTGATTTCCCCGTGGGGCCCACGTGATTTCCCCGTGGGGCCCACGTGATTTCCGGGTGGGGCCCACGTGATTTCCCCTGGGGGCCCACGTGATTTCCCCGTGGGGCCTACGTGATTTCCCTGTGGGGCCCTCGTGATTTCCCCGTGGGGCCCACGTGATTTCCCCGTGGGGCCTACGTGATTTCCCCGTGGGGCCCACGTGATTTCCGGGTGGGGCCCACGTGATTTCCCTGTGGGGCCCACGTGATTTCCCCGTGGGGCCCACGTGATTTCCCCTGGGGGCCCACGTGATTTCCCCTGAGGGGCCACGTGATTTCCCCGTGGGGCCCACGTGATTTCCCCTGGGGGCCCACGTGATTTCCCCTGAGGGGCCACGTGATTTCCCCGTGGGGCCCACGTGATTTCCCCTGGGGGCCCACGAGATTTCCCCTGGGGGCCCACGTGATTTCCCCTGGGGGCCCACGTGATTTCCGGGTGGGGCCCTCGTGATTTCCCCGTGGGGCCCACGTGATTTCCCCTGGGGGCCCACGTGATTTCCCCTCTGGGCCCACGTGATTTCCCCGTGGGGCCCAGGTGATTTCCGGGTGGGGCCCACGTGATTTCCGGGTGGGGCCCACGTGATTTCCCCGTGGGGCCTACGTGATTTCCCCGTTTGGCCCACGTGATTTCCCCATGGGGCCCACGTGATTTCCCCTGGGCCCCCACGTGATTTCCCCTGGGGGCCCACTTGGTTTCCCCGTGGGGCCCACGTGATTTCCCCTGGGGGCGCACGTGATTTCCCCTGGGGGCCCACGAGATTTCCCCGTGAGGCCCACGTGATTTCCGGGCGGGGCCCACGTGATTTCCCCGTGGGGCTCACGTGATTTCCGCGTGGGGCCCACGTGATTTCCGCGTGGGGCCCAAGTGATTTCCCCGTGGGGCCCACGTGATTTCCCCGTGGGGCCCACGTGATTTCCCCGTGGGGCCCACGTGATTTCCCCGTGGGGCCCACGTGATTTCCGGGTGGGGCCCACGTGATTTCCCCGTGGGGTCCACGTGATTTCCCCTGGGGGCCCACGTGATTTCCCCTGGGGGCCCACGTGATTTCCCCGTGGGGCCGACGTGATTTCCGGGTGGGGCCCACGTGATTTCCGCGTGGGGCACACGTGATTTCCCCTGGGGGCCCACGTGATTTCCCCGTGGGGCCCACGTGATTTCCCCGTGGGGCCCACGTGATTTCCCCTGAGGGGCCACGTGATTTCCCCGTGGGGCCCACGTGATTACCCCTGGGGGCCCACGTGATTTCCCCTGAGGGGCCACGTGATTTCCCCGTGGGGCCCACGTGATTTCCCCTGGGGGCCCACGAGATTTCCCCTGGGGGCCCACGTGATTTCCCCTGTGGGCCCACGGGATTTCCGGGTGGGGCCCTCGTGATTTCCCCGTGGGGCCCACGTGATTTCCCCTGGGGGCCCACGTGATTTCCCCTCTGGGCCCACGTGATTTCCCCGTGGGGCCCACGTGATTTCCGGGTGGGGCCCACGTGATTTCCGGGTGGGGCCCACGTGATTTCCCCGTGGGGCCTACGTGTTTTCCCCGTGGGGCCCACGTGATTTCCCCTTGGGGCCCACGTGATTTCCCCTGGGCCCCCACGTGATTTCCCCTGGGGGCCCACGTGGTTTCCCCGTGGGGCCCACGTGATTTCCCCTGGGGGCGCACGTGATTTCCCATGGCGGCCCACGAGATTTCCCCGTGAGGCCCACGTGATTTCCAGGCGGGGCCCACGTGATTTCCCCGTGGGGCCCACGTGATTTCTGCGTGGGGCCCACGTGATTTCCCCATGGGGCCCACGTGATTTCCCCTGGGGGACCACGTGATTTCCCCGTGGGGCCCACGTGATTTCCCCGTGGGGCCCTCGTGATTTCCGGGTGGGGCCCACGTGATTTCCCCGTGAGGTCCACGTGATTTCCCCGTGGGGCCCACGTGATTTCCGGGTGGGGCCCATGTGATTTCCGGGTGGGGCCCACGTGAATTCCCCTGGGGGCCCACGTGATTTCCCCTGGGGGCCCACGTGATTTCCACTGGGGGCCCACGTGATTTTCCCGTGGCGTCCACGTGATTTCCCCTGGGGGCCCACGTGATTTCCCCGTGGGCCCCACGTGATTTCCCCTGGGGGCCCACGTGATTTCCCCTGGGGGCCCACGTGATTTCCGGGTGGGGCCCACGTGATTTCCCCTGGGGGCCCACGTGATTTCCCCGTGGGGCCCACGTGATTTCCCCGGGGGGCCCACGTGATTTCCGGGTGGGGCCCACGGGATTTCCGGGTGGGGTCAACGTGATTTCCCCGTGGGGCCCACGTGATTTCCCCGGGGGGCCCACGTGATTTCCCCGTTGGGCCCACGTGATTTCCGGGTGGGGTCAACGTGATTTCCCCGTGGGGCCCACGTGATTTCCCCGTTGGGCCCACCTGATTTCCACTGGGGCCAACGTGATTTCCCCGTGGGGCCCACGTGATTTCCCCTTGGGCCCACCTGATTTCCCCTGAGGGCCCACGTCATTTCCCCGTGGGGCCCACGTGATTTCCCCTGGGGGCCCACGTGATTTCCCCGTGGGGCCCACGTGATTTCCCCTGGGGACCCACGTGATTTCCCCTGGGGGCCCACGTGATTTCTCCGTGGGGCCCACGTGATTTCCCCTGGGGGCCCACGTGATTTCCACTGGGGGCCCACGTGATTTCCCCGGGGGGCCCACGTGATTTCCCCGTGGGACCCACGTGATTTCCCGTGGGGCCCACGTGATTTCCGGGTGGGGCCCACGTGATTTCCGGGTGGGGCCCAAGTGATTTCCCCTGGGGGCCCACGTGATTTCCCCGTCGGACCCACGTTATTTCCCCGTAGGGCCCACGTGATTTCCCCATGGGGCCCACGTGATTTCCGGGTGGGGCCCACGTGAGTTCCCCGTGGGGCCCACGTGAGTTCCCCGTGGGGCCCACGTGAGTTCCCCTGGGGGCCCACGTGATTTCCCCGTGGGGCCCACGTGATTTCCCCTGGGGGCCCACGTGATTTCCGGATGGGGCCCACGTGATTTCCCCGTGGGGCCCACGTGATTTCCCCTGAGGGCACACGTGATTTCCCCGAGGGGCCCACGTGATTTCCGGGTGTGGCCCACGTGATTTCCGCGTGGGGCCCACGTGATTTCCCCGTGGGGCCCACGTGATTTCCCCGTGGGGCCCACGTGATTTCCCCGTGGGGCCCACGTGATTTCCCCTGGGGGCCCACGTGATTTCCCCTCGGGGCCCAAGTGACTTCCCTGTGGGGCCCACGTGATTTCCCCTGGGGGCCCACGTGATTTCCCCGGGGGGCCCACGTGATTTCCCAGTGGGGCCCACGTGATTTCCCGGTGGGGCCCACGTGATTTTCCCGTGGGGCCCACGTGATTTTCCCGTGGGGCCCACGTGATTTCCCCGTGGGGCCCACGTGATTTCCCCGTGGGACCCACTTGATTTCCCCTGGGGCTCACGTGATTTCCCCGTGGGGCCCACTTGATTTCCCCTGGGGGCCCACGTGATTTCCCCTGGGGGCCCACGTGATTTCCCCGTGGGGCCCACGTGATTTCCGGGTGGGGCCCACGTGATTTCCCCGTGGGGCCCACGTGATTTCCGGGTGGGGCCCACGTGATTTCCCTGTGGGGCCCACGTGATTTCCCCGTGGGGCCTACGTGATTTCCGGGTGGGGCCCACGTGATTTCCCTGTGGGGCCCACGTGATTTCCCCGTGGGGCCCACGTGATTTCCCCTGGGGGCTCACGTGATTTCCCCTGGGGGCCCACGTGATTTCCCCGTGGGGCCCACGTGATTTCAGGGTGGCGCCCACGTGATTTCCGGGTGGGGGCCACGTGATTTCCACTGGGGGCCCACGTGATTTCCACGTGGGGCCCACGTGATTTCCCCTGGGGGCCCACGTGATTTCCCCGTGGGGCCCACGTGATTTTCGGGTGGGGCCCACGTGATCTCCGTGTGGGGCCCACGGCATTTCCCCGTGGGGCCCACGTGAATTCCCCTGGGGGCCCACGTGATTTCCCCTGGGGGCCCACGTGATTTACCCGTGGGGCCCACGTGATTTCCCCTGGGGGCCCACGTGATTTCCCCTGGAGGCCCACGTGATTTCCCCGTGGGGCCCACGTGATTTCCCCTGGGGGCCCAAGTGATTTCCCCTGGGGGACCACGTGATTTCCCCGTGGGGTCCACGTGATTTCCCTGTGGGGCCCACGTGATTTCCCCGGGGGGCCCACGTGATTTCCGGGTGGGGCCCACGTGATTTCCCCGTGGTGCCCACATGATTTCCCCTGGGGGCCCACGTGATTTCTCCTGGGGGCCCACGTGATTTCCCCAGGGGGCCCACGTGATTTCCCCGTGGGGCCCACGTGATTTCCCCGTGGGGCCCATGTGATTTCCGGGTGGGGCCCACGTGATTTCCCCGTGGGGCCCATGTGATTTCCCCGTGGGGCCCACGTGATTTCCCCTGGGGGCCCACGTGATTTCCCCTGGGGGCCCACGTGATTTCCCCGTGGGGCCCACGTGATTTCTGGGTGGGGCCCACGTGATTTCCCCGTGGGGCCCACGTGATTTCCGGTTGGGGCCCACGTGATTTCCCCGTGGGGCCCACGTGATTTCCCCGTGGGGCCCACCTGATTTCCCCTTGAGGCCCACGTGATTTCCCCGTGGGGCCCACGTGATTTCCCCTGGGGGCCCACGTGATTTCCCCTGGGGGCCCACGTGATTTCCCCGTGGGGCCCACGTGATTTCCCCTGGGGGCCCACGTGATTTCCCCGTGGGGCCCACGTGATTTCCCCGTGGGGCCCACATGATTTCCGGGTGGGGCCCACGTGATTTCCGGGTGGGGCCCACGTGATTTCCCTGTGGGGCCCACGTGATTTCCCCGTGGGGCCTACGTGATTTCCGGGTGGGGCCCACGTGATTTCCCTGTGGGGCCCACGTGATTTCCCCGTGGGGCCCACGTGATTTCCCCTGGGGGCTCACGTGATTTCCCCTGGGGGCCCACGTGATTTCCCCGTGGGGCCCACGTGATTTCAGGGTGGGGCCCACGTGATTTCCGGGTGGGGGCCACGTGATTTCCACTGGGGGCCCACGTGATTTCCCCTTGGGGCCCACGTGATTTCCCCTGGGGGCCCACGTGATTTCCCCGTGGGCCCCACGTGGTTTCCCCGTGGGGCCCACTTGATTTCCGGGTGGGGCCCATGTGATTTCCGGGTGGGGCCCACGTGATTTCCCTTGGGGGCCCACGTGATTTCCGGGTGGGGCCCACGTGATTTCCCGGTGGGGCCCACGTGATTTCACCTGGGGGCCCACGTGATTTCCGGGTGGGGCCCACGTGATTTCCCCGTGGGGTCCACGTGATTTCCCCGTGGGGCCCACGTGATTTCCGGGTGGGGCCCATGTGATTTCCGGGTGGGGCCCACGTGAATTCCCCTGGGGGCCCACGTGATTTCCCCTGGGGGCCCACGTGATTTCCCCGTGGGCCCCACGTGGTTTCCCCGTGGGGCCCACTTGATTTCCGGGTGGGGCCCATGTGATTTCCGGGTGGGGCCCACGTGATTTCCCTTGGGGGCCCACGTGATTTCCGGGTGGGGCCCACGTGATTTCCCCGTGGGGCCCACGTGATTTCCCCGTGGGGCCCACGTGATTTCCGGGTGGGGCCCACGTGATTTCCCCGTGGGGTCCACGTGATTTCCCCGTGGGGCCCACGTGATTTCCGGGTGGGGCCCATGTGATTTCCGGGTGGGGCCCACGTGAATTCCCCTGGGGGCCCACGTGATTTCCCCTGGGGGCCCACGTGATTTCCCCTGGGGGCCCACGTGATTTTCCCGTGGGGCCCACGTGATTTCCCCTGGGGTTCCATGTGATTTCCGGGTGGGCCCCACGAGATTTCCCCTGGGGGCCCACGTGATTTCCCCTGGGGGCCCAAGTGATTTCCCCGTGGGGCCCACGTGATTTCCCCTGGGGGCCCACGTGATTTCCGGGTGGGGCCCACGTGATTTCCGGGTGGGGCCCACGTGATTTCCCTGTGGGGCCCACGTGATTTCCCCTGGGGGCCCACGTGATTTCCCCTGGGGGCCCACGTGATTTCCCCTGGGGGCCCACGTGATTTCCCCGTTGGGCCCACGTGATTTCCGGGTGGGGCCAACGTGATTTCCCCGTGGGGCCCACGTGATTTCCCCGTTGGGCCCACCTGATTTCCCCTGGGGGCCAACGTGATTTCCCCGTGGGGCCCACGTGATTTCCCGTGGGGGCTCACGTGATTTCCCCGTGGAACCCACGTGATTTCCCGTGGGGCCCACGTGATTTCCGGGTGGGGCCCACGTGATTTCCGGGTGGGGCCCAAGTGATTTCCCCTGGGGTCCCACGTGATTTCCGGATGGGGCCCACGTGATTTCCCCGTGGGGCCCACGTGATTTCCCCTGAGGGCACACGTGATTTCCCCGTGGGGCCCACGTGATTTCCGGGTGTGGCCCACGTGATTTCCGCGTGGGGCCCACGTGATTTCCCCGTGGGGCCCACGTGATTTCCCCGTGGGGCCCACGTGATTTGCCCGTGGGGCCCACGTGATTTCCCCTGGGGGCCCACGTGATTTCCCCTCGGGGCCCAAGTGACTTCCCTGTGGGGCCCACGTGATTTCCCCTGGGGGCCCACGTGATTTCCCCTGGGGGCCACGTGATTTCCCAGTGGGGCCCACGTGATTTCCCGGTGGGGCCCACGTGATTTTCCCGTGGGGCCCACGTGATTTCCCCGTGGGGCCCACGTGATTTCCCAGTGGGGCCCAGGTGATTTCCCTGTGGGGCCCACTTGATTTCCCCTGGGGCTCACGTGATTTCCCCGTGGGGCCCACGTGATTTCCCCTGGGGGCCCACGTGATTTCCCCTGGGGGCCCACGTGATTTCCCCAGGGGGCCCACGTGATTTCCCCGTGGGGCCCACGTGATTTCCCCGTGGGGCCCACGTGATTTCCGGGTGGGGCCCACGTGATTTCCCCGTGGGGCCCAAGTGATTTCCCCTGAGGGCCCACGTGATTTCCCCTGGGGGCCCAAGTGATTTCCCCGTGCGGCCCACGTGATTTCCGGGTGGGGCCCACGTGATTTCCCCGTGGGGCCCACGTGATTTCCGGGTGGGGCCCACGTGATATCCCCTGGGGGCTCACGTGATTTCCCCGTGGGGCCCACGTGATTTCCCCGTGGGGCCCACGTGATTTCCCCGTGGGTCCCACGTGATTTCCGGGTGGGGCCCACGTGATTTCCCCTGGGGGCCCACGTGATTTCCCCATGGGGCCCACGTGATTTTCCCGTGGTGCCCACGTGATTTCCCCTGGGGGCCCACGTGATTTCCCCGTGGGGCCCATGTGAATTCCCCGTGGGGCCCACGTGATTTCCCCGTGGGGTCCACGTGATTTCAACTGAGGGCCCACGTGATTTCCCCGTGGGGCCCACGTGATTTCCCCTGGGGCCCACGTGATTTCCGCTGGGGGCCCACGTGATTTCCCCTGGGGGCCCACGTGATTTCCCCGTGGGGCCCACGTGATTTCCCCAGGGGGCCCAAGTGATTTCCCCTGGGGGCACACGTGATTTCCCCGTGGGGCCCACGTGATTTCCGGGTGGGGCCCACGTGATTTCCCCGTGGGGCCCACGTGATTTCCCCGTGGGGCCCACGTGATTTCCGGGTGGGGCCCACGTGATTTCCCCGTGGGGTCCACGTGATTTCAACTGAGGGCCCGCGTGATTTCCCCGTGGGGCCCACGTGATTTCCCCTGGGGCCCACGTGATTTCCGCTGGGGGCCCACGTGATTTCCCCTGGGGGCCCACGTGATTTCCCCGTGGGGCCCACGTGATTTCCCCAGGGGGCCCACGTGATTTCCCCTGGGGGCACACGTGATTTCCCCGTGGGGCCCACGTGATTTCCGGGTGGGGCCCACGTGATTTCCGGGTGGGGCCCACGTGATTTCCCCGTGGGGCCCACGTGATTTCCCCGTGGGGCCCACGTGATTTCCCCGTGGAGCCCACGTGATTTCCCCTGAGGGCCCAGGTGATTTCCCCGTGGGGCCCACGTGATTTCCCCTGGGGTCCCACGTGATTTCCGCTGGGGGCTCTCGTGATTTCCCCGTGGGGCCCTCGTGATTTCCCCTGCGGGCCCACGTGATTTCCCCAGGGGGCCCACGTGATTTCCCCTGGGGGCCCACGTGATTTCCCCGTGGGGCCCACCTGATTTCCCCGTGGGGCCCACGTAATTTCCGGGTGGGGCTCACGTGATTTCCGGGTGGCGCCCACGTGATTTCCCCGTGGGGCCCACCTGATTTCCGGGTGGGGCCCACGTGATTTCCCCCGGGGGCCCACGTGATTTCCCCCTGGGGCCCACGTGATTTCCCCTGGGGGCCCACGTGATTTCCGGGTGGGGCCCATGTGATTTCCCCGTGGGGCCTACGTGATTTCCCCGTGGGGCCCACGTGATTTCCCTGTGGGGCCCACGTGATTTCCGGGTGGGGCCCACGTGATTTCCCCGTGGGGCCCACGTGATTTCCCCGTGTGGCCCACGTGATTTCCCCTGGGGGCCCCCGTGTTTTTCCCGTGGGGCCCTCGTGATTTCCCCTGGGGGCCCACGTTATTTCCCCTGAGGGGCCACGTGATTTCCCCGTGGGGCCCACGTGATTTCCCCTGGGGGCCCACGTGATTTCCCCTGGGGGCCCACGTGATTTCACCTGGGGGCCCACGTGATTTCCGGGTGGGGCCCTCGTGATTTCCCCGTGGGGCCCACGTGATTTCCCCTGGGGGCCCACGTGATTTCCCCGTGGGGCCCACGTGATTTCCGGGTGGGGCCCACGTGATTTCCCCGTGGGGCCCACGTGATTTCCCCTGGGGGCCCACGTGATTTCCCCGTTGGGCCCACGTGATTTCCCCTGGGGGCCCACGTGTTTTCCCCTGGGGGCCCACGTGATTTCCCCGTGGGGCCCACGTGATTTCCCCAGGGGGCCCACGTGATTTTCCCATGGTGCCCACGTGATTTCCCCTGGGGGCCCACGTGATTTCCCCGTGGGGCCCACGTGATTCCCCCGTGGGGCCCACGTGATTTCCCCGTTGGTCCCACGTGATTTCCCCTGGGGGCCCACGTGATTTTCCCTGGGGGCCCACGTGATTTCCCGTGGGGCCCACGTGATTTCCGGGTGGGGCCCAGGTGATTTCCCCTGGGGGCCGACGTGATTTCCCCGTGTGGCCCACGTGATTTCCCCGTGGGGCCCACGTGATTTCCCCGGGGGCCCCGGTGATTTCCCCTGGGGGCCCACGTGATTTCCCCGTGGGGCCCACGTGATTTCCCCAGCAGGCCCACGTGATTTCCCCTGGGGGCCCACGTTATTTCCCCTGGGGGCGCACGTGATTTCCCCTGGGGGCCCACGTGATTTCCCCGGGGGGCCCACGTGATTTCCGGGTGGGGCCCACGTGATTTCCCCGTGGGGCCCACGTGATTTCCCGGTGGGGCCCACGTGATTTCCCCTGGGGGCCCACGTGATTTCCCCGTGGGGCCCACGTGATTTCCCCTGGGGGCCCACGTGATTTCCGGATGGGGCCCACGTGATTTCCCCGTGGGGCCCACGTGATTTCCCCTGAGGGCACACGTGATTTCCCCGTGGGGCCCACGTGATTCCCGGGTGTGGCCCACGTGATTTCCGCGTGGGGCCCACGTGATTTCCCCGTGGGGCCCACGTGATTTCCCCGTGGGGCCCACGTGATTTCCCCGTGGGGCCCACGTGATTTCCCCTGGGGGCCCATGTGATTTCCCCTCGGGGCCCAAGTGACTTCCCTGTGGGGCCCACGTGATTTCCCCTGGGGGCCCACGTGATTTCCCCTGGGGGCCCACGTGATTTCCCAGTGGGGCCCACGTGATTTCCAGGTGGGGCCCACGTGATTTTCCCGTGGGGCCCACGTGATTTCCCCGTGGGGCCCACGTGATTTCCCAGTTGGGCCCACGTGACTTCCCCGTGGGGCCCACTTGATTTCCCCTGGGGCTCACGTGATTTCCCCGTGGGGCCCACGTGATTTCCCCTGGGGGCCCACGTGATTTCCCCTGGGGGCCCACGTGATTTCCCCGTGGGGCCCACGTGATTTCCCCGTGGGGCCCACGTGATTTCCCCTGGGGGCCCAAGTGATTTCCCCTGGGGGCCCACGTGATTTCCCCTGGGGGCCCACGTGATTTCCGGGTGGGGCCCACGTGATTTCCCCGTGGGGCGCACGTGATTTCCGGGTGGGGCCCACGTGATTTCCCTGTGGGGCCCACGTGATTTCCCCGTGGGGCCTACGTGATTTCCGGGTGGGGCCCACGTGATTTCCCTGTGGGGCCCACGTGATTTCCCCGTGGGGCCCACGTGATTTCCCCTGGGGGCTCACGTGATTTCCCCTGGGGGCCCACGTGATTTCCCCGTGGGGCCCACGTGATTTCAGGGTGGGGCCCACGTGATTTCCGGGTGGGGGCCACGTGATTTCCACTGGGGGCCCACGTGATTTCCCCGTGGGGCCCACGTGATTTCCCCTGGGGGCCCACGTGATTTCCCCGTGGGCCCCACGTGATTTCCCCGTGGGGCCCACTTGATTTCCGGGTGGGGCCCATGTGATTTCCTCCGGGGGCCCACGTGATTTCCCCTGGGGGCACCCGTGAGTTCCCCGTGGGGCCCACGTGATTTCCCCTGGGGGCCCACGTGATTTCCCCTGGGGGCCCACGTGATTTCCGGGTGGGGCCCACGTGATTTCCCCGTGGGGCCCTCGTGATTTCACCTGGGGGCCCACGTGATTTCCCCTGGGGGCCCACGTGATTTCCCCGTGGGGCCCACGTGATTTCCGGTTGGGGCCCACGTGATTTCCCCGTGGGGCCCACGTGATTTCAGGGTGGGGCCCATGTGATTTCCACGTGGGGCCCACGTGATTTCCCCGTGAGGCCCACGTGATTTCCCCGTGGGGCCCACGTGATTTCCCCTGGGGGCCCACGTGATTTCCCCGTGGGGCCCTCGTGATTTCCGACTGGGGCCCACGTGATTTCCCCGTGGGGCCCACGTGATTTCCCCGTGGGGCCCAAGTGATTTCCCCGTGGGTCCCACGTGATTTCCGGGTGGGGCCCACGTGATTTCCGGGTGGGGCCCACGTGATTTCCCCTGGGGGCCCACGTGATTTCCCCAGGGGGCCCACGTGATTTCCCCTGGGGGCACACGTGATTTCCCCGTGGGGCCCACGTGATATCCCCGTGGGGTCCACGTGATTTCCGGGACGGGCCCACGTGATTTCCCCGTGGGGCCCACGTGATTTCCCCGAGGGGCCCACGTGATTTCCCCTGGGGACCCACTTGATTTACCCGTGGGGCCCACGTGAATTCCCTTGGGGGCCCACGTGATTTCCGGGTGGGACCCACGTGATTTCCCCGTGGGGCCCACGTGATTTCCCCTGGGGGCCCACGTGATTTCCCCGTGGGCCCACGTGATTTCCGGGTGGGGCCCACGTGATTTCCGCGTGGGGCACACGTGATTTCCCCGTGGGGCCCACGTGATTTCCCCGTGGGGCCCACGTGATTTCCCCGTGGGGCCCACGTGATTTCCCCTGGGGGCCCACGTGATTTCCCAGTGGGGCCTACGTGATTTCCCCGTGGGGCCCACGTGTTTTCCCCAGGGGCCCCACGTTATTTCCCCTCGGGGCACACGTGGCTTCCCCGTGGGGCCCACGTGATTTCCCCTGGGGGCCCACGTGATTTCCCCGTGGGGCCAACGTGATTTCCGGGTGGGGCCCACGTGATTTCCCCGTGTGGCCCACGTGATTTCCCAGTGGGGCCCACGTGATTTCCCCGTGGGGCCCACGTGATTTCTCCTGGGGGCCCACGTGATTTCCCCTGAGGGGCCACGTGATTTCCCCGTGGGGCCCACCTGATTTCCCCTGGGGGCCCACGTGATTTCCCCTGAGGGGCCACGTGATTTCCCCGTGGGGCCCACGTGATTTCCCCTGGGGGCCCACGAGATTTCCCCTGGGGGCCCACGTGATTTCCCCTGGGGGCGCACGTGATTTCCGGGTGGGGCCCTCGTGATTTCCCCGTGGGGCCCACGTGATTTCCCCTGGGGGCCCACGTGATTTCCCCTCTGGGGCCACGTGATTTCCCCGTGGGGCCCACGTGATTTCCAGGTGGGGCCCACGTGATTTCCGGGTGGGGCCCACGTGATTTCCCCGTGGGGCCTACGTGATTTCCCCGTGGGGCCCACGTGATTTCCCCATGGGACCCACGTGATTTCCCCTGGGCCCCCACGTGATTTCCCCTGGGGGCCCACGTGGTTTCCCCGTGGGGCCCACGTGATTTCCCCTGGGGGCGCACGTGATTTCCCCTGGGGGCCCACGAGATTTCCCCGTGAGGCCCACGTGATTTCCCGGCGGGGCCCACGTGATTTCCCCGTGGGGCCCACGTGATTTCCGCGTGGGGCCCACGTGATTTCCGCGTGGGGCCCACGTGATTTCCCCGTGGGGCCCAGGTGATTTCCCCTGGGGGCCCACGTGATTTCCCCGTGGGGCCCAAGTGATTTCCCCGTGGGGCCCACGTGATTTCCGGGTGGGGCCCACGTGATTTCCCCGTGGGGTCCACGTGATTTCCCCTGGGGGCCCACGTGATTTCCCCTGGGGGCGCACGTGATTTCCCCTGGGGGCCCACGTGATTTCCCCGTTGGGCCCACGTGATTTCCGGGAGGGGCCAACGTGATTTCCCCGTGGGGCCCACGTGATTTCCCCGTTGGTCCCACCTGATTTCCCCTGGGGGCCCACGTGATTTCCCCGTGGGGCCCACGTGATTTCCCCTGAGGGCCCACGTCATTTCCCCGTGGGGCCCACGTGATTTCCCCTGGGGGCCCACGTGATTTCCCCGTGGGGCCCACGTGATTTCCCCTGGGGACCCACGTGATTTCCCCTGGGGGCCGACGTGATTTCTCCGTGGAGCCCACGTGATTTCCCCTGGGGGCCCACGTGATTTCCACTGGGGGCGCACGTGATTTCCCCTGGGGGCCCACGTGATTTCCCCGTGGGGCCCACGTGATTTCCCCTGGGGGCCCACGTGATTTCCGGATGGGGCCCACGTGATTTCTCCGTGGGGCCAACGTGATTTCCCCTGAGGGCACACGCGATTTCCCCGTGGGGCCCACGTGATTTCCGGGTGTGGCCCACGTGATTTCCGCGTGGGGCCCACGTGATTTCCCCGTGGGGCCCACGTGATTTCCCCTGGGGGCCCACGTGATTTCCCAGTGGGGCCTACGTGATTTCCCCGTGGGGCCCACGTGTTTTCCCCAGGGGCCCCACGTTATTTCCCCTCGGGGCACACGTGGCTTCCCCGTGGGGCCCACGTGATTTCCCCTGGGGGCCCACGTGATTTCCCCGTGGGGCCCACGTGATGTCCGGGTGGGGCCCACGTGATTTCCCCGTGTGGCCCACGTGATTTCCCAGTGGGGCCCACGTGATTTCCCCGTGGGGCCCACGTGATTTCTCCTGGGGGCCCACGTGATTTCCCCTGAGGGGCCACGTGATTTCCCCGTGGGGCCCACCTGATTTCCCCTGGGGGCCCACGTGATTTCCCCTGAGGGGCCACGTGATTTCCCCGTGGGGCCCACGTGATTTCCCCTGGGGGCCCACGAGATTTCCCCTGGGGGCCCACGTGATTTCCCCTGGGGGCCCACGTGATTTCCGGGTGGGGCCCTCGTGATTTCCCCGTGGGGCCCACGTGATTTCCCCTGGGGGCCCACGTGATTTCCCCTCTGGGGCCACGTGATTTCCCCGTGGGGCCCACGTGATTTCCAGGTGGGGCCCACGTGATTTCCGGGTGGGGCCCACGTGATTTCCCCGTGGGGCCTACGTGATTTCCCCGTGGGGCCCACGTGATTTCCCCATGGGACCCACGTGATTTCCCCTGGGCCCCCACGTGATTTCCCCTGGGGGCCCACGTGGTTTCCCCGTGGGGCCCACGTGATTTCCCCTGGGGGCGCACGTGATTTCCCCTGGGGGCCCACGAGATTTCCCCGTGAGGCCCACGTGATTTCCCGGCGGGGCCCACGTGATTTCCCCGTGGGGCCCACGTGATTTCCGCGTGGGGCCCACGTGATTTCCGCGTGGGGCCCACGTGATTTCCCCGTGGGGCCCAGGTGATTTCCCCTGGGGGCCCACGTGATTTCCCCGTGGGGCCCAAGTGATTTCCCCGTGGGGCCCAGGTGATGTGGGGGTGGGGCCCACGTGATTTCCCCGTGGGGTCCACGTGATTTCCCCTGGGGGCCCACGTGATTTCCCCTGGGGGCGCACGTGATTTCCCCTGGGGGCCCACGTGATTTCCCCGTTGGGCCCACGTGATTTCCGGGAGGGGCCAACGTGATTTCCCCGTGGGGCCCACGTGATTTCCCCGTTGGTCCCACCTGATTTCCCCTGGGGGCCCACGTGATTTCCCCGTGGGGCCCACGTGATTTCCCCTGAGGGCCCACGTCATTTCCCCGTGGGGCCCACGTGATTTCCCCTGGGGGCCCACGTGATTTCCCCGTGGGGCCCACGTGATTTCCCCTGGGGACCCACGTGATTTCCCCTGGGGGCCGACGTGATTTCTCCGTGGAGCCCACGTGATTTCCCCTGGGGGCCCACGTGATTTCCACTGGGGGCGCACGTGATTTCCCCTGGGGGCCCACGTGATTTCCCCGTGGGGCCCACGTGATTTCCCCTGGGGGCCCACGTGATTTCCGGATGGGGCCCACGTGATTTCTCCGTGGGGCCAACGTGATTTCCCCTGAGGGCACACGCGATTTCCCCGTGGGGCCCACGTGATTTCCGGGTGTGGCCCACGTGATTTCCGCGTGGGGCCCACGTGATTTCCCCGTGGGGCCCACGTGATTTCCCCGTGGGGCCCACGTGATTTCCCCGTGGGGCCCACGTGATTTCCCCTGGGGGCCCACGTGATTTCCCCTCGGGGCCCAAGTGACTTCCCTGTGGGGCCCACGTGATTTCCCCTGGGGGCCCACGTGATTTCCCCTGGGGGCCCACGTGATTTCCCAGTGGGGCCCACGTGTTTTCCCGGTGGGGCCAACGTGATTTCCCCGTGGGGCCCACGTGATTTCCCAGTGGGGCCCACGTGATTTCCCCGTGGGGCCCACTTGATTTCCCCTGGGGCTCACGTGATTTCCCCGTGGGGCCCAAGTGTTTTCCCCTGGGGGCCCACGTGATTTCCCCTGGGGGCCCACGTGATTTCCCCGTGGGGCCCACGTGATTTCCCCGTGGGGCCCACGTGATTTCCCCTGGGGGCCCAAGTGATTTCCCCTGGGGGCCCACGTGATTTCCCCTGGGGGCCCACGTGATTTCCGGGTGGGGCCCACGTGCTTTCCCCGTGGGGCCCACGTGATTTCCGGGTGGGGCCCACGTGATTTCCCTGTGGGGCCCACGTGATTTCCCCGTGGTGCCTACGTGATTTCCGGGTGGGGCCCACGTGATTTCCCTGTGGGGCCCACGTGATTTCCCCGTGGGGCCCACGTGATTTCCCCTGGGGGCTCACGTGATTTCCCCGTGGGGCCCACGTGATTTCCCCGTGGGGCCCACGTGATTTCCCCGTGGGGCCCACGTGATTTCCCCTGGGGGCCCACGTGATTTCCCCTCGGGGCCCAAGTGACTTCCACGTGGGGCCCACGTGATTTCCAGGTGGGGCCCACGTGATTTCCCCGTGGGGCCCACGTGATTTCCCCGTGGGGCCCACGTGATTTCCCCTGGGTGCCCACGTGATTTCCCCTGGGGGCCCACGTGATTTTCCCTGGGGGCCCACGTGATTTCCGGGTGGGGCCCACGTGATTTCCGGGTGGGGCCCACGTGATTTCCCCTGGGGGCCCACGTGATTTCCCCGTGTGGCCCACGTGATTTCCCCGTGGGGCCCACGTGATTTCCCCATGGGGCCCACGTGATTTCCCCAGGGGGCCCACGTGATTTCCCCTGGGGGCCCACGTGATTTCCCCGTGGGGCCCACCTGATTTCCCCGTGGGGCCCAAGTGATTTCCGGGTGGGGCCCACGTGATTTCCCCGTGGGGCCCACGTGATTTCCCCGTGGGGCCCACGTGATTTCCCCTGGGGGCCCAAGTGTTTTCCCCAGGGGGCCCACGTGATTTCCCCTGGGGGCCCACGTGATTTCCGGGTGGGGCACACGTGATTTCCCCGTGGGGCCCACGTGATTTCCGGGTGGGGCCCACGTGATTTCCCTGTGGGGCCCACGTGATTTCCCCGTGGGGCCCACGTGATTTCCGGGTGGGGCCCACGTGATTTCCCCGTGGGGCCCACGTGATTTCCCCGTGGGGCCCACGTGATTTCCAGGTGGGGCCCACGTGATTTCCCCGTGGGGCCCACGTGATTTCCGGGTGGGGGCCACGTGATTTCCACTGGGGGCCCACGTGATTTCCCCGTGGGGCCCACGTGATTTCCCCGTGGGGCCCACGTGATTTCCCCGTGGGGCCCACGTGATTTCCGGGTGGGGCCCACGTGATTTCCCCGTGGGGCCCACGTGATTTCCCCGAGGGGCCCACGTGATTTCCCCTGGGGACCCACGTGATTTACCCGTGGGGCCCACGTGATTTCCCCTGGGGGCCCACGTGATTTCCGGGTGGGACCCACGTGATTTCCCCGTGGGGCCCACGTGATTTCCCCTGGGGGCCCACGTGATTTCCCCGTGGGGCCCACGTGATTTCCGGGTGGGGCCCACGTGATTTCCGCGTGGGGCCCACGTGATTTTCCCTGGGGGCCCACGTGATATCCCCGTGGGGCCCACGTTATTTCCTGGTGGGGCCCACGTGATTTACCCGTGTGGCACACGTGATTTCCCCGTGGGGCCCACGAGATTTCCCCGTGGGGCCCTCGTGATTTCCGGGTGGGGCCCACGTGATTTCCCCGTTGGGCCCACGTGATTTCCCTTGGGGGCCCACGTGATTTCCCCTGGGGGCCCACGTGATTTCCCCGTGGGGCCCCCGTGATTTCCCCGTGGGACCCACGTGATTTCCGGGTGAGGCCCACGTGATTTCCCCTGGAGGCCCACGTGATTTCCAGTGGGGGCCCACGTGATTTCCCCGTGGGGTCCACGTGATTTCCCCGTGGGGCCCACGAGATTTCCCCATGGGGCCCACGTGATTTCCACAGGGGGCCCACGTGATTTCCCCTGGGGGCCCTCGTTATTTCCCCGTGGGGCCCACGTGATTTCCCCTTGGGGCCCCCGTGATTTCCCCTGGGGGCCCACGTGATTTCCCCGTGGGGCCCTCGTGATTTCCCCTGCGGGCCCTCGTGATTTCCCCTGGGGCCCACGTGATTTCCACTGGGGGCCCACGTGATTTCCCCGTGGGGCCAACCTGATTTCCCCGTGGGGCCCACGTGATTTCCGGGTGGGGCTCACGTGATTTCCGGGTGGCGCCCACGTGATTTCCCCGTGGGGCCCACATGATTTCCGGGTGGGGCCCACATGATTTCCCCCGGGGGCCCACGTGATTTCCCCCTGGGGCCCACGTGATTTCCCCTGGGGGCCCACGTGATTTCCCCGTGGGGCCCACCTGATTTCCCCGTGGGGCCCACGTGATTTCCGGGTGGGGCTCACGTGATTTCCGGGTGGCGCCCACGTGATTTCCCCTTGGGGCCCCCGTGATTTCCCCTGGGGGCCCACGTGATTTCCCCGTGGGGCCCCCGTGATTTCCCCTGGGGGCCCACGTGATTTATCCGTGGGGCCCTCGTGATTTCCCCTGCGGGCCCTCGTGATTTCCCCTGGGGCCCACGTGATTTCCCCGTGGGGCCCACGTGATTTCCGGGTGGGGCTCACGTGATTTCCGGGTGGCGCCCACGTGATTTCCCCGTGGGGCCCACATGATTTCCGGGTGGGGCCCACGTGATTTCCCCCGGGGGCCCACGTGATTTCCCCCTGGGGCCCACGTGATTTCCCCTGGGGGCCCACGTGATTTCCCCGTGGGGCCCTCGTGATTTCCCCGTGGGGCCCACGTGATTTCCGGGTAGGGCCCACGTGATTTCCGGGTGGGGCCCACGTGATTTCCCCGTGGGGCCTACGTGATTTCCCCGTGGGGCCTACGTGATTTCCGGGTGGGGCCCACGTGATTTCCCTGTGGGGCCCACGTGATTTCCCCGTGGGGCCCACGTGATTTCCCCTGGGGGCTCACGTGATTTCCCCTGGGGGCCCACGTGATTTCCCCGTGGGGCCCACGTGATTTCAGGGTGGGGCCCACGTGATTTCCGGGTGGGGGCCACGTGATTTCCACTGGGGGCCCACGTGATTTCCCCGTGGGGCCCACGTGATTTCAGGGTGGGGCCCACTTGATTTCCGGGTGGGGCCCATGTGATTTCCCCGTGGGGCCCACGTGATTTCACCTGGGGGCCCACGTGATTTCCCCTGAGGGCCCACGTGATTTCCCCGTGGGGCCCACGTGATTTCCGGTTGGGGCCCACGTGATTTCCCCGTGGGGCCCACGTGATTTCAGGGTGGGGCCCACGTGATTTCCACGTGGGGCCCACGTGATTTCCCCGTGGGGCCCACGTGATTTCCCCTGGGGGCCCACGTGATTTCCCCGTGGGGCCCACGTGATTTCCGGGTGGGGCCCACGTGATTTCCCCGTGGGGCCCACATGATTTCCCCGTGGGGCCCACGTGATTTCCCCGTGGGGCTCACGTGATTTCCCCTGGGGGCCCCCGTGATTTCCCCGTGGGCCCACGTGATTTCCACGTGGGGCCCACGTGATTTCCAGGTGGGGCCCACGTGATTTCCCCGTGGGGCCCACGTGATTTCCCCGTGGGGCCCCCGTGATTTCCCCTGGGGGCCCACGTGATTTCTCCGTGGGGCCCTCGTGATTTCCCCTGCGGGCCCTCGTGATTTCCCCTGGGGCCCACGTGATTTCCCCGTGGGGCCCACGTGATTTCCGGGTGGGGCTCACGTGATTTCCGGGTGGCGCCCACGTGATTTCCCCGTGGGGCCCACATGATTTCCGGGTGGGGCCCACGTGATTTCCCCCGGGGGCCCACGTGATTTCCCCCTGGGGCCCACGTGATTTCCCCTGGGGGCCCACGTGATTTCCCCGTGGGGCCCACGTGATTTCCCCGTGGGGCCCACGTGATTTCCGGGTAGGGCCCACGTGATTTCCGGGTGGGGCCCACGTGATTTCCCCGTGGGGCCTACGTGATTTCCCCGTGGGGCCCACGTGATTTCCGGGTAGGGCCCACGTGATTTCCGGGTGGGGCCCACGTGATTTCCCCGTGGGGCCCACGTGATTTCCCCTTGGGGCCCACGTGATTTCCGGGTGGGGCCCACGTGATTTACCCGTGTGGCCCACGTGATTTCCCCGTGGGGCCCTCGTGATTTCCCCGTGGGGCCCGCGTGATTTCCGGGTGGGGCCCACGTGATTTCCCCGTGGGGCCCACGTGATTTCCCCTGGGGGCCCGGGTGATTGCCCCTGGGGGCCCACGTGATTTCCCCGTGGGGCCCACGTGATTTCCCCTGGGGGCCCAAGTGATTTCCCCTGGGGGCCACGTGATTTTCCCGTGGGGCCCACGTGATTTCCGGGTGGGGCCCACGTGATTTCCCCGGGGGGCCCACGTGATTTCCGGGTGGGGCCCACGTGATTTCCCCGTGGTGCCCACATGATTTCCCCTGGGGGCCCACGTGATTTCTCCTGGGGGCCCACGTGATTTCCCCAGGGGGCCCACGTGATTTCGCCGTGGGGCCCACGTGATTTCCCCGTGGGACCCATGTGATTTCCGGGTGGGGCCCACGTGATTTCCCCGTGGGGCCCAAGTGACTTCCCTGTGGGGCCCACGTGATTTCCCCTGGGGGCCCACGTGATTTCCCCTGGGGGCCCACGTGATTTCCCCGTGGGGCCCACGTGATTTCCCGGTGGGGCCCACGTGATTTCCCCGTGGGGCCCACGTGATTTCCCAGTGGGGCCCACGTGATTTCCCCGTGGGGCCCACTTGATTTCCCCTGGGGCTCACGTGATTTCCCCGTGGGGCCCAAGTGTTTTCCCCTGGGGGCCCACGTGATTTCCCCTCGGGGCCCAAGTGACTTCCCTGGGGGGCCCACGTGATTTCCCCGGGGGGCCCACGTGATTTCCCCTGGGGGCCCACGTGATTTCCCAGTGGGGCCCACGTGATTTCCCGGTGGGGCCCACGTGATTTCCCCGTGGGGCCCACGTGATTTCCCAGTGGGGCCCACGTGATTTCCCCGTGGGGCCCACTTGATTTCCCCTGGGGCTCACGTGATTTCCCCGTGGGGCCCAAGTGTTTTCCCCTGGGGGCCCACGTGATTTCCCCTGGGGGCCCACGTGATTTCCCCGTGGGGCCCACGTGATTTCCCCGTGGGGCCCACGTGATTTCCCCTGGGGGCCCAAGTGATTTCCCCTGGGGGCCCACGTGATTTCCCCTGGGGGCCCACGTGATTTCCGGGTGGGGCCCACGTGATTTCCCCGTGGGGCCCACGTGATTTCCGGGTGGGGCCCACGTGATTTCCCTGTGGGGCCCACGTGATTTCCCCGTGGTGCCTACGTGATTTCCGGGTGGGGCCCACGTGATTTCCCTGTGGGGCCCACGTGATTTCCCCGTGGGGCCCACGTGATTTCCCCTGGGGGCTCACGTGATTTCCCCGTGGGGCCCACGTGATTTCCCCGTGGGGCCCACGTGATTTCCCCGTGGGGCCCACGTGATTTCCCCTGGGGGCCCACGTGATTTCCCCTCGGGGCCCAAGTGACTTCCCTGTGGGGCCCACGTGATTTCCCCTGGGGGCCCACGTGATTTCCCCTGGGGGCCCACGTGATTTCCCAGTGGGGCCCACGTGATTTCCCGGTGGGGCCCACGTGATTTTCCCGTGGGGCCCACATGATTTCCCCGTGGGGCCCACGTGATTTCCCAGTGGGGCCCACGTGATTTCCCCGTGGGGCCCACTTGATTTCCACTGGGGCTCACGTGATTTCCCCGTGGGGCCCACGTGATTTCCCCTGGGGGCCCACGTGATTTCCCCTGGGGGCCCACGTGATTTCCCCGTGGGGCCCACGTGATTTCCCCGTGGGGCCCACGTGATTTCCCCTGGGGGCCCAAGTGATTTCCCCTGGGGCCCACGTGATTTCCCCTGGGGGCCCACGTGATTTCCGGGTGGGGCCCACGTGATTTCCCCGTGGGGCCCACGTGATTTCCGGGTGGGGCCCACGTGATTTCCCTGTGGGGCCCACGTGATTTCCCCGTGGGGCCTACGTGATTTCCGGGTGGGGCCCACGTGATTTCCCTGTGGGGCCCACGTGATTTCCCCGTGGGGCCCACGTGATTTCCCCTGGGGGCTCACGTGATTTCCCCTGGGGGCCCACGTGATTTCCCCGTGGGGCCCACGTGATTTCAGGGTGGGGCCCCCGTGATGTCCGGGTGGGGGCCACGTGATTTCCACTGGGGGCCCACGTGATTTCCCCGTGGGGCCCACGTGATTTCCCCTGGGGGCCCACGTGATTTCCCCGTGGGCCCCACGTGATTTCCCCGTGGGGCCCACTTGATTTCCGGGTGGGGCCCATGTGATTTCCGGGTGGGGCCCACGTGATTTCCCCTGGGGGCCCACATGATTTCCGGGTGGGACCCACGTGATTTCCCCGTGGGGCCCACGTGATTTCAACTGGGGGCCCACGTGATTTCCCCTGAGGGCCCACGTGATTTCCCCGTGGGGCCCACGTGATTTCCGGTTGGGGCCCACGTGATTTCCCCGTGGGGCCCACGTGATTTCAGGGTGGGGCCCACGTGATTTCCACGTGGGGCCCACGTGATTTCCCCGTGGGGCCCACGTGATTTCCCCTGGGGGCCCACGTGATTTCCCCGTGGGGCCCACGTGATTTCCGGGTGGGGCCCACGTGATTTCCCCGTGGGGCCCACATGATTTCCCCGTGGGGCCCACGTGATTTCCCCGTGGGGCTCACGTGATTTCCCCTGGGGGCCCCCGTGATTTCCCCGTGGGGCCCACGTGATTTCACCTGGGGGCCCACGTGATTTCCCCTGGGGGCCCACGTGATTTCCCCGTGGGGCCCACGTGATTTCACCTGGGGGCCCACGTGATTTCCCCTGGGGGCCCACGTGATTTCCCCGTGGGGCCCACGTGATTTCCGGGTGGGGCCCACGTGATTTCCCCGTGGGGCCCACGTGATTTCAGGGTGGGGCCCACGTGATTTTCACGTGGGGCCCACGTGGTTTCCCCGTGGGGCCCACGTGATTTCCCCAGGGGGCCCACGTGATTTCCCCTGGGGGCCCACGTGATTTCCCCGTGGGGCCCACCTGATTTCCCCGTGGGGCCCAAGTGATTTCCGGGTGGGGCCCACGTGATTTCCCCGTGGGGCCCACGTGATTTCCCCGTGGGGCCCACGTGATTTCCCCTGGGGGCCAAGTGTTTTCCCCAGGGGGCCCACGTGATTTCCCCTGGGGGCCCACGTGATTTCCGGGTGGGGCACACGTGATTTCCCCGTGGGGCCCACGTGATTTCCGGGTGGGGCCCACGTGATTTCCCTGTGGGGCCCACGTGATTTCCCCGTGGGGCCCACGTGATTTCCGGGTGGGGCCCACGTGATTTCCCCGTGGGGCCCACGTGATTTCCCCGTGGGGCCCCCGTGAGCTCCCCGTGGGGCCCACGTGATTTCCCCGTGGGGCCCACGTGATTTCCGGGTGGGGGCCACGTGATTTCCACTGGGGGCCCACGTGATTTCCCCGTGGGGCCCACGTGATTTCCCCGTGGGGCCCACGTGATGTCGGCGTGGGGCCCACGTGATTTCCGGGTGGGGCCCACGTGATTTCCCCGTGGGGCCCACGTGATTTCCCCGAGGGGCCCACGTGATTTCCCCTGGGGACCCACGTGATTTACCCGTGGGGCCCACGTGATTTCCCCTGGGGGCCCACGTGATTTCCGGGTGGGACCCACGTGATTTCCCCGTGGGGCCCACGTGATTTCCCCTGGGGGCCCACGTGATTTCCCCGTGGGGCCCACGTGATTTCCGGGTGGGGCCCACGTGATTTCCGCGTGGGGCCCACGTGATTTTCCCTGGGGGCCCACGTGATATCCCCGTGGGGCCCACGTTATTTCCTGGTGGGGCCCACGTGATTTACCCGTGTGGCACACGTGATTTCCCCGTGGGGCCCACGAGATTTCCCCGTGGGGCCCACGTGATTTCCGGGTGAGGCCCCCGTGATTTCCCCGTGGGGCCCACGTGATTTCCCTTGGGGGCCCACGTGATTTCCCCTGGGGGCCCACGTGATTTCCCCGTGGGGCCCCCGTGATTTCCCCGTGGGACCCACGTGATTTCCGGGTGAGGCCCACGTGATTTCCCCTGGAGGCCCACGTGATTTCCAGTGGGGGCCCACGTGATTTCCCCGTGGGGTCCACGTGATTTCCCCGTGGGGCCCACGAGATTTCCCCATGGGGCCCACGTGATTTCCACAGGGGGCCCACGTGATTTCCCCTGGGGGCCCTCGTTATTTCCCCGTGGGGCCCACGTGATTTCCCCTTGGGGCCCCCGTGATTTCCCCTGGGGGCCCACGTGATTTCCCCGTGGGGCCCTCGTGATTTCCCCTGCGGGCCCTCGTGATTTCCCCTGGGGCCCACGTGATTTCCACTGGGGGCCCACGTGATTTCCCCGTGGGGCCAACCTGATTTCCCCGTGGGGCCCACGTGATTTCCGGGTGGGGCTCACGTGATTTCCGGGTGGCGCCCACGTGATTTCCCCGTGGGGCCCACATGATTTCCGGGTGGGGCCCACATGATTTCCCCCGGGGGCCCACGTGATTTCCCCCTGGGGCCCACGTGATTTCCCCTGGGGGCCCACGTGATTTCCCCGTGGGGCCCACCTGATTTCCCCGTGGGGCCCACGTGATTTCCGGGTGGGGCTCACGTGATTTCCGGGTGGCGCCCACGTGATTTCCCCTTGGGGCCCCCGTGATTTCCCCTGGGGGCCCACGTGATTTCCCCGTGGGGCCCCCGTGATTTCCCCTGGGGGCCCACGTGATTTCTCCGTGGGGCCCTCGTGATTTCCCCTGCGGGCCCTCGTGATTTCCCCTGGGGCCCACGTGATTTCCCAGTGGGGCCCACGTGATTTCCGGGTGGGGCTCACGTGATTTCCGGGTGGCGCCCACGTGATTTCCCCGTGGGGCCCACATGATTTCCGGGTGGGGCCCACGTGATTTCCCCCGGGGGCCCACGTGATTTCCCCCTGGGGCCCACGTGATTTCCCCTGGGGGCCCACGTGATTTCCCCGTGGGGCCCTCGTGATTTCCCCGTGGGGCCCACGTGATTTCCGGGTAGGGCCCACGTGATTTCCGGGTGGGGCCCACGTGATTTCCCCGTGGGGCCTACGTGATTTCCCCGTGGGGCCCACGTGATTTCCGGGTAGGGCCCACGTGATTTCCGGGTGGGGCCCACGTGATTTCCCCGTGGGGCCCACGTGATTTCCCCTTGGGGCCCACGTGATTTCCGGGTGGGGCCCACGTGATTTACCCGTGTGGCCCACGTGATTTCCCCGTGGGGCCCTCGTGATTTCCCCGTGGGGCCCGCGTGATTTCCGGGTGGGGCCCACGTGATTTCCCCGTGGGGCCCACGTGATTTCCCCTGGGGGCCCACGTGATTTCCCCGGGGGGCCCACGTGATTTCCCCGTGGGGCCCACGTGATTTCCCCTGGGGGCCCAAGTGATTTCCCCTGGGGGCCACGTGATTTTCCCGTGGGGCCCACGTGATTTCCGGGTGGGGCCCACGTGATTTCCCCGGGGGGCCCACGTGATTTCCGGGTGGGGCCCACGTGATTTCCCCGTGGTGCCCACATGATTTCCCCTGGGGGCCCACGTGATTTCTCCTGGGGGCCCACGTGATTTCCCCAGGGGGCCCACGTGATTTCGCCGTGGGGCCCACGTGATTTCCCCGTGGGACCCATGGGATTTCCGGGTGGGGCCCACGTGATTTCCCCGTGGGGCCATGTGATTTCCCCGTGGGGCCCACGTGATTTCCCCTGGGGACCCACGTGATTTCCCCTGGGGGCCCACGTGATTTCCCCGTGGGGCCCACGTGATTTCCGGGTGGGGCCCACGTGATTTCCACGTGGGGCCCACGTGATTTCCGGTTGGGGCCCACGTGATTTCCCCGTGGGGCCCACGTGATTTCCCCAGGGGGCCCACGTGATTTCCCCTTGGGGCCCACGTGATTTCCCCGTGGGGCCCACGTGATTTCCCCTGGGGGCCCCCGTGATTTCCCCTGGGGGCCCACGTGATTTCCCCGTGGGGCCCTCGTGATTTCCCCTGCGGGCCCTCGTGATTTCCCCTGGGGCCCACGTGATTTCCCCGTGGGGCCCACGTGATTTCCCCGTGGGGCCCACCTGATTTCCCCGTGGGGCCCACGTGATTTCCCCGTGGGGCCCACGTGATTTCCGGGTGGGGCCCACGTGATTTCCCCCGGGGGCCCACGTGATTTCCCCCTGGGGCCCACGTGATTTCCCCGGGGGGCCCACGTGATTTCCCCGTGGGGCCCACGTGATTTCCCCGTGGGGCCCAGGTGATTTCCGGGTGGGGCTCACGTGATTTCCGGGTGGCGCCTACGTGATTTCCCCGTGGGGCCCACCTGATTTCCGGGTGGGGCCCACGTGATTTCCCCGTAGGGCCCACGTGATTTCCGGGTGGGGCCCACGTGATTTCCCCTGGGGGCCCACGTGATTTCCCCGTGGGGCCTACGTGATTTCCCCGTGGGGCCCTCGTGATTTCCCCGTGGGGCCCACCTGATTTCCCCTTGAGGCCCACGTGATTTCCCCGTGGGGCCCACGTGATTTCCCCTGGGGGCCCACGTGATTTCCCCTGGGGGCCCACGTGATTTCCCCGTGGGGCCCACGTGATTTCCCCTGGGGGCCCACGTGATTTCCCCGTGGGGCCCACGTGATTTCCCCGTGGGGCCCACATGATTTCCGGGTGGGGCCCACGTGATTTCCGGGTGGGGCCCACGTGATTTCCCCGTGGGGCCCACGTGATTTCCCCGTGGGGCCTACGTGATTTCCGGGTGGGGCCCACGTGATTTCCCTGTGGGGCCCACGTGAATTCCCCGTGGGGCCCACGTGATTTCCCCTGGGGGCCCACGTGATTTCCCCTGGGGGCCCACGTGATTTCCCCGTGGGGCCCACGTGATTTCCCCTGGGGGCCCACGTGATTTCCCCTGGGGGCCCAAGTGATTTCCCCGTGGGGCCCACGTGATTTCCCCTGGGGGCCCACGTGATTTCCGGGTGGGGCCCACGTGATTTCCGGGTGGGGCCCACGTGATTTCCCTGTGGGGCCCACGTGATTTCCCCTGGGGGCCCACGTGATTTCCGGGTGGGGCCCACGTGATTTCCCTGTGGGGCCCACGTGATTTCCCCGTGGGGCCCACGTGATTTCCCCTGGGGGCCCACGTGATTTCCGGGTGGGGCCCACGTGATTTCCGGGTGGGGCCCACGTGATTTCCCTGTGGGGCCCACGTGATTTCCCCTGGGGGCCCACGTGATTACCCCTGGGGGCCCACGTGATTTCCCCTGGGGGCCCACGTGATTTCCCCGTTGGGCCCACGTGATTTCCGGGTGGGGCCAACGTGATTTCCCCGTGGGGCCAACGTGATTTCCCCGTTGGGCCCACCTGATTTCCCCTGGGGGCCAACGTGATTTCCCCGTGGGGCCCACGTGATTTCCCGTGGGGGCTCACGTGATTTCCCCGTGGGACCCACGTGATTTCCCGTGGGGCCCACGTGATTTCCGGGTGGGGCCCACGTGATTTCCGGGTGGGGCCCAAGTGATTTCCCGGTGGGGCCCACGTGATTTTCCCGTGGGGCCCACGTGATTTCCCGGTGGGGCCCACGTGATTTTCCCGTGGGGCCCACGTGATTTCCCCGTGGGGCCCACGTGATTTCAGGGTGGGGCCCACGAGATTTCCCCGTGGGGCCCACGTGATTTCCCCGTGGGGCCCACGTGATTTCCCCTGGGGGCCCACGTGATTTCCCCGTGGGGCCCACGTGATTTCCGGGTGGGGCCCACGTGAATTCCCCGTGGGGCCCACGTGATTTCCCTGGGGGGCCCACGTGATTTCCCCGTGGGGCCCACGTGATTTCCGGGTGGGGCCCACGTGAATTCCCCGTGGGGCCCACGTGATTTCCGGGTGGGGCCCACGTGATTTCCCTGGGGGGCCCACGTGATATCCCCGTGGGGCCCACGTGATTTCCGGGTGGGGCCCACGTGATTTCCCCGTGAGGCCCACGTGATTTCCCCGAGGGGCCCACGTGATTTCCCCTGGGGACCCACGTGATTTACCCGTGGGGCCCACGTGATTTCCCTTGGGGGCCCACGTGATTTCCGGGTGGGACCCACGTGATTTCCCCGTGGGGCCCACGTGATTTCCCCTGGGGGCCCACGTGATTTCCCCGTGGGGCCCACGTGATTTCCGGGTGGGGCCCACGTGATTTCCTCGTGGGGCACACGTGATTTCCCCGTGGGGCCCACGTGATTTCCCCGTGGGGCCCACGTGATTTCCCCGTGGGGCCCACGTGATTTCCCCTGGGGGCCCACGTGATTTCCCCGTGGGGCCCACGTGATTTCCCCTGGGGGCTCACGTGATTTCCCCGTGGGGCCCACGTGATTTCCCCGTGGGGCCCACGTGATTTCCCCGTGGGGCCCACGTGATTTCCCCTGGGGGCCCACGTGATTTCCCCTCGGGGCCCAAGTGACTTCCCTGTGGGGCCCACGTGATTTCCCCTGGGGGCCCACGTGATTTCCCCTGGGGGCCCACGTGATTTCCCAGTGGGGCCCACGTGATTTCCCGGTGGGGCCCACGTGATTTTCCCGTGGGGCCCACGTGATTTCCCCGTGGGGCCCACGTGATTTCCCAGTGGGGCCCACGTGATTTCCCCGTGGGGCCCACTTGATTTCCCATGGGGCTCACGTGATTTCCCCGTGGGGCCCACGTGATTTCCCCTGGGGGCCCACGTGATTTCCCCTGGGGGCCCACGTGATTTCCCCGTGGGGCCCACGTGATTTCCCCGTGGGGCCCACGTGATTTCCCCTGGGGGCCCAAGTGATTTCCCCTGGGGCCCACGTGATTTCCCCTGGGGGCCCACGTGATTTCCGGGTGGGGCCCACGTGATTTCCCCGTGGGGCCCACGTGATTTCCGGGTGGGGCCCACGTGATTTCCCTGTGGGGCCCACGTGATTTCCCCGTGGGGCCTACGTGATTTCCGGGTGGGGCCCACGTGATTTCCCTGTGGGGCCCACGTGATTTCCCCGTGGGGCCCACGTGATTTCCCCTGGGGGCTCACGTGATTTCCCCTGGGGGCCCACGTGATTTCCCCGTGGGGCCCACGTGATTTCAGGGTGGGGCCCACGTGTTTTCCGGGTGGGGGCCACGTGATTTCCACTGGGGGCCCACGTGATTTCCCCGTGGGGCCCACGTGATTTCCCCTGGGGGCCCACGTGATTTCCCCGTGGGCCCCACGTGATTTCCCCGTGGGGCCCACTTGATTTCCGGGTGGGGCCCATGTGATTTCCGGGTGGGGCCCACGTGATTTCCCCTGGGGGCCCACGTGATTTCCGTGTGGGACCCACGTGATTTCCCCGTGGGGCCCACGTGATTTCACCTGGGGGCCCACGTGATTTCCCCTGGGGGCCCACGTGATTTCCCCGTGGGGCCCACGTGATTTCCGGTTGGGGCCCACGTGATTTCCCCGTGGGGCCCACGTGATTTCAGGGTGGGGCCCACGTGATTTCCACGTGGGGCCCACGTGATTTCCCCGTGGGGCCCACGTGATTTCCCCTGGGGGCCCACGTGATTTCCCCGTGGGGCCCACGTGATTTCCGGGTGGGGCCCACGTGATTTCCCCGTGGGGCCCACATGATTTCCCCGTGGGGCCCACGTGATTTCCCCGTGGGGCCCACGTGATTTCCCCGTGGGGCTCACGTGATTTCCCCTGGGGGCCCCCGTGATTTCCCCGTGGGCCCACGTGATTTCCACGTGGGGCCCACGTGATTTCCAGGTGGGGCCCACGTGATTTCCCCGTGGGGCCCACGTGATTTCCCCGTGGGGCCCACGTGATTTCCCCTGGGTGCCCACGTGATTTCCCCTGGGGGCCCACGTGATTTTCCCTGGGGGCCCACGTGATTTCCCCGTGGGGCCCACGTGATTTCCGGGTGGGGCCCACGTGATTTCCCCTGGGGGCCCACGTGATTTCCCCGTGTGGCCCACGTGATTTCCCCGTGGGGCCCACGTGATTTCCCCATGGGGCTCACGTGATTTCCCCAGGGGGCCCACGTGATTTCCCCTGGGGGCCCACGTGATTTCCCCGTGGGGCCCACCTGATTTCCCCGTGGGGCCCAAGTGATTTCCGGGTGGGGCCCACGTGATTTCCCCGTGGGGCCCACGTGATTTCCCCGTGGGGCCCACGTGATTTCCCCTGGGGGCCCAAGTGTTTTCCCCAGGGGGCCCACGTGATTTCCCCTGGGGGCCCACGTGATTTCCCCTGGGGGCCCACGTGATTTCCCCGTGGGGCCCACCTGATTTCCCCGTGGGGCCCAAGTGATTTCCGGGTGGGGCCCACGTGATTTCCCCGTGGGGCCCACGTGATTTCCCCGTGGGGCCCACGTGATTTCCCCTGGGGGCCCACGTGATTTCCCCATGGGGCTCACGTGATTTCCCCAGGGGGCCCACGTGATTTCCCCTGGGGGCCCACGTGATTTCCCCGTGGGGCCCACCTGATTTCCCCGTGGGGCCCAAGTGATTTCCGGGTGGGGCCCACGTGATTTCCCCGTGGGGCCCACCTGATTTCCCCGTGGGGCCCAAGTGATTTCCGGGTGGGGCACACGTGATTTCCCCGTGGGGCCCACGTGATTTCCGGGTGGGGCCCACGTGATTTCCCTGTGGGGCCCACGTGATTTCCCCGTGGGGCCCACGTGATTTCCGGGTGGGGCCCACGTGATTTCCCCGTGGGGCCCACGTGATTTCCCCGTGGGGCCCACGTGATTTCCAGGTGGGGCCCACGTGATTTCCCCGTGGGGCCCACGTGATTTCCGGGTGGGGGCCACGTGATTTCCACTGGGGGCCCACGTGATTTCCCCGTGGGGCCCACGTGATTTCCCCGTGGGGCCCACGTGAGTTCCGGGTGGGGCCCACGTGATTTCCGGGTGGGGCCCACGTGAGTTCCCCGTGGGGCCCACGTGATTTCCCCGAGGGGCCCACGTGATTTCCCCTGGGGACCCACGTGATTTACCCGTGGGGCCCACGTGATTTCCGGGTGGGGGCCCACGTGATTTCCGGGGGGGGCCCACGTGATTTCCGGGTGGGGCCCACGTGATTTCCGCGTGGGGCCCACGTGATTTCCCCTGGGGGCCCACGTGATATCCCCGTGGGGCCCACGTTATTTCCTGGTGGGGCCCACGTGATTTACCCGTGTGGCACACGTGATTTCCCCGTGGGGCCCACGAGATTTCCCCGTGGGGCCCACGTGATTTCCGGGTGGGGCCCACGTGATTTCCCCGTGGGGCCCACGTGATTTCCCTTGGGGGCCCACGTGATTTCCCCTGGGGGCCCACGTGATTTCCCCGTGGGGCCCCCGTGATTTCCCCGTGGGACCCACGTGATTTCCGGGTGAGGCCCACGTGATTTCCCCTGGGGGCCCACGTGATTTCCAGTGGGGGCCCACGTGATTTCCCCGTGGGGTCCACGTGATTTCCCCGTGGGGCCCACGAGATTTCCCCATGGGGCCCACGTGATTTCCCCAGGGGGCCCACGTGATTTCCCCTGGGGGCCCTCGTTATTTCCCAGTGGGGCCCACGTGATTTCCCCGTGGGGCCCCCGTGATTTCCCCTGGGGGCCCACGTGATTTCCCCGTGGGGCCCTCGTGATTTCCCCTGCGGGCCCTCGTGATTTCCCCTGGGGCCCACGTGATTTCCACTGGGGGCCCACGTGATTTCCCGGTGGGGCCAACCTGATTTCCCCGTGGGGCCCACGTGATTTCCGGGTGGGGCTCACGTGATTTCCGGGTGGCGCCCACGTGATTTCCCCGTGGGGCCCACATGATTTCCGGGTGGGGCCCACATGATTTCCCCCGGGGGCCCACGTGATTTCCCCCTGGGGCCCACGTGATTTCCCCTGGGGGCCCACGTGATTTCCCCGTGGGGCCCACCTGATTTCCCCGTGGGGCCCACGTGATTTCCGGGTGGGGCTCACGTGATTTCCGGGTGGCGCCCACGTGATTTCCCCTTGGGGCCCCCGTGATTTCCCCTGGGGGCCCACGTGATTTCCCCGTGGGGCCCCCGTGATTTCCCCTGGGGGCCCACGTGATTTCTCCGTGGGGCCCTCGTGATTTCCCCTGCGGCCCTCGTGATTTCCCCTGGGGCCCACGTGATTTCCCCGTGGGGCCCACGTGATTTCCGGGTGGGGCTCACGTGATTTCCGGGTGGCGCCCACGTGATTTCCCCGTGGGGCCCACATGATTTCCGGGTGGGGCCCACGTGATTTCCCCCGGGGGCCCACGTGATTTCCCCCGGGGGCCCACGTGATTTCCCCCGGGGGCCCACGTGATTTCCCCTGGGGGCTCACGTGATTTCCCCATGGGGCCCACGTGATTTCCGGGTAGGGCCCACGTGATTTCCGGGTGGGGCCCACGTGATTTCCCCGTGGGGCCTACGTGATTTCCCCGTGGGGCTCACGTGATTTCCGGGTAGGGCCCACGTGATTTCCGGGTGGGGCCCACGTGATTTCCCCGTGGGGCCCACGTGATTTCCCCTTTGGGCCCACGTGATTTCCGGGTGGGGCCCACGTGATTTACCCGTGTGGCCCACGTGATTTCCCCGTGGGGCCCTCGTGATTTCCCCGTGGGGCCCGCGTGATTTCCGGGTGGGGCCCACGTGATTTCCCCGTGGGGCCCACGTGATTTCCCCTGGGGGCCCACGTGATTTCCCCTGGGGGCCCACGTGATTTCCCCGTGGGGCCCACGTGATTTCCCCTGGGGGCCCAAGTGATTTCCCCTGGGGGCCACGTGATTTTCCCGTGGGGCCCACGTGATTTCCGGGTGGGGCCCACGTGATTTCCCCGGGGGGCCCACGTGATTTCCGGGTGGGGCCCACGTGATTTCCCCGTGGTGCCCACATGATTTCCCCTGGGGGCCCACGTGATTTCTCCTGGGGGCCCACGTGATTTCCCCAGGGGGCCCACGTGATTTCGCCGTGGGGCCCACGTGATTTCCCCGTGGGACCCATGTGATTTCCGGGTGGGGCCCACGTGATTTCCCCGTGGGGCCATGTGATTTCCCCGTGGGGCCCACGTGATTTCCCCTGGGGACCCACGTGATTTCCCCTGGGGGCCCACGTGATTTCCCCGTGGGGCCCACGTGATTTCCGGGTGGGGCCCACGTGATTTCCACGTGGGGCCCACGTGATTTCCGGTTGGGGCCCACGTGATTTCCCCGTGGGGCCCACGTGATTTCCCCGTGGGGCCCACCTGATTTCCCCTTGGGGCCCACGTGATTTCCCCGTGGGGCCCACGTGATTTCCCCTGGGGGCCCCCGTGATTTCCCCTGGGGGCCCACGTGATTTCCCCGTGGGGCCCTCGTGATTTCCCCTGCGGGCCCTCGTGATATCCCCTGGGGCCCACGTGATTTCCCCGGGGGGCCCACGTGATTTCCCCGTGGGGCCCACCTGATTTCCCCGTGGGGCCCACGTGATTTCCCCGTGGGGCCCACGTGATTTCCGGGTGGGGCCCACGTGATTTCCCCCGGGGGCCCACGTGATTTCCCCCTGGGGCCCACGTGATTTCCCCTGGGGGCCCACGTGATTTCCCCGTGGGGCCCACGTGATTTCCCCGTGGGGCCCAGGTGATTTCCGGGTGGGGCTCACGTGATTTCCGGGTGGCGCCCACGTGATTTCCCCGTGGGGCCCACCTGATTTCCGGGTGGGGCCCACGTGATTTCCCCGTAGGGCCCACGTGATTTCCGGGTGGGACCCACGTGATTTCCCCGTGGGGCCCACGTGATTTCCGGGTGGGGCCCACGTGATTTCCCCGTGGGGCCCACGTGATTTCCCCGTGGGGCCCACGTGATTTCCTCTGGGGGCCCACGTGATTTCCCCGTGGGGCCACGTGATTTCCCCGTGGGGCCCACGAGATTTCCCCGGGGGGCCCACGTGATTTCCCCGTGGGGGCCCACGTGATTTCCGGGTGGGGCCCTCGTGATTTCCCCGTAGGGCCCACGTGAGTTCCCCTGGGGGCCCACGTGATTTTCCCGTGGGGCCCACCTGATTTCCGGGTGGGGCCCACGTGATTTCCCCGTGGGGCCCAAGTGATTTCCGGGTGGGGCCCACGTGATTTCCCCGTGGGGCCCACGTGATTACCCCTGGGGGCCCACGTGATTTCCCCGTGGGGCCCACGTGATTTCCCCTGGGGGCCCACGTGATTTCCCCTGGGGGCCCACGTGATTTCCCCGTGGAGCCCACGTGATTTCCCCAGGGGGCCCACGTGATTTTCCCGTGGTGCCCACGTGATTTCCCCTGGGGACCCACGTGATTTCCCCGTGGGGCCCACGTGATTTCCCCGTGGGGCCCACGAGATTTCCGGGTGGTGCCCACGTGATTTCCCCTGGGGGCCCACGTGATTTCCCAGTGTGGCCCACATGATTTCCCCGTGGGGCCCACGTGATTTCCCCATGGGACCCACGTGATTTCAACAGGGGGCCCACGTGATTTCCCCTGGGGGCCCACGTTATATCCCCGTGGGGCCCACGTGATTTCCCCTGCGGGCCCACGTGATTTCCCCTGGGGGCCCACGTGATTTCCCCTGGGGGCCCACGTGATTTCCCCGTGAGGCCCACGTGATTTCCCCTGCGGGCACACGTGATTTCCCCTGGGGGCCCACGTGATTTCCCTGGGGGCCCACGTAATTTCCCCGTGGGGCCCACCTGATTTCCCCGTGGGGCCCACGTGATTTCAGGGTGGGGTTCACGTGATTTCCGGGTGGAGCCCACGTGATTTCCCCGTGGGGCCCACCTGATTTCCGGGTGGGGCCCACGTGATTTCCCCCGGGGGCCCACGTGATTTCCCCCTGGGGCCCACGTGATTTCCCCTGGGGGCCCACGTGATTTCCCCGTGGGGCCCACGTGATTTCCCCGTGGGGCCCCCGTGATTTCCGGGTGGGGCCCACGTGATTTCCCCTGGGGGCCCACGTGATTTCCCCGTGGGGCCTACGTGATTTCCCCGTGGGGCCCTCGTGATTTCCCCGTGGGGCCCACGTGATTTCCCCGTGGGGCCTACGTGATTTCCCCGTGGGGCCCACGTGATTTCCGGGTGGGGCCCACGTGATTTCCCCGTGGGGCCCACGTGATTTCCCCGTGGGGCCCACGTGATTTCCCCGTGGGGCCCACGTGATTTCCCCTGGGGGCCCACGTGATTTCCCCTGAGGGGCCACGTGATTTCCCCGTGGGGCCCACGTGATTTCCCCTGGGGGCCCACGTGATTTCCCCTGAGGGGCCACGTGATTTCCCCGTGGGGCCCACGTGATTTCCCCTGGGGGCCCACGAGATTTCCCCTGGGGGCCCACGTGATTTCCCCTGGGGGCCCACGTGATTTCCGGGTGGGGCCCTCGTGATTTCCCCGTGGGGCCCACGTGATTTCCCCTGGGGGCCCACGTGATTTCCCCTCTGGGCCCACGTGATTTCCCCGTGGGGCCCAGGTGATTTCCGGGTGGGGCCCACGTGATTTCCGGGTGGGGACCACGTGATTTCCCCGTGGGGCCTACGTGATTTCCCCGTTTGGCCCACGTGATTTCCCCATGGGGCCCACGTGATTTCCCCTGGGCCCCCACGTGATTTCCCCTGGGGGCCCACTTGGTTTCCCCGTGGGGCCCATGTGATTTCCCCTGGGGGCGCACGTGATTTCCCTTGGGGGCCCACGAGATTTCCCCGTGAGGCCCACGTGATTTCCGGGCGGGGCCCACGTGATTTCCCCGTGGGGCTCACGTGATTTCCGCGTGGGGCCCACGTGATTTCCGCGTGGGGCCCAAGTGATTTCCCCGTGGGGCCCACGTGATTTCCCCGTGGGGCCCACGTGATTTCCCCGTGGGGCCCACGGGATTTCCCCGTGGGGCCCACGTGATTTCCGGGTGGGGCCCACGTGATTTCCCCGTGGGGTCCACGTGATTTCCCCTGGGGGCCCACGTGATTTCCCCTGGGGGCCCACGTGATTTCCCCGTGGGGCCGACGTGATTTCCGGGTGGGGCCCACGTGATTTCCGCGTGGGGCACACGTGATTTCCCCTGGGGGCCCACGTGATTTCCCCGTGGGGCCCACGTGATTTCCCCGTGGGGCCCACGTGATTTCCGGGTGGGGCCCACGTGATTTCCGGGTGGGGCCCACGTGATTTCCCCGGGGGGCCCACGTGATATCCCCGTGGGGCCCACGTGATTTCCGGGTGGGGCCCACGTGATTTCCCCGTGGGGCCCACGTGATTTCCCCGAGGGGCCCACGTGATTTCCCCTGGGGACCCACGTGATTTACCCGTGGGGCCCACGTGATTTCCCTTGGGGGCCCACGTGATTTCCGGGTGGGACCCACGTGATTTCCCCGTGGGCCCCACGTGATTTCCCCTGGGGGCCCACGTGATTTCCCCGTGGGGCCCACGTGATTTCCGGGTGGGGCCCACGTGATTTCCGCGTGGGGCACACGTGATTTCCCCGTGGGGCCCACGTGATTTCCCCGTGGGGCCCACGTGATTTCCCTGTGGGGCCCACGTGATTTCCCCTGGGGGCCCACGTGATTTCCCAGTGGGGCCCACGTGATTTCCCCGTGGGGCCCACGTGTTTTCCCCAGGGGCCCCACGTGATTTCCCCTCGGGGCACACGTGGCTTCCCCGTGGGGCCCACGTGATTTCCCCTGAGGGGCCACGTGATTTCCCCGTGGGGCCCACGTGATTACCCCTGGGGGCCCACGTGATTTCCCCTGAGGGGCCACGTGATTTCCCCGTGGGGCCCACGTGATTTCCCCTGGGGGCCCACGAGATTTCCCCTGGGGGCCCACGTGATTTCCCCTGTGGGCCCACGGGATTTCCGGGTGGGGCCCTCGTGATTTCCCCGTGGGGCCCACGTGATTTCCCCTGGGGGCCCACGTGATTTCCCCTCTGGGCCCACGTGATTTCCCCGTGGGGCCCACGTGATTTCCGGGTGGGGCCCACGTGATTTCCGGGTGGGGCCCACGTGATTTCCCCGTGGGGCCTACGTGATTTCCCCGTGGGGCCCACGTGATTTCCCCATGGGGCCCACGTGATTTCCCCTGGGCCCCCACGTGATTTCCCCTGGGGGCCCACGTGGTTTCCCCGTGGGGCCCACGTGATTTCCCCTGGGGGCGCACGTGATTTCCCATGGCGGCCCACGAGATTTCCCCGTGAGGCCCACGTGATTTCCAGGCGGGGCCCACGTGATTTCCCCGTGGGGCCCACGTGATTTCTGCGTGGGGCCCACGTGATTTCCCCATGGGGCCCACGTGATTTCCCCTGGGGGACCACGTGATTTCCCCGTGGGGCCCACGTGATTTCCCCGTGGGGCCCTCGTGATTTCCGGGTGGGGCCCACGTGATTTCCCCGTGGGGTCCACGTGATTTCCCCGTGGGGCCCACGTGATTTCCGGGTGGGGCCCATGTGATTTCCGGGTGGGGCCCACGTGAATTCCCCTGGGGGTCCACGTGATTTCCCCTGGGGGCCCACGTGATTTCCACTGGGGGCCCACGTGATTTTCCCGTGGGGTCCACGTGATTTCCCCTGGGGGCCCACGTGATTTCCCCGTGGGCCCCACGTGATTTCCCCTGGGGGCCCACGTGATTTCCCCTGGGGGCCCAAGTGATTTCCCCCTGGGGCCCACGTGATTTCCCCTGGGGGCCCACGTGATTTCCCCGTGGGGCCCACGTGATTTCCCCGGGGGGCCCACGTGATTTCCGGGTGGGGCCCACGTGATTTCCGGGTGGGGTCAACGTGATTTCCCCGTGGGGCCCACGTGATTTCCCCTGGGGGCCCACGTGATTTCCCCGTTGGGCCCACGTGATTTCCGGGTGGGGTCAACGTGATTTCCCCTGGGGGCCCACGTGATTTCCCCGTTGGGCCCACCTAATTTCCCCTGGGGCCAACGTGATTTCCCCGTGGGGCCCACGTGATTTCCCCGTTGGGCCCACCTGATTTCCCCTGAGGGCCCACGTCATTTCCCCGTGGGGCCCACGTGATTTCCCCTGGGGGCCCACGTGATTTCCCCGTGGGGCCCACGTGATTTCCCCTGGGGACCCCCGTGATGTCCCCTGGGGGCCCACGTGATTGCTCCGTGGGGCCCACGTGATTTCCCCTGGGGGCCCACGTGATTTCCACTGGGGGCGCACGTGATTTCCCCTGGGGGCCCACGTGATTTCCCCGTGGGACCCACGTGATTTCCCGTGGGGCCCACGTGATTTCCGGGTGGGGCCCACGTGATTTCCGGGTGGGGCCCAAGTGATTTCCCCTGGGGGCCCACGTGATTTCCCCGTCGGACCCACGTTATTTCCCCGTAGGGCCCACGTGATTTCCCCATGGGGCCCACGTGATTTCCGGGTGGGGCCCACGTGATTTCCCCGTGGGGACCACGTGATTTCCCCGTGGGGCCCACGTGATTTCCCCTGGGGGCCCTCGTGATTTCCCCGTGGGGCCCACGTGATTTCCCCGGGGGGCCCACGTGATTTCCGACTGGGGCCCACGTGATTTCCCCGTGGGGCCCACGTGATTTCCCCTGAGGGCACACGTGATTTCCCCGAGGGGCCCACGTGATTTCCGGGTGTGGCCCACGTGATTTCCGCGTGGGGCCCACGTGATTTCCCCGTGGGGCCCACGTGATTTCCCCGTGGGGCCCACGTGATTTCCCCTGGGGGCCCACGTGATTTCCCCTCGGGGCCCAAGTGACTTCCCTGTGGGGCCCACGTGATTTCCCGTGGGGGCCCACGTGATTTCCCCTGGGGGCCCACGTGATTTCCCCTGAGGGCACACGTGATTTCCCGGTGGGGCCCACGTGATTTTCCCGTGGGGCCCACGTGATTTCCCCGTGGGGCCCACGTGATTTCGCAGTGGGGCCCACGTGATTTCCCCGTGGGACCCACTTGATTTCCCCTGGGGCTCACGTGATTTCCCCGTGGGGCCCACGTGATTTCCCCTGGGGGCCCACGTGATTTCCCCTGGGGGCCCACGTGATTTCCCCGTGGGGCCCACGTGATTTCCGGGTGGGGCCCACGTGATTTCCCCGTGGGGCCCACGTGATTTCCGGGTGGGGCCCACGTGATTTCCCTGTGGGGCCCACGTGATTTCCCCGTGGGGCCTACGTGATTTCCGGGTGGGGCCCACGTGATTTCCCTGTGGGGCCCACGTGATTTCCCCGTGGGGCCCACGTGATTTCCCCTGGGGGCTCACGTCATTTCCCCGGGGGGCCCACGTGATTTCCCCGTGGGGCCCACGTGATTTCAGGGTGGCGCCCACGTGATTTCCGGGTGGGGGCCACGTGATTTCCACTGGGGGCCCACGTGATTTCCCCGTGGGGCCCACGTGATTTCCCCTGGGGGCCCACGTGATTTCCCCGTGGGGCCCACGTGATTTTCGGGTGGGGCCCACGTGATCTCCGTGTGGGGCCCACGTCATTTCCCCGTGGGGCCCACGTGATATCCCCTGGGGGCCCACGTGATTTCCCCTGGGGGCCCACGTGATTTACCCGTGGGGCCCACGTGATTTCCCCTGGGGGCCCACGTGATTTCCCCTGGAGGCCCACGTGATTTCCCCGTGGGGCCCACGTGATTTCCCCTGGGGGCCCAAGTGATTTCCCCTGGGGGACCACGTGATTTCCCCGTGGGGCCCACGTGATTTCCCGGTGGGGCCCACGTGATTTCCCCGGGGGGCCCACGTGATTTCCGGGTGGGGCCCACGTGATTTCCCCGTGGTGCCCACATGATTTCCCCTGGGGGCCCACGTGATTTCTCCTGGGGGCCCACGTGATTTCCCCAGGGGGCCCACGTGATTTCCCCGTGGGGCCCACGTGATTTCCCCGTGGGGCCCATGTGATTTCCGGGTGGGGCCCACGTGATTTCCCCGTGGGGCCCATGTGATTTCCCCGTGGGGCCCACGTGATTTGCCCTGGGGGCCCACGTGATTTCCCCTGGGGGCCCACGTGATTGCCCCGTGGGGCCCACGTGATTTCTGGGTGGGGCCCACGTGATTTCCCCGTGGGGCCCACGTGATTTCCGGTTGGGGCCCACGTGATTTCCCCGTGGGGCCCACGTGATTTCCCCGTGGGGCCCACCTGATTTCCCCTTGAGGCCCACGTGATTTCCCCGTGGGGCCCACGTGATTTCCCCTGGGGGCCCACGTGATTTCCCCTGGGGGCCCACGTGATTTCCCCGTGGGGCCCACGTGATTTCCCCTGGGGGCCCACGTGATTTCCCCGTGGGGCCCACGTGATTTCCCCGTGGGGCCCACATGATTTCCGGGTGGGGCCCACGTGATTTCCGGGTGGGGCCCACGTGATTTCCCTGTGAGGCCCACGTGATTTCCCCGTGGGGCCTACGTGATTTCCGGGTGGGGCCCACGTGATTTCCCTGTGGGGCCCACGTGATTTCCCCGTGGGGCCCACGTGATTTCCCCTGGGGGCTCACGTGATTTCCCCTGGGGGCCCACGTGATTACCCCGTGGGGCCCACGTGATTTCAGGGTGGGGCCCACGTGATTTCCGGGTGGGGGCCACGTGATTTCCACTGGGGGCCCACGTGATTTCCCCGTGGGGCCCACGTGATTTCCCCTGGGGGCCCACGTGATTTCCCCGTGGGCCCCACGTGATTTCCCCGTGGGGCCCACTTGATTTCCGGGTGGGGCCCATGTGATTTCCGGGTGGGGCCCACGTGATTTCCCTTGGGGGCCCACGTGATTTCCGGGTGGGGCCCACGTGATTTCCCGGTGGGGCCCACGTGATTTCACCTGGGGGCCCACGTGATTTCCCCTGGGGGCCCACGTGATTTCCCCGTGGGGCCCACGTGATTTCCCCGTGGGGCCCACGTGATTTCCCCGTGGGCCCCACGTGATTTCCCCGTGGGGCCCACGTGATTTCCCCGTGGGGCCCATGTGATTTCCGGGTGGGGCCCATGTGATTTCCGGGTGGGGCCCACGTGAATTCCCCTGGGGGCCCACGTGATTTCCCCTGGGGGTCCACGTGATTTCCCCGTGGGCCCCACGTGATTTCCCCTGGGGGCCCACGTGATTTCCCCTGGGGGCCCAAGTGATTTCCCCGTGGGGCCCACGTGATTTCCCCTGGGGGCCCACGTGATTTCCCCGTGGGGCCCACGTGATTTCCCCTGGGGGCCCACGTGATTTCCGGGTGGGGCCCACGTGATTTCCGGGTGGGGCCCACGTGATTTCCCTGTGGGGCCCACGTGATTTCCCCTGGGGGCCCACGTGATTTCCCCTGGGGGCCCACGGGATTTCCCCTGGGGGCCCACGTGATTTCCCCGTTGGGCCCACGTGATTTCCGGGTGGGGCCAACGTGATTTCCCCGTGGGGCCCACGTGATTTCCCCGTTGGGCCCACCTGATTTCCCCTGGGGGCCAACGTGATTTCCCCGTGGGGCCCACGTGATTTCCCGTGGGGGCTCACGTGATTTCACCGTGGGACCCACGTGATTTCCCGTGGGGCCCACGTGATTTCCGGGTGGGGCCCACGTGATTTCCGGGTGGGGCCCAAGTGATTTCCCCTGGGGTCCCACGTGATTTCCGGATGGGGCCCACGTGATTTCCCCGTGGGGCCCACGTGATTTCCCCTGAGGGCACACGTGATTTCCCCGTGGGGCCCACGTGATTTCCGGGTGTGGCCCACGTGATTTCCGCGTGGGGCCCACGAGATTTCCCCGTGGGGCCCACGTGATTTCCCAGTGGGGCCCACGTGATTTCCCCTGGGGGCCCACGTGATTTCCCCTCGGGGCCCAAGTGACTTCCCTGTGGGGCCCACGTGATTTCCCCTGGGGGCCCACGTGATTTCCCCTGGGGGCCACGTGATTTCCCAGTGGGGCCCACGTGATTTCCCGGTGGGGCCCACGTGATTTTCCCGTGGGGCCCACGTGATTTCCCCGTGGGGCCCACGTGATTTCCCAGTGGGGCCCACGTGATTTCCCTGTGGGGCCCACTTGATTTCCCCTGGGGCTCACGTGATTTCCCCGTGGGGCCCACGTAATTTCCCCTGGGGGCCCACGTGATTTCCCCTGGGGGCCCACGTGATTTCCCCAGGGGGCCCACGTGATTTCCCCGTGGGGCCCACGTGATTTCCCCTGGGGGCCCAAGTGATTTCCCCTGGGGGCCCACGTGATTTCCCCTGGGGGCCCACGTGATTTCCGGGTGGGGCCCACGTGATTTCCCCGTGGGGCCCACGTGATTTCCGGTTGGGGCCCACGTGATTTCCCCGTGGGGCCCACGTGATTTCCCCGTGGGGCCTACGTGATTTCCGGGTGGGGCCCACGTGATTTCCCTGTGGGGCCCACGTGATTTCCCCGTGGGGCCCACGTGATTTCCCGGTGGGGCCCACGTGATTTTCCCGTGGGGCCCACGTGATTTCCCCGTGGGGCCCACGTGATTTCCCAGTGGGGCCCACGTGATTTCCCCGTGGGACCCACTTGATTTCCCCTGGGGCTCTCGTGATTTCCCCGTGGGGCCCACGTGATTTCCCCTGGGGGCCCACGTGATTTCCCTGTGGGGCCCACGTGATTTCCCCGTGGGGCCTACGTGATTTCCGGGTGGGGCCCACGTGATTTCCCTGTGGGGCCCACGTGATTTCCCCGTGGGGCCCACGTGATTTCCCCTGGGGGCTCACGTGATTTCCCCTGGGGGCCCACGTGATTTCCCCGTGGGGCCCACGTGATTTCAGGGTGGGGCCCACGTGATTTCCGGGTGGGGGCCACGTGATTTCCACTGGGGGCCCACGTGATTTCCCCGTGGGGCCCACGTGATTTCCCCTGGGGGCCCACGTGATTTCCCCGTGGGCCCCACGTGATTTCCCCGTGGGGCCCACTTGATTTCCGGGTGGGGCCCATGTGATTTCCGGGTGGGGCCCACGTGATTTCCCTTGGGGGCCCACGTGATTTCCGGGTGGGGCCCACGTGATTTCCCGGTGGGGCCCACGTGATTTCACCTGGGGGCCCACGTGATTTCCCCTGGGGGCCCACGTGATTTCCCCGTGGGGCCCACGTGATTTCCCCGTGGGGCCCACGTGATTTCCGGGTGGGGCCCACGTGATTTCCCCGTGGGGTCCACGTGATTTCCCCGTGGGGCCCACGTGATTTCCGGGTGGGGCCCATGTGATTTCCGGGTGGGGCCCACGTGAATTCCCCTGGGGGCCCACGTGATTTCCCCTGGGGGTCCACGTGATTTCCCCGTGGGCCCCACGTGATTTCCCCTGGGGGCCCACGTGATTTCCCCTGGGGGCCCAAGTGATTTCCCCGTGGGGCCCACGTGATTTCCCCTGGGGGCCCAAGTGATTTCCCCGTGGGGCCCACGTGATTTCCCCTGGGGGCCCACGTGATTTCCGGGTGGGGCCCACGTGATTTCCGGGTGGGGCCCACGTGATTTCCTGTGGGGCCCACGTGATTTCCCCTGGGGGCCCACGTGATTTCCCCTGGGGGCCCACGTGATTTCCCCTGGGGGCCCACGTGATTTCCCCGTTGGGCCCACGTGATTTCCGGGTGGGGCCAACGTGATTTCCCCGTGGGGCCCACGTGATTTCCCCGTTGGGCCCACCTGATTTCCCCTGGGGGCCAACGTGATTTCCCCGTGGGGCCCACGTGATTTCCCCTGGGGGCTCACGTGATTTCCCCTGGGGGCCCACGAGATTTCCCCGTGAGGCCCACGTGATTTCCGGGCGGGGCCCACGTGATTTCCCCGTGGGGCTCACGTGATTTCCGCGTGGGGCCCACGTGATTTCCGCGTGGGGCCCAAGTGATTTCCCCGTGGGGCCCACGTGATTTCCCCGTGGGGCCCACGTGATTTCCCCGTGGGGCCCACGTGATTTCCCCGTGGGGCCCACGTGATTTCCGGGTGGGGCCCACGTGATTTCCCCGTGGGGTCCACGTGATTTCCCCTGGGGGCCCACGTGATTTCCCCTGGGGGCCCACGTGATTTCCCCGTGGGGCCGACGTGATTTCCGGGTGGGGCCCACGTGATTTCCGCGTGGGGTACACGTGATTTCCCCTGGGGGCCCACGTGATTTCCCCGTGGGGCCCACGTGATTTCCCCGTGGGGCCCACGTGATTTCCGGGTGGGGCCCACGTGATTTCCGGGTGGGGCCCACGTGATTTCCCCGGGGGGCCCACGTGATATCCCCGTGGGGCCCACGTGATTTCCGGGTGGGGCCCACGTGATTTCCCCGTGGGGCCCACGTGATTTCCCCGAGGGGCCCACGTGATTTCCCCTGGGGACCCACGTGATTTACCCGTGGGGCCCACGTGATTTCCCTTGGGGGCCCACGTGATTTCCGGGTGGGACCCACGTGATTTCCCCGTGGGCCCCACGTGATTTCCCCTGGGGGCCCACGTGATTTCCCCGTGGGGCCCACGTGATTTCCGGGTGGGGCCCACGTGATTTCCGCGTGGGGCACACGTGATTTCCCCGTGGGGCCCACGTGATTTCCCCGTGGGGCCCACGTGATTTCCCTGTGGGGCCCACGTGATTTCCCCTGGGGGCCCACGTGATGTCCCCGTGGGGCCCACGTGATTTCCCCGTGGGGCCCACGTGTTTTCCCCAGGGGCCCCACGTGATTTCCCCTCGGGGCACACGTGGCTTCCCCGTGGGGCCCACGTGATTTCCCCTGAGGGGCCACGTGATTTCCCCGTGGGGCCCACGTGATTACCCCTGGGGGCCCACGTGATTTCCCCTGAGGGGCCACGTGATTTCCCCGTGGGGCCCACGTGATTTCCCCTGGGGGCCCACGAGATTTCCCCTGGGGGCCCACGTGATTTCCCCTGTGGGCCCACGGGATTTCCGGGTGGGGCCCTCGTGAGTTCCCCGTGGGGCCCACGTGATTTCCCCTGGGGGCCCACGTGATTTCCCCTCTGGGCCCACGTGATTTCCCCGTGGGGCCCACGTGATTTCCGGGTGGGGCCCACGTGATTTCCGGGTGGGGCCCACGTGATTTCCCCGTGGGGCCTACGTGATTTCCCCGTGGGGCCCACGTGATTTCCCCATGGGACCCACGTGATTTCCCCTGGGCCCCCACGTGATTTCCCCTGGGGGCCCACGTGGTTTCCCCGTGGGGCCCACGTGATTTCCCCTGGGGGCGCACGTGATTTCCCATGGCGGCCCACGAGATTTCCCCGTGAGGCCCACGTGATTTCCAGGCGGGGCCCACGTGATTTCCCCGTGGGGCCCACGTGATTTCTGCGTGGGGCCCACGTGATTTCCCCATGGGGCCCACGTGATTTCCCCTGGGGGACCACGTGATTTCCCCGTGGGGCCCACGTGATTTCCCCGTGGGGCCCTCGTGATTTCCGGGTGGGGCCCACGTGATTTCCCCGTGGGGTCCACGTGATTTCCCCGTGGGGCCCACGTGATTTCCGGGTGGGGCCCATGTGATTTCCGGGTGGGGCCCACGTGAATTCCCCTGGGGGTCCACGTGATTTCCCCTGGGGGCCCACGTGATTTCCACTGGGGGCCCACGTGATTTTCCCGTGGGGTCCACGTGATTTCCCCTGGGGGCCCACGTGATTTCCCCGTGGGCCCCACGTGATTTCCCCTGGGGGCCCACGTGATTTCCCCTGGGGGCCCAAGTGATTTCCCCCTGGGGCCCACGTGATTTCCCCTGGGGGCCCACGTGATTTCCCCGTGGGGCCCACGTGATTTCCCCGGGGGGCCCACGTGATTTCCGGGTGGGGCCCACGTGATTTCCGGGTGGGGTCAACGTGATTTCCCCGTGGGGCCCACGTGATTTCCCCGGGGGGCCCACGTGATTTCCCCGTTGGGCCCACGTGATTTCCGGGTGGGGTCAACGTGATTTCCCCATGGGGCCCACGTGATTTCCCCGTTGGGCCCACCTAATTTCCCCTGGGGCCAACGTGATTTCCCCGTGGGGCCCACGTGATTTCCCCGTTGGGCCCACCTGATTTCCCCTGAGGGCCCACGTCATTTCCCCGTGGGGCCCACGTGATTTCCCCTGGGGGCCCACGTGATTTCCCCGTGGGGCCCACGTGATTTCCCCTGGGGACCCACGTGATTTCCCCTGGGGGCCCACGTGATTGCCCCGTGGGGCCCACGTGATTTCCCCTGGGGGCCCACGTGATTTCCACTGGGGGCGCACGTGATTTCCCCTGGGGGCCCACGTGATTTCCCCGTGGGACCCACGTGATTTCCCGTGGGGCCCACGTGATTTCCGGGTGGGGCCCACGTGATTTCCGGGTGGGGCCCAAGTGATTTCCCCTGGGGGCCCACGTGATTTCCCCGTCGGACCCACGTTATTTCCCCGTAGGGCCCACGTGATTTCCCCATGGGGCCCACGTGATTTCCGGGTGGGGCCCACGTGATTTCCCCGTGGGGACCACGTGATTTCCCCGTGGGGCCCACGTGATTTCCCCTGGGGGCCCTCGTGATTTCCCCGTGGGGCCCACGTGATTTCCCCTGGGGGCCCACGTGATTTCCGGATGGGGCCCACGTGATTTCCCCGTGGGGCCCACGTGATTTCCCCGGAGGGCACACGTGATTTCCCCGAGGGGCCCACGTGATTTCCGGGTGTGGCCCACGTGATTTCCGCGTGGGGCCCACGTGATTTCCCCGGGGGGCCCACGTGATTTCCCCGTGGGGCCCACGTGATTTCCCCTGGGGGCCCACGTGATTTCCCCTCGGGGCCCAAGTGACTTCCCTGTGGGGCCCACGTGATTTCCCCTGGGGGCCCACGTGATTTCCCCTGGGGGCCCACGTGATTTCCCAGTGGGGCCCACGTGATTTCCGGGTGGGGCCCACGTGATTTTCCCGTGGGGCCCACGTGATTTCCCCGTGGGGCCCACGTGATTTCGCAGTGGGGCCCACGTGATTTCCCCATGGGACCCACTTGATTTCCCCTGGGGCTCACGTGATTTCCCCGTGGGGCCCACGTGATTTCCCCTGGGGGCCCACGTGATTTCCCCTGGGGGCCCACGTGATTTCCCCGTGGGGCCCACGTGATTTCCGGGTGGGGCCCACGTGATTTCCCCGTGGGGCCCACGTGATTTCCGGGTGGGGCCCACGTGATTTCCCTGTGGGGCCCACGTGATTTCCCCGTGGGGCCTACGTGATTTCCGGGTGGGGCCCACGTGATTTCCCTGTGGGGCCCACGTGATTTCCCCGTGGGGCCCACGTGATTTCCCCTGGGGGCTCACGTCATTTCCCCTGGGGGCCCACGTGATTTCCCCGTGGGGCCCACGTGATTTCAGGGTGGCGCCCACGTGATTTCCGGGTGGGGGCCACGTGATTTCCACTGGGGGCCCACGTGATTTCCCCGTGGGGCCCACGTGATTTCCCCTGGGGGCCCACGTGATTTCCCCGTGGGGCCCACGTGATTTTCGGGTGGGGCCCACGTGATCTCCGTGTGGGGCCCACGTCATTTCCCCGTGGGGCCCACGTGATATCCCCTGGGGGCCCACGTGATTTCCCCTGGGGGCCCATGTGATTTACCCGTGGGGCCCACGTGATTTCCCCTGGGGGCCCACGTGATTTCCCCTGGAGGCCCACGTGATTTCCCCGTGGGGCCCACGTGATTTCCCCTGGGGGCCCAAGTGATTTCCCCTGGGGGACCACGTGATTTCCCCGTGGGGCCCACGTGATTTCCCGGTGGGGCCCACGTGATTTCCCCGGGGGGCCCACGTGATTTCCGGGTGGGGCCCACGTGATTTCCCCGTGGTGCCCACATGATTTCCCCTTGGGGCCCACGTGATTTCTCCTGGGGGCCCACGTGATTTCCCCAGGGGGCCCACGTGATTTCCCCGTGGGGCCCACGTGATTTCCCCGTGGGGCCCATGTGATTTCCGGGTGGGGCCCACGTGATTTCCCCGTGGGGCCCATGTGATTTCCCCGTGGGGCCCACGTGATTTGCCCTGGGGGCCCACGTGATTTCCCCTGGGGGCCCACGTGATTTCCCCGTGGGGCCCACGTGATTTCTGGGTGGGGCCCACGTGATTTCCCCGTGGGGCCCACGTGATTTCCGGTTGGGGCCCACGTGATTTCCCCGTGGGGCCCACGTGATTTCCCCGTGGGGCCCACCTGATTTCCACTTGAGGCCCACGTGATTTCCCCGTGGGGCCCACGTGATTTCCCCTGGGGGCCCACGTGATTTCCCCTGGGGGCCCACGTGATTTCCCCGTGGGGCCCACGTGATTTCCCCTGGGGGCCCACGTGATTTCCCCGTGGGGCCCACGTGATTTCCCCGTGGGGCCCACATGATTTCCGGGTGGGGCCCACGTGATTTCCGGGTGGGGCCCACGTGATTTCCCTGTGAGGCCCACGTGATTTCCCCGTGGGGCCTACGTGATTTCCGGGTGGGGCCCACGTGATTTCCCTGTGGGGCCCACGTGATTTCCCCGTGGGGCCCACGTGATTTCCCCTGGGGGCCCACGAGATTTCCCCTGGGGGCCCACGTGATTACCCCGTGGGGCCCACGTGATTTCAGGGTGGGGCCCACGTGATTTCCGGGTGGGGGCCACGTGATTTCCACTGGGGGCCCACGTGATTTCCCCGTGGGGCCCACGTGATTTCCCCTGGGGGCCCACGTGATTTCCCCGTGGGCCCCACGTGATTTCCCCGTGGGGCCCACTTGATTTCCGGGTGGGGCCCATGTGATTTCCGGGTGGGGCCCACGTGATTTCCCTTGGGGGCCCACGTGATTTCCGGGTGGGGCCCACGTGATTTCCCGGTGGGGCCCACGTGATTTCACCTGGGGGCCCACGTGATTTCCCCTGGGGGCCCACGTGATTTCCCCGTGGGGCCCACGTGATTTCCCCGTGGGGCCCACGTGATTTCCGGGTGGGGCCCACGTGATTTCCCCGTGGGGTCCACGTGATTTCCCCGTGGGGCCCATGTGATTTCCGGGTGGGGCCCATGTGATTTCCGGGTGGGGCCCACGTGAATTCCCCTGGGGGCCCACGTGATTTCCCCTGGGGGTCCACGTGATTTCCCCGTGGGCCCCACGTGATTTCCCCTGGGGGCCCACGTGATTTCCCCTGGGGGCCCAAGTGATTTCCCCGTGGGGCCCACGTGATTTCCCCTGGGGGCCCACGTGATTTCCCCGTGGGGCCCACGTGATTTCCCCTGGGGGCCCACGTGATTTCCGGGTGGGGCCCACGTGATTTCCGGGTGGGGCCCACGTGATTTCCCTGTGGGGCCCACGTGATTTCCCCTGGGGGCCCACGTGATTTCCCCGGGGGGCCCACGTGATTTCCCCTGGGGGCCCACGTGATTTCCCCGTTGGGCCCACGTGATTTCCGGGTGGGGCCAACGTGATTTCCCCGTGGGGCCCACGTGATTTCCCCGTTGGGCCCACCTGATTTCCCCTGGGGGCCAACGTGATTTCCCCGTGGGGCCCACGTGATTTCCCGTGGGGGCTCACGTGATTTCACCGTGGGACCCACGTGATTTCCCGTGGGGCCCACGTGATTTCCGGGTGGGGCCCACGTGATTTCCGGGTGGGGCCCAAGTGATTTCCCCTGGGGTCCCACGTGATTTCCGGATGGGGCCCACGTGATTTCCCCGTGGGGCCCACGTGATTTCCCCTGAGGGCACACGTGATTTCCCCGTGGGGCCCACGTGATTTCCGGGTGTGGCCCACGTGATTTCCGCGTGGGGCCCACGTGATTTCCCCGTGGGGCCCACGTGATTTCCCAGTGGGGCCCACGTGATTTCCCCTGGGGGCCCACGTGATTTCCCCTCGGGGCCCAAGTGACTTCCCTGTGGGGCCCACGTGATTTCCCCTGGGGGCCCACGTGATTTCCCCTGGGGGCCACGTGATTTCCCAGTGGGGCCCACGTGATTTCCCGGTGGGGCCCACGTGATTTTCCCGTGGGGCCCACGTGATTTCCCCGTGGGGCCCACGTGATTTCCCAGTGGGGCCCACGTGATTTCCCTGTGGGGCCCACTTGATTTCCCCTGGGGCTCACGTGATTTCCCCGTGGGGCCCACGTAATTTCCCCTGGGGGCCCACGTGATTTCCCCTGGGGGCCCACGTGATTTCCCCAGGGGGCCCACGTGATTTCCCCGTGGGGCCCACGTGATTTCCCCTGGGGGCCCAAGTGATTTCCCCTGGGGGCCCACGTGATTTCCCCTGGGGGCCCACGTGATTTCCGGGTGGGGCCCACGTGATTTCCCCGTGGGGCCCACGTGATTTCCGGTTGGGGCCCACGTGATTTCCCCGTGGGGCCCACGTGATTTCCCCGTGGGGCCTACGTGATTTCCGGGTGGGGCCCACGTGATTTCCCTGTGGGGCCCACGTGATTTCCCCGTGGGGCCCACGTGATTTCCCGGTGGGGCCCACGTGATTTTCCCGTGGGGCCCACGTGATTTCCCCGTGGGGCCCACGTGATTTCCCAGTGGGGCCCACGTGATTTCCCCGTGGGACCCACTTGATTTCCCCTGGGGCTCTCGTGATTTCCCCGTGGGGCCCACGTGATTTCCCCTGGGGGCCCACGTGATTTCCCCGTGGGGCCCACGTGATTTCCCCGTGGGGCCCACATGATTTCCGGGTGGGGCCCACGTGATTTCCGGGTGGGGCCCACGTGATTTCCCTGTGGGGCCCACGTGATTTCCCCGTGGGGCCTACGTGATTTCCGGGTGGGGCCCACGTGATTTCCCTGTGGGGCCCACGTGATTTCCCCGTGGGGCCCACGTGATTTCCCCTGGGGGCTCACGTGATTTCCCCTGGGGGCCCACGTGATTTCCCCGTGGGGCCCACGTGATTTCAGGGTGGGGCCCACGTGATTTCCGGGTGGGGCCCACGTGATTTCCACTGGGGGCCCACGTGATTTCCCCGTGGGGCCCACGTGATTTCCCCTGGGGGCCCACGTGATTTCCCCGTGGGCCCCACGTGATTTCCCCGTGGGGCCCACTTGATTTCCGGGTGGGGCCCATGTGATTTCCGGGTGGGGCCCACGTGATTTCCCCTGGGGGCCCACGTGATTTCCCCGTGGGGCCCACGTGATTTCCCGGTGGGGCCCACGTGATTTCACCTGGGGGCCCACGTGATTTCCCCTGGGGGCCCACGTGATTTCCCCGTGGGGCCCACGTGATTTCCCCGTGGGGCCCACGTGATTTCCGGGTGGGGCCCACGTGATTTCCCCGGGGGGTCCACGTGATTTCCCCGTGGGGCCCACGTGATTTCCGGGTGGGGCCCATGTGATTTCCGGGTGGGGCCCACGTGAATTCCCCTGGGGGCCCACGTGATTTCCCCTGGGGGTCCACGTGATTTCCCCGTGGGCCCCACGTGATTTCCCCTGGGGGCCCACGTGATTTCCCCTGGGGGCCCAAGTGATTTCCCCGTGGGGCCCACGTGATTTCCCCTGGGGGCCCAAGTGATTTCCCCGTGGGGCCCACGTGATTTCCCCTGGGGGCCCACGTGATTTCCGGGTGGGGCCCACGTGATTTCCGGGTGGGGCCCACGTGATTTCCTGTGGGGCCCACGTGATTTCCCCTGGGGGCCCACGTGATTTCCCCTGGGGGCCCACGTGATTTCCCCTGGGGGCCCACGTGATTTCCCCGTTGGGCCCACGTGATTTCCGGGTGGGGCCAACGTGATTTCCCCGTGGGGCCCACGTGATTTCCCCGTTGGGCCCACCTGATTTCCCCTGGGGGCCAACGTGATTTCCCCGTGGGGCCCACGTGATTTCCCGTGGGGGCTCACGTGATTTCACCGTGGGACCCACGTGATTTCCCGTGGGGCCCACGTGATTTCCGGGTGGGGCCCACGTGATTTCCGGGTGGGGCCCAAGTGATTTCCCCTGGGGTCCCACGTGATTTCCGGATGGGGCCCACGTGATTTCCCCGTGGGGCCCACGTGATTTCCCCTGAGGGCACACGTGATTTCCCCGTGGGGCCCACGTGATTTCCGGGTGTGGCCCACGTGATTTCCGCGTGGGGCCCACGTGATTTCCCCGTGGGGCCCACGTGATTTCCCAGTGGGGCCCACGTGATTTCCCCTGGGGGCCCACGTGATTTCCCCTCGGGGCCCACGTGACTTCCCTGTGGGGCCCACGTGATTTCCCCTGGGGGCCCACGTGATTTCCCCTGGGGGCCACGTGATTTCCCAGTGGGGCCCACGTGATTTCCCGGTGGGGCCCACGTGATTTTCCCGTGGGGCCCACGTGATTTCCCCGTGGGGCCCACGTGATTTCCCAGTGGGGCCCACGTGATTTCCCTGTGGGGCCCACTTGATTTCCCCTGGGGCTCACGTGATTTCCCCGTGGGGCCCACGTAATTTCCCCTGGGGGCCCACGTGATTTCCCCTGGGGGCCCACGTGATTTCCCCAGGGGGCCCACGTGATTTCCCCGTGGGGCCCACGTGATTTCCCCTGGGGGCCCAAGTGATTTCCCCTGGGGGCCCACGTGATTTCCCCTGGGGGCCCACGTGATTTCCGGGTGGGGCCCAGGTGATTTCCCCGTGGGGCCCACGTGATTTCCGGTTGGGGCCCACGTGATTTCCCCGTGGGGCCCACGTGATTTCCCCGTGGGGCCTACGTGATTTCCGGGTGGGGCCCACGTGATTTCCCTGTGGGGCCCACGTGATTTCCCCGTGGGGCCCACGTGATTTCCCGGTGGGGCCCACGTGATTTTCCCGTGGGGCCCACGTGATTTCCCCGTGGGGCCCACGTGATTTCCCAGTGGGGCCCACGTGATTTCCCCGTGGGACCCACTTGATTTCCCCTGGGGCTCTCGTGATTTCCCCGTGGGGCCCACGTGATTTCCCCTGGGGGCCCACGTGATTTCCCCGTGGGGCCCACGTGATTTCCCCGTGGGGCCCACATGATTTCCGGGTGGGGCCCACGTGATTTCCGGGTGGGGCCCACGTGATTTCCCTGTGGGGCCCACGTGATTTCCCCGTGGGGCCTACGTGATTTCCGGGTGGGGCCCACGTGATTTCCCTGTGGGGCCCACGTGATTTCCCCGTGGGGCCCACGTGATTTCCCCTGGGGGCTCACGTGATTTCCCCTGGGGGCCCACGTGATTTCCCCGTGGGGCCCACGTGATTTCAGGGTGGGGCCCACGTGATTTCCGGGTGGGGGCCACGTGATTTCCACTGGGGGCCCACGTGATTTCCCCGTGGGGCCCACGTGATTTCCCCTGGGGGCCCACGTGATTTCCCCGTGGGCCCCACGTGATTTCCCCGTGGGGCCCACTTGATTTCAGGGTGGGGCCCATGTGATTTCCGGGTGGGGCCCACGTGATTTCCCTTGGGGGCCCACGTGATTTCCGGGTGGGGCCCACGTGATTTCCCGGTGGGGCCCACGTGATTTCACCTGGGGGCCCACGTGATTTTCCCTGGGGGCCCACGTGATTTCCCCGTGGGGCCCACGTGATTTCCCCGTGGGGCCCACGTGATTTCCGGGTGGGGCCCACGTGATTTCCCCGTGGGGTCCACGTGATTTCCCCGTGGGGCCCACGTGATTTCCGGGTGGGGCCCATGTGATTTCCGGGTGGGGCCCACGTGAATTCCCCTGGGGGCCCACGTGATTTCCCCTGGGGGTCCACGTGATTTCCCCGTGGGCCCCACGTGATTTCCCCTGGGGGCCCACGTGATTTCCCCTGGGGGCCCACGTGATTTTCCCGTGGGGCCCACGTGATTTCCCCTGGGGGTCCACGTGATTTCCCCGTGGGCCCCACGTGATTTCCCCTGGGGGCCCACGTGATTTCCCCTGGGGGCCCAAGTGATTTCCCCGTGGGGCCCACGTGATTTCCCCTGGGGGCCCACGTGATTTCCCCGTGGGGCCCACGTGATTTCCCCTGGGGGCCCACGTGATTTCCGGGTGGGGCCCACGTGATTTCCGGGTGGGGCCCACGTGATTTCCCTGTGGGGCCCACGTGATTTCCCCTGGGGGCCCACGTGATTACCCCTGGGGGCCCAGGTGATTTCCCCTGGGGGCCCACATGATTTCCCCGTTGGGCCCACGTGATTTCCGGGTGGGGCCAACGTGATTTCCCCGTGGGGCCCACGTGATTTCCCCGTTGGGCCCACCTGATTTCCCCTGGGGGCCAACGTGATTTCCCCGTGGGGCCCACGTGATTTCCCGTGGGGGCTCACGTGATTTCCCCGTGGGACCCACGTGATTTCCCGTGGGGCCCACGTGATTTCCGGGTGGGGCCCACGTGATTTCCGGGTGGGGCCCAAGTGATTTCCCCTGGGGTCCCACGTGATTTCCGGATGGGGCCCACGTGATTTCCCCGTGGGGACCACGTGATTTCCCCTGAGGGCACACGTGATTTCCCCATGGGGCCCACGTGATTTCCGGGTGTGGCCCACGTGATTTCCGCGTGGGGCCCACGTGATTTCCCCGTGGGGCCCACGTGATTTCCCCGTGGGGCCCACGTGATTTCCCCGTGGGGCCCACGTGATTTCCCCTGGGGGCCCACGTGATTTCCCCTCGGGGCCCAAGTGACTTCCCTGTGGGGCCCACGTGATTTCCCCTGGGGGCCCACGTGATTTCCCCTGGGGGCCACGTGATTTCCCAGTGGGGCCCACGTGATTTCCCGGTGGGGCCCACGTGATTTTCCCGTGGGGCCCACGTGATTTCCCCGTGCGGCCCACGTGATTTCCCAGTGGGGCCCACGTGATTTCCCTGTGGGGCCCACTTGATTTCCCCTGGGGCTCACGTGATTTCCCCGTGGGGCCCACGAGATTTCCCCTGGGGGCCCACGTGATTTCCCCTGGGGGCCCACGTGATTTCCCCAGGGGGGCCCACGTGATTTCCCCGTGGGGCCCACGTGATTTCCCCTGGGGGCCCACGTGATTTCCCCGTGGGCCCCACGTGATTTCCCCGTGGGGCCCACTTGATTTCCGGGTGGGGCCCATGTGATTTCCGGGTGGGGCCCACGTGATTTCCCCTGGGGGCCCACGTGATTTCCCCGTGGGGCCCTCGTGATTTCCCCGTAGGGCCCACGTGATTTCACCTGGGGGCCCACGTGATTTCCCCTGGGGGCCCACGTGATTTCCCCGTGGGGCCCACGTGATTTCCGGTTGGGGCCCACGTGATTTCCCCGTGGGGCCCACGTGATTTCAGGGTGGGGCCCACGAGATTTCCCCGTGGGGCCCACGTGATTTCCCCGTGGGGCCCACGTGATTTCCCCTGGGGGCCCACGTGATTTCCCCGTGGGGCCCACGTGATTTCCGGGTGGGGCCCACGTGATTTCCCCGTGGGGCCCACGTGATTTCCCCGTGGGGCCCAAGTGATTTCCCCGTGGGTCCCACGTGATTTCCGGGTGGGGCCCACGTGATTTCCGGGTGGGGCCCACGTGATTTCCCCTGGGGGCCCACGTGATTTCCCCGTGGGGCCCACGTGATTTCCGGGTGGGGCCCACGTGATTTCCCCGTGGGGCCCACGTGATTTCCCCGTGGGTCCCACGTGATTTCCGGGTGGGGCCCACGTGATTTCCGGGTGGGGCCCACGTGATTTCCCCTGGGGGCCCACGTGATTTCCCCGTGGGGCCCACGTGATTTCCCCTGGGGGCCCACGTGATTTCCTCGTGGGGTTCACGTGATTTCCCCGTGGGGCCCACGTGATTTCCCCGTGGGGCCCACGTGATTTCCCCTGGGGGCCCACGTGATTTCCCCTGGGGGCCCACGTGATTTCCCCGTGGGGACCACGTGATTTCCCCTGGGGGCCCACGTGATTTCCCCGTGGGGCCCACGTGATTTCCCCGTGGGGCCCACGTGATTTCCGGGTGGGGCCCACGTGATTTCCGGGTGGGGCCCACGTGATTTCCCCTGGGGGCCCACGTAATTTCCCCGTGGGGCCCACGTGATTTCCCCTGGGGGCCCACGTGATTTCCCCTGGGGGTCCACGTGATTTCCGGGTGGGGCCCTCGTGATTTCCCCGTGGGGCCCACGTGATTTCCCCTGGGGGCCCACGTGATTTTCCCGTGGGGCCCACGTGATTTCCGGGTGGGGCCCACGTGATTTCCGCGTGGGGCCCACGTGATTTCCCCTGGGGGCCCACGTGATTTCCCCGTGGGGCCCACGTGATTTCCGGGTGGGGCCCACGTGATTTACCCGTGTGGCCCACGTGATTTCCGGGTGGGGCCCACGTGATTTCCCCGTGGGGCCCACGTGATTTCCGGGTGGGGCCCACGTGATTTCCCCGTGGGGCCCACGTGATTTCCCCGTGGGGCCCACGTGATTTCCCCGTGGGGCCCACGTGATTTCCCCGTGGGGCTCACGTGATTTCCCCTGGGGGCCCCCGTGATTTCCCCGTGGGCCCCCGTGATTTCCACGTGGGGCCCACGGGATTTCCCGGTGGGGCCCACGTGATGTCCCCGGGGGGCCCACGTGATGTCCCCGTGGGGCCCACGTGATTTCCCCTGGGGGCCCACGTGATTTCCCCGTGGGGCCCACGTGATTTCCCCGGGGGGCCCACGTGATTTCCGGGTGGGGCCCACGTGATTTCCGGGTGGGGTCAACGTGATTTCCCCGTGGGGCCCACGTGATTTCCCCGGGGGGCCCACGTGATTTCCCCGTTGGGCCCACGTGATTTCCGGGTGGGGTCAACGTGATTTCCCCGTGGGGCCCACGTGATTTCCCCGTTGGGCCCACCTGATTTCCCATGGGGCCAACGTGATTTCCCCGTGGGGCCCACGTGATTTCCCCGTTGGGCCCACCTGATTTCCCCTGAGGGCCCACGTCATTTCCCCGTGGGGCCCACGTGATTTCCCCTGGGGGCCCACGTGATTTCCCCGTGGGGCCCACGTGATTTCCCCTGGGGACCCACGTGATTTCCCCTGGGGGCCCACGTGATTTCGCCGTGGGGCCCACGTGATTTCCCCTGGGGGCCCACGTGATTTCCACTGGGGGCGCACGTGATTTCCCCTGGGGGCCCACGTGATTTCCCCGTGGGACCCACGTGATTTCCCGTGGGGCCCACGTGATTTCCGGGTGGGGCCCACGTGATTTCCGGGTGGGGCCCAAGTGATTTCCCCTGGGGGCCCACGTGATTTCCCCGTCGGACCCACGTTATTTCCCCGAAGGGCCCACGTGATTTCCCCATGGGGCCCACGTGATTTCCGGGTGGGGCCCACGTGATTTCCCCGTGGGGCCCACGTGATTTCCCCGTGGGGCCCACGTGATTTCCTCTGGGGGCCCACGTGATTTCCCCGTGGGGCCCACGTGATTTCCCCTGGGGGCCCACGTGATTTCCGGATGGGGCCCACGTGATTTCCCCGTGGGGCCCACGTGCTTTCCCCTGAGGGCACACGTGATTTCCCCGAGGGGCCCACGTGATTTCCGGGTGTGGCCCACGTGATTTCCGCGTGGGGCCCACGTGATTTCCCCGTGGGGCCCACGTGATTTCCCCGTGGGGCCCCCGTGATTTCCCCGTGGGGCCCACGTGATTTCCCCTGGGGGCCCACGTGATTTCCCCTCGGGGACCAAGTGACTTCCCTGTGGGGCCCACGTGATTTCCCCTGGGGGCCCACGTGATTTCCCCTGGGGGCCCACGTGATTTCCCAGTGGGGCCCACGTGATTTCCCGGTGGGGCCCAAGTGATTTTCCCGTGGGGCCCACGTGATTTCCCCGTGGGGCCCACGTGATTTCCCAGTGGGGCCCACGTGATTTCCCCGTGGGACCCACTTGATTTCCCCTGGGGCTCACGTGATTTCCCCGTGGGGCCCACGTGATTTCCCCTGGGGGCCCACGTGATTTCCCCTGGGGGCCCACGTGATTTCCCCGTGGGGCCCACGTGATTTCCGGGTGGGGCCCACGTGATTTCCCCGTGGGGCCCACGTGATTTCCGGGTGGGGCCCACGTGATTTCCCTGTGGGGCCCACGTGATTTCCCCGTGGGGCCTACGTGATTTCCGGGTGGGGCCCACGTGATTTCCCTGTGGGGCCCACGTGATTTCCCCGTGGGGCCCACGTGATTTCCCCTGGGGGCTCACGTGATTTCCCCTGGGGGCCCACGTGATTTCCCCGTGGGGCCCACGTGATTTCAGGGTGGCGCCCAAGTGATTTCCGGGTGGGGGCCACGTGATTTCCACTGGGGGCCCACGTGATTTCCCCGTGGGGCCCACGTGATTTCCCCTGGGGGCCCCCGGGAGTTCCCCGTGGGGCCCACGTGATTTTCGGGTGGGGCCCACGTGATCTCCGTGTGGGGCCCACGTCATTTCCCCGTGGGGCCCACGTGATTTCCCCTGGGGGCCCACGTGATTTCCCCTGGGGGCCCACGTGATTTACCCGTGGGGCCCACGTGATTTCCCCTGGGGGCCCACGTGATTTCCCCTGGAGGCCCACGTGATTTCCCCGTGGGGCCCACGTGATTTCCCCTGGGGGCCCAAGTGATTTCCCCTGGGGGACCACGTGATTTCCCCGTGGGGCCCACGTGATTTCCCGGTGGGGCCCACGTGATTTCCCCGGGGGGCCCACGTGATTTCCCCGTGGGGCCCACGTGATTTCCCCGTGGTGCCCACATGATTTCCCCTGGGGGCCCACGTGATTTCTCCTGGGGGCCCACGTGATTTCCCCAGGGGGCCCACGTTATTTCCCCGTGGGGCCCACGTGATTTCCCCGTGGGGCCCATGTGATTTCCGGGTGGGGCCCACGTGACTTCCCCGTGGGGCCCATGTGATTTCCCCGTGGGGCCCACGTGATTTCCCCTGGGGGCCCACGTGATTTCCCCTGGGGGCCCACGTGATTTCCCCGTGGGGCCCACGTGATTTCTGGGTGGGGCCCACGTGATTTCCCCGTGGGGACCACGTGATTTCCGGTTGGGGCCCACGTGATTTCCCCGTGGGGCCCACGTGATTTCCCCGTGGGGCCCACCTGATTTCCCCTTGAGGCCCACGTGATTTCCCCGTGGGGCCCACGTGATTTCCCCTGGGGGCCCACGTGATTTCCCCTGGGGGCCCACGTGATTTCCCCGTGGGGCCCACGTGATTTCCCCTGGGGGCCCACGTGATTTCCCCGTGGGGCCCACGTGATTTCCCCGTGGGGCCCACATGATTTCCGGGTGGGGCCCACGTGATTTCCGGGTGGGGCCCACGTGATTTCCCTGTGGGGCCCACGTGATTTCCCCGTGGGGCCTACGTGATTTCCGGGTGGGGCCCACGTGATTTCCCTGTGGGGCCCACGTGATTTCCCCGTGGGGCCCACGTGATTTCCCCTGGGGGCTCACGTGATTTCCCCTGGGGGCCCACGTGATTTCCCCGTGGGGCCCACGTGATTTCAGGGTGGGGCCCACGTGATTTCCGGGTGGGGGCCACGTGATTTCCACTGGGGGCCCACGTGATTTCCCCGTGGGGCCCACGTGATTTCCCCTGGGGGCCCACGTGATTTCCCCGTGGGCCCCACGTGATTTCCCCGTGGGGCCCACTTGATTTCCGGGTGGGGCCCATGTGATTTCCGGGTGGGGCCCACGTGATTTCCCTTGGGGGCCCACGTGATTTCCGGGTGGGGCCCACGAGATTTCCCGGTGGGGCCCACGTGATTTCACCTGGGGGCCCACGTGATTTCCCCTGGGGGCCCACGTGATTTCCCCGTGGGGCCCACGTGATTTCCCCGTGGGGCCCACGTGATTTCCCCTGGGGGCCCACGTGATTTGCCCGTGGGGTCCACGTGATTTCCCCGTGGGGCCCACGTGATTTCCGGGTGGGGCCCATGTGATTTCCGGGTGGGGCCCACGTGAATTCCCCTGGGGGCCCACGTGATTTCCCCTGGGGGCCCACGTGATTTCCCCTGGGGGCCCACGTGATTTCCCCTGGGGGTCCACGTGATTTCCCCGTGGGCCCCACGTGATTTCCCCTGGGGGCCCACGTGATTTCCCCTGGGGGCCCAAGTGATTTCCCCGTGGGGCCCACGTGATTTCCCCTGGGGGCCCACGTGATTTCCCCGTGGGGCCCACGTGATTTCCCCTGGGGGCCCACGTGATTTCCGGGTGGGGCCCACGTGATTTCCGGGTGGGGCCCACGTGATTTCCCTGTGGGGCCCACGTGATTTCCCCTGGGGGCCCACGTGATTTCCCCTGGGGGCCCACGTGATTTCCCCGTGGGGCCCACGTGATTTCCCCGTTGGGCCCACGTGATTTCCGGGTGGGGCCAACGTGATTTCCCCGTGGGGCCCACGTGATTTCCCCGTTGGGCCCACCTGATTTCCCCTGGGGGCCAACGTGATTTCCCCGTGGGGCCCACGTGATTTCCCGTGGGGGCTCACGTGATTTCACCGTGGGACCCACGTGATTTCCCGTGGGGCCCACGTGATTTCCGGGTGGGGCCCACGTGATTTCCGGGTGGGGCCCAAGTGATTTCCCCTGGGGTCCCAAGTGATTTCCGGATGGGGCCCACGTGATTTCCCCGTGGGGCCCACGTGATTTCCCCTGAGGGCACACGTGATTTCCCCGTGGGGCCCACGTGATTTCCGGGTGTGGCCCACGTGATTTCCGCGTGGGGCCCACGTGATTTCCCCGTTGGGCCCACGTGATTTCCCCGTGGGGCCCACGTGATTTGCCCGTGGGGCCCACGTGATTTCCCCTGGGGGCCCACGTGATTTCCCCTCGGGGCCCAAGTGACTTCCCTGTGGGGCCCACGTGATTTCCCCTGGGGGCCCACGTGATTTCCCCTGGGGGCCACGTGATTTCCCAGTGGGGCCCACGTGATTTCCCGGTGGGGCCCACGTGATTTTCCCGTGGGGCCCACGTGATTTCCCCGTGGGGCCCACGTGATTTCCCAGTGGGGCCCACGTGATTTCCCTGTGGGGCCCACTTGATTTCCCCTGGGGCTCACGTGATTTCCCCGTGGGGCCCACGTGATTTCCCTGGGGGCCCACGTGATTTCCCCTGGGGGCCCACGTGATTTCCCCAGGTGGCCCACGTGATTTCCCCGTGGGGCCCATGTGATTTCCCCTGGGTGCCCAAGTGATTTCCCCTGGGGGCCCACGTGATTTCCCCGTGGGGCCCACGTGATTTCCCCGTGGGGCCCATGTGATTTCCGGGTGGGGCCCACGTGATTTCTCCTGGGGGCCCACGTGATTTCCCCAGGGGGCCCACGTGATTTCCCCGTGGGGCCCACGTGATTTCCCCGTGGGGCCCATGTGATTTCCGGGTGGGGCCCACGTGATTTCCCCGTGGGGCCCACGTGATTTCCCCGTGGGGCCCACGTGATTTCCCCTGGGGGCCCACGTGATTTCCCCTGGGGGCCCACGTGATTTCCCCGTGGGGCCCACGTGATTTCTGGGTGGGGCCCACGTGATTTCCCCGTGGGGCCCACGTAATTTCCGGTTGGGGCCCACGTGATTTCCCCGTGGGGCCCACGTGATTTCCCCGTGGGGCCCACCTGATTTCCCCTTGAGGCCCACGTGATTTCCCCGTGGGGCCCACGTGATTTCCCCTGGGGGCCCACGTGATTTCCCCTGGGGGCCCACGTGATTTCCCCGTGGGGCCCACGTGATTTCCCCTGGGGGCCCACGTGATTTCCCCGTGGGGCCCACGTGATTTCCCCGTGGGGCCCACATGATTTCCGGGTGGGGCCCACGTGATTTCCGGGTGGGGCCCACGTGATTTCCCTGTGGGGCCCACGTGATTTCCCCGTGGGGCCTACGTGATTTCCGGGTGGGGCCCACGTGATTTCCCTGTGGGGCCCACGTGAATTCCCCGTGGGGCCCACGTGATTTCCCCTGGGGGCCCACGTGATTTCCCCTGGGGGCCCACGTGATTTCCCCGTGGGGCCCACGTGATTTCCCCTGGGGGTCCACGTGATTTCCCCGTGGGCCCCACGTGATTTCCCCTGGGGGCCCACGTGATTTCCCCTGGGGGCCCAAGTGATTTCCCCGTGGGGCCCACGTGATTTCCCCTGGGGGCCCACGTGATTTCCGGGTGGGGCCCACGTGATTTCCGGGTGGGGCCCACGTGATTTCCCTGTGGGGCCCACGTGATTTCCCCTGGGGGCCCACGTGATTTCCGGGTGGGGCCCACGTGATTTCCGGGTGGGGCCCACGTGATTTCCCTGTGGGGCCCACGTGATTTCCCCGTGGGGCCCACGTGATTTCCCCTGGGGGCCCACGTGATTTCCGGGTGGGGCCCACGTGATTTCCGGGTGGGGCCCACGTGATTTCCCTGTGGGGCCCACGTGATTTCCCCTGGGGGCCCACGTGATTACCCCTGGGGGCCCACGTGATTTCCCCTGGGGGCCCACGTGATTTCCCCGTTGGGCCCACGTGATTTCCGGGTGGGGCCAACGTGATTTCCCCGTGGGGCCAACGTGATTTCCCCGTTGGGCCCACCTGATTTCCCCTGGGGGCCAACGTGATTTCCCCGTGGGGCCCACGTGATTTCCCGTGGGGGCTCACGTGATTTCCCCGTGGGACCCACGTGATTTCCCGGTGGGGCCCACGTGCTTTCCGGGTGGGGCCCACGTGATTTCCGGGTGGGGCCCAAGTGATTTCCCGGTGGGGCCCACGTGATTTTCCCGTGGGGCCCACGTGATTTCCCGGTGGGGCCCACGTGATTTTCCCGTGGGGCCCACGTGATTTCCCCGTGGGGCCCACGTGATTTCAGGGTGGGGCCCACGAGATTTCCCCGTGGGGCCCACGTGATTTCCCCGTGGGGCCCACGTGATTTCCCCTGGGGGCCCACGTGATTTCCCCGTGGGGCCCACGTGATTTCCGGGTGGGGCCCACGTGAATTCCCCGTGGGGCCCACGTGATTTCCCCGTGGGGCCCAAGTGATTTCCCCGTGGGTCCCACGTGATTTCCGGGTGGGGCCCACGTGATTTCCGGGTGGGGCCCACGTGATTTCCCCTGGGGGCCCACGTGATTTCCCCGTGGGGCCCACGTGATTTCCGGGTGGGGCCCACGTGATTTCCCCGTGGGGCCCACGTGATTTGCCCGTGGGGCCCACGTGATTTCCGGGTGGGGCCCACGTGATTTCCCCGTGGGGCCCACGTGATTTCCCCTGGGGGCTCACGAGATTCCCCGTGGGGCCCACGTGATTTCCCCGTGGGGCCCACGTGATTTCCCCGTGGGTCCCACGTGATTTCCGGGTGGGGCCCACGTGATTTCCGGGTGGGGCCCACGTGATTTCCCCTGGGGGCCCACGTGATTTCCCCGTGGGGCCCATGTGATTTCCCCTGGGGGCCCACGTGATTTCCTCGTGGGGTTCACGTGATTTCCCCGTGGGGCCCACGTGATTTCCCCGTGGGGCCCACGTGATTTCCCCTGGGGGCCCACGTGATTTCCCCTGGGGGCCCACGTGATTTCCCCGTGGGGACCACGTGATTTCCCCTGGGGGCCCACGTGATTTCCCCTGGGGGCCCACGTGATTTTCGGGTGGGGCCCACGTGATTTCCGGGTGGGGCCCACGTGATTTCCGGGTGGGGCCCACGTGATTTCCCCTGGGGGCCCACGTGATTTCCCCGTGGGGCCCACGTGATTTCCCCGGGGGGCCCACGTGATTTCCCCGTGGGGCCCACGTGATTTTCGGGTGGGGCCCACGTGATCTCCGTGTGGGGCCCACGTGATTTCCCCGTGGGGCCCACGTGATTTCCCCTGGGGGCCCACGTGATTTCCCCTGGGGGCCCCCGTGATTTCCCCGTTGGGCCCACGTGATTTCCCCTGGGGGCCCACGTTATTTCCCCTGAGGGGCCACGTGATTTCCCCGTGGGGCCCACGTGATTTCTCCTGGGGGCCCACGTGATTTCCCCTGGGGGTCCACGTGATTTCCGGGTGGGGCCCTCGTGATTTCCCCGTGGGGCCCACGTGATTTCCCCTGGGGGCCCACGTGATTTTCCCGTGGGGCCCACGTGATTTCCGGGTGGGGCCCACATGATTTCCGCGTGGGGCCCACGTGATTTCCCCTGGGGGCCCACGTGATTTCCCCGTGGGGCCCACGTGATTTCCGGGTGGGGCCCACGTGATTTACCCGTGTGGCCCACGTGATTTCCGGGTGGGGCCCACGTGATTTCCCCGTGGGGCCCACGTGATTTCCGGGTGGGGCCCACGTGATTTCCCCGTGGGGCCCACGTGATTTCCCCGTGGGGCCCACGTGATTTCCCCGTGGGGCCCACGTGATTTCCCCGTGGGGCTCACGTGATTTCCCCTGGGGGCCCCCGTGATTTCCCCGTGGGCCCACGTGATTTCCACGTGGGGCCCACGTGATTTCCAGGTGGGGCCCACGTGATTTCCCCGTGGGGCCCACGTGATTTCCCCTGGGTGCCCACGTGATTTCCCCTGGGGGCCCACGTGATTTTCCCTGGGGGCCCACGTGATTTCCCCGTGGGGCCCACGTGATTTCCGGGTGGGGCCCACGTGATTTCCCCTGGGGGCCCACGTGATTTCCCCGTGTGGCCCACGTGATTTCCCCGTGAGGCCCACGTGATTTCCCCATGGGGCCCACGTGATTTCCCCAGTGGGCCCACGTGATTTCCCCTGGGGGCCCACGTGATTTCCCCGTGGGGCCCACCTGATTTCCCCGTGGGGCCCAAGTGATTTCCAGGTGGGGCCCACGTGATTTCCCCGTGGGGCCCACGTGATTTCCCCGTGGGGCCCACGTGATTTCCCCTGGGGGCCCAAGTGTTTTCCCCAGGGGGCCCACGTGATTTCCCCTGGGGGCCCACGTGATTTCCGGGTGGGGCACACGTGATTTCCCCGTGGGGCCCACGTGATTTCCGGGTGGGGCCCACGTGATTTCCCTGTGGGGCCCACGTGATTTCCCCGTGGGGCCCACGTGATTTCCGGGTGGGGCCCACGTGATTTCCCCGTGGGGCCCACGTGATTTCCCCGAGGGGCCCACGTGATTTCCAGGTGGGGCCCACGTGATTTCCCCGTGGGGCCCACGTGATTTCCGGGTGGGGGCCACGTGATTTCCACTGGGGGCCCACGTGATTTCCCCGTGGGGCCCACGTGATTTCCCCGTGGGGCCCACTTGATTTCCGGGTGGGGCCCACGTGATTTCCGGGTGGGGCCCACGTGATTTCCCCGTGGGGCCCACGTGATTTCCCCGAGGGGCCCACGTGATTTCCCCTGGGGACCCACGTGATTTACCCGTGGGGCCCACGTGATTTCCCCTGGGGGCCCACGTGATTTCCGGGTGGGACCCACGTGATTTCCCCGTGGGGCCGACGTGATTTCCCCTGGGGGCCCACGTGATTTCCCCGTGGGGCCCACGTGATTTCCGGGTGGGGCCCACGTGATTTCCGCGTGGGGCCCACGTGATTTTCCCTGGGGGCCCACGTGATTTCCCCAGGGGGCCCACGTGATTTCCCCTGGGGGCCCTCGTTATTTCCCCGTGGGGCCCACGTGATTTCCCCTTGGGGCCCCCGTGATTTCCCCTGGGGGCCCACGTGATTTCCCCGTGGGGCCCTCGTGATTTCCCCTGCGGGCCCTCGTGATTTCCCCTGGGGCCCACGTGATTTCCACTGGGGGCCCACGTGATTTCCCCGTGGGGCCAACCTGATTTCCCCGTGGGGCCCACGTGATTTCCGGGTGAGGCTCACGTGATTTCCGGGTGGCGCCCACGTGATTTCCCCGTGGGGCCCACATGATTTCCGGGTGGGGCCCACATGATTTCCCCCGGGGGCCCACGTGATTTCCCCCTGGGGCCCACGTGATTTCCCCTGGGGGCCCACGTGATTTCCCCGTGGGGCCCACCTGATTTCCCCGTGGGGCCCACGTGATTTCCGGGTGGGGCTCACGTGATTTCCGGGTGGCGCCCACGTGATTTCCCCTTGGGGCCCCCGTGATTTCCCCTGGGGGCCCACGTGATTTCCCCGTGGGGCCCCCGTGATTTCCCCTGGGGGCCCACGTGATTTCTCCGTGGGGCCCTCGTGATTTCCCCTGCGGGCCCTCGTGATTTCCCCTGGGGCCCACGTGATTTCCCCGTGGGGCCCACGTGATTTCCGGGTGGGGCTCACGTGATTTCCGGGTGGCGCCCACGTGATTTCCCCGTGGGGCCCACATGATTTCCGGGTGGGGCCCACGTGATTTCCCCCGGGGGCCCACGTGATTTCCCCCTGGGGCCCACGTGATTTCCCCTGGGGGCCCACGTGATTTCCCCGTGGGGCCCTCGTGATTTCCCCTGCGGGCCCTCGTGATTTCCCCTGGGGCCCACGTGATTTCCCCGTGGGGCCCACGTGATTTCCCCGTGGGGCCCACCTGATTTCCCCGTGGGGCCCACGTGATTTCCCCGTGGGGCCCACGTGATTTCCGGGTGGGGCCCACGTGATTTCCCCCGGGGGCCCACGTGATTTCCCCCTGGGTCCCACGTGATTTCCCCTGGGGGCCCACGTGATTTCCCCGTGGGGCCCACGTGATTTCCCCGTGGGGCCCACGTGATTTCCGGGTGGGGCTCACGTGATTTCCGGGTGGCGCCCACGTGATTTCCCCGTGGGGCCCACCTGATTTCCGGGTGGGGCCCACGTGATTTCCCCCGGGGGCCCACGTGATTTCCCCCTGGGGCCCACGTGATTTCCCCTGGGGGCCCACGTGATTTCCCCGTGGGGCCCACGTGATTTCCCCGTGGGGCCCACGTGATTTCTGGGTAGGGCCCACGTGATTTCCGGGTGGGGCCCACGTGATTTCCCCGTGGGGCCTACGTGATTTCCCCGTGGGGACCACGTGATTTCCCCGTAGGGCCCACGTGATTTCCGGGTGGGACCCACGTGATTTCCCCGTGGGGCCCACGTGATTTCCGGGTGGGACCCACGTGATTTCCCCGTGGGGCCCACGTGATTTCCCCGTGGGGCCCACGTGATTTCCTCTGGGGGCCCACGTGATTTCCCCGTGGGGCCACGTGATTTCCCCGTGGGGCCCACGTGATTTCCCCTGGGGGCCCACGTGATTTCCCCTGGGGGCGCACGTGATTTCCCCGTGGGGCCCACGTGATTTCCTCTGGGGGCCCACGTTATTTCCCCTGAGGGGCGACGTGATTTCCCCGTGGGGCCCACGTGATTTCCCCTGGGGGCCCACGTGATTTCCCCTGGGGGCCCACGTGATTTCTGGGTGGGGCCCTCGTGATTTTCCCGTGGGGCCCACGTGAGTTCCCCTGGGGGCCCACGTGATTTTCCCGTGGGGCCCACGTGATTTCCGGGTGGGGCCCACGTGATTTCCCCTGGGGGCCCACGTGATTTCCCCGGGGGGCCCACGTGATTTCCCCGTGGGGCCCACGTGATTTCCGGGTGGGGCCCACGAGATTTCCCCTGGGGGCCCACGTGATTTCCCCGTGGGGCCTACGTGATTTCCCCGTGGGGCCCTCGTGATTTCCCCGTGGGGCCCACGTGATTTCCCCGTGGGGCCTACGTGATTTCCCCGTGGGGCCCACGTGATTTCCGGGTGGGGCCCACGTGATTTCCCCGTGGGGCCCACGTGATTTCCCCGTGGGGCCCACGTGATTTCCCCGTGGGGCCCACGTGATTTCCCCTGGGGGCCCACGTGATTTCCCCTGAGGGGCCACGTGATTTCCCCGTGGGGCCCACGTGATTTCCCCTGGGGGCCCACGTGATTTCCCCTGAGGGGCCACGTGATTTCCCCGTGGGGCCCACGTGATTTCCCCTGGGGGCCCACGAGATTTCCCCTGGGGGCCCACGTGATTTCCCCTGGGGGCCCACGTGATTTCCGGGTGGGGCCCTCGTGATTTCCCCATGGGGCCCACGTGATTTCCCCTGGGGGCCCACGTGATTTCCCCTCTGGGCCCACGTGATTTCCCCGTGGGGCCCACGTGATTTCCGGGTGGGGCCCACGTGATTTCCGGGTGGGGCCCACGTGATTTCCCCGTGGGGCCTACGTGATTTCCCCGTTTGGCCCACGTGATTTCCCCATGGGGCACACGTGATTTCCCCTGGGCCCCCACGTGATTTCCCCTGGGGGCCCACTTGGTTTCCCCGTGGGGCCCACGTGATTTCCCCTGGGGGCGCACGTGATTTCCCCTGGGGGCCCACGAGATTTCCCCGTGAGGCCCACGTGATTTCCGGGCGGGGCCCACGTGATTTCCCCGTGGGGCCCACGTGATTTTCGCGTGGGGCCCACGTGATTTCCGCGTGGGGCCCAAGTGATTTCCCCGTGGGGCCCACGTGATTTCCCCGTGGGGCCCACGTGATTTCCCCGTGGGGCCCACGTGATTTCCCCGTGGGGCCCACGTGATTTCCGGGTGGGGCCCACGTGATTTCCCCTGGGGGCCCACGTGATTTCCCCGTGGGGCCGACGTGATTTCCGGGTGGGGCCCACGTGATTTCCGCGTGGGGCACACGTGATTTCCCCTGGGGGCCCACGTGATTTCCCCGTGGGGCCCACGTGATTTCCGCGTGGGGCCCACGTGATTTCCGGGTGGGGCCCACGTGATTTCCGGGTGGGGCCCACGTGATTTCCCCGGGGGGCCCACGTGATATCCCCGTGGGGCCCACGTGATTTCCGGGTGGGGCCCACGTGATTTCCCCGTGGGGCCCACGTGATTTCCCCGAGGGGCCCACGTGATTTCCCCTGGGGACCCACGTGATTTCCGGGTGGGACCCACGTGATTTCCCCGTGGGGCCCACGTGATTTCCCCTGGGGGCCCACGTGATTTCCCCGTGGGGCCCACGTGATTTCCGGGTGGGGCCCACGTGATTTCCGCGTGGGGCCCACGTGATTTCCGGGTGGGGCCCACGTGATTTCCCCTGGGGGCCCACGTGATTTCCCCGTGGGGCCCACGTGATTTCCCCTGGGGGCCCACGTGATTTCCCCGTGGGGCCCACGTGATTTCCGGGTGGGGCCCACGTGATTTCCGGGTGGGGCCCACGTGATTTCCCCTGGGGGCCCACGTGATTTCCCCGTGGGGCCCACGTGATTTCCGGGTGGGGCCCACGTGATTTCCGCGTGGGGCACACGTGATTTCCCCTCGGGGCACACGTGGCTTCCCCGTGGGGCCCACGTGATTTCCCCATGGGGCCCACGTGATTTCCCCTGGGCCCCCACGTGATTTCCCCTGGGGGCCCACGTGGTTTCCCCGTGGGGCCCACGTGATTTCCCCTGGGGGCGCACGTGATTTCCCATGGCGGCCCACGAGATTTCCCCGTGAGGCCCACGTGATTTCCGGGTGGGGCCCACGTGAATTCCCCTGGGGGCCCACGTGATTTCCCCTGGGGGCCCACGTGATTTCCACTGGGGGCCCACGTGATTTTCCCGTGGGGCCCACGTGATTTCCCCTGGGGGCCCACGGGATTTCCCCGTGGGGCCCGCGTGATTTCCCCTGGGGGCCCACGTGATTTCCCCTGGGGGCCCAGGTGATTTCCCCGTGGGGCCCACGTGATTTCCCCTGGGGGCCCACGTGATTTCCCCGTGGGGCCCACGTGATTTCCCCTGGGGGCCCACGTGATTTCCGGGTGGGGCCCACGTGATATCCGGGTGGGGCCCACGTGATTTCCGGGTGGGGCCCACGTGATTTCCCTGTGGGGCCCACGTGATTTCCCCTGGGGGCCCACGTGATTTCCCCTGGGGGCCCACGTGATTTCCCCGATGGGCCCACGTGATTTCCGGGTGGGGCCAACGTGATTTCCCCGTGGGGCCCACGTGATTTCCCCGTTGGGCCCACGTGATTTCCCCTGGGGACCCACGTGATTTCCCCTGGGGGCGCACGTGATTTCCCCTGGGGGCCCACGTGATTTCCCCGTGGGACCCACGTGATTTCCCGTGGGGCCCACGTGATTTCCACTGGGGGCGCACGTGATTTCCCCGGGGGGCCCACGTGATTTCCCCGTGGGGCCCACGTGATTGCCGGGTGGGGCCCACGTGATTTCCCCGTGGGGCCCACGTGATTTCCCCGTGGGGCCCACGTGATTTCCCCTGGGGGCCCACGTGATTTCCCCGTGGGGCCCACGTGATTTCCCCTGGGGGCCCACGTGATTTCCGGATGGGGCCCACGTGATTTCCCCGTGGGGCCCACGTGATTTCCCCTGAGGGCACACGTGATTTCCCCGAGGGGCCCACGTGATTTCCGGGTGTGGCCCACGTGATTTCCGCGTGGGGCCCACGTGATTTCCCCGTGGGGCCCACGTGATTTCCCCGTGGGGCCCACGTGATTTCCCCGGGGGGCCCACGTGATTTCCCCTGGGGGCCCACGTGATTTCCCCTCGGGGCCCAGGTGACTTCCCTGTGAGGCCCACGTGATTTCCCCTGGGGGCCCACGTGATTTCCGGGTGGGGCCCACGTGATTTCCCAGTGGGGCCCACGTGATTTCCCGGTGGGGACCACGTGATTTTCCCGTGGGGCCCACGTGATTTCCCCGTGGGGCCCACGTGATTTCCCAGTGGGGCCCACGTGATTTCCCCGTGGGACCCAGTTGATTTCCCCTGGGGCACACGTGATTTCCCCGTGGGGCCCACGTGATTTCCCCTGGGGGCCCACGTGATTTCCCCTGGGGGCCCACGTGATTTCCCCGTGGGGCCCACGTGATTTCCGGGTGGGGCCCACGTGATTTCCCCGTGGGGCCCACGTGATTTCCGGGTGGGGCCCACGTGATTTCCCTGTGGGGCCCACGTGATTTCCCCGTGGGGCCTACGTGATTTCCGGGTGGGGCCCACGTGATTTCCCTATGGGGCCCACGTGATTTCCCCGTGGGGCCCACGTGATTTCCCCTGGGGGCTCACGTGATTTCCCCTGGGGGCCCACGTGATTTCCCCGTGGGGCCCACGTGATTTTCGGGTGGGGCCCACGTGATCTCCGTGTGGGGCCCACGTGATTTCCCCGTGGGGCCCACGTGATTTCACCTGGGGGCCCACGTGATTTCACCTGGGGGCCCACGTGATTTCCCCTGGCGGCCCACGTGATTTCCCCGTGGGGCCCACGTGATTTCCGGGTGGGGCCCACGTGATTTCCCCGTGGGGTCCACGTGATTTCCCCCTGGGGCCCACGTGATTTCCGGGTGGGGCCCATGTGATTTCCGGGTGGGGCCCACGTGAATTCCCCTGGGGGCCCACGTGATTTCCCCTGGGGGCCCACGTGATTTCCCCTGGGGGCCCACGTGATTTTCCCGTGGGGCCCACGTGATTTCCCCTGGGGGTCCACGTGATTTCCCCGTGAGCCCCACCTGATTTCCCCGGGGGGCCCACGTGATGTCCCCTGGGGGCCCAAGTGATTTCCCCGTGGGGCCCACGTGATTTCCCCTGGGGGCCCACGTGATTTCCCCATGGGGCCCACGTGATTTCCCCTGGGGGCCCACGTGATTTCCGGGTGGGGCCCACGTGATTTCCGGGTGGGGCCCACGTGATTTCCCTGTGGGGCCCACGTGATTTCCCCTGGGGGCCCACGTGATTTCCCCTGGGGGCCCACGTGATTTCCCCTGGGGGCCCACGTGATTTCCCCGTTGGGCCCACGTGATTTCCGGGTGGGGCCAACGTGATTTCCCCGTGGGGCCCACGTGATTTCCCCGTTGGGCCCACCTGATTTCCCCTGGGGGCCAACGTGATTTCCCCGTGGGGCCCACGTGATTTCCCGTGGGGGCTCACGTGATTTCCCCGTGGGACCCACGTGATTTCCCGTGGGGCCCACGTGATTTCCGGGTGGGGCCCACGTGATTTCCGGGTGGGGCCCAAGTGATTTCCCCTGGGGTCCCACGTGATTTCCGGATGGGGCCCACATGATTTCCCCTGGGGGCCCAGGTGATTTCCCCGTGGGACCCACGTGATTTCCCGTGGGGCCCACGTGATTTCCACTGGGGGCGCACGTGATTTCCCCTGGGGGCCCACGTGATTTCCCCGTGGGACCCACGTGATTTCCGGGTGGGGCCCACGTGATTTCCCCGTGGGGCCCACGTGATTTCCCCGTGGGGCCCACGTGATTTCCCCTGGGGGCCCACGTGATTTCCCCGTGGGGCCCACGTGATTTCCCCTGGGGGCCCACGTGATTTCCGGATGGGGCCCACGTGATTTCCCCGTGGGGCCCACGTGATTTCCCCTGAGGGCACACGCGATTTCCCCGAGGGGCCCACGTGATTTCCGGGTGTGGCCCACGTGATTTCCGCGTGGGGCCCACGTGATTTCCCCGTGGGGCCCACGTGATTTCCCCGTGGGGCCCACGTGATTTCCCCGTGGGGCCCACGTGATTTCCCCTGGGGGCCCACGTGATTTCCCCTCGGGGCCCAAGTGACTTCCCTGTGAGGCCCACGTGATTTCCCCTGGGGGCCCACGTGATTTCCGGGTGGGGCCCACGTGATTTCCCAGTGGGGCCCACGTGATTTCCCGGTGGGGCCCACGTGATTTTCCCGTGGGGCCCACGTGATTTCCCCGTGGGGCCCACGTGATTTCCCAGTGGGGCCCACGTGATTTCCCCGTGGGACCCAGTTGATTTCCCCTGGGGCTCACGTGATTTCCCCGTGGGGCCCACGTGATTTCCCCTGGGGGCCCACGTGATTTCCCCTGGGGGCCCACGTGATTTCCCCGTGGGGCCCACGTGATTTCCGGGTGGGGCCCACGTGATTTCCCCGTGGGGCCCACGTGATTTCCGGGTGGGGCCCACGTGATTTCCCTGTGGGGCCCACGTGATTTCCCCGTGGGGCCTACGTGATTTCCGGGTGGGGCCCACGTGATTTCCCTATGGGGCCCACGTGATTTCCCCGTGGGGCCCACGTGATTTCCCCTGGGGGCTCACGTGATTTCCCCTGGGGGCCCACGTGATTTCCCCGTGGGGCCCACGTGATTTTCGGGTGGGGCCCACGTGATCTCCGTGTGGGGCCCACGTGATTTCCCCGTGGGGCCCACGTGATTTCACCTGGGGGCCCACGTGATTTCACCTGGGGGCCCACGTGATTTCCCCTGGGGGCCCACGTGATTTCCCCGTGGGGCCCACGTGATTTCCGGGTGGGGCCCACGTGATTTCCCCGTGGGGTCCACGTGATTTCCCCCTGGGGCCCACGTGATTTCCGGGTGGGGCCCATGTGATTTCCGGGTGGGGCCCACGTGAATTCCCCTGGGGGCCCACGTGATTTCCCCTGGGGGCCCACGTGATTTCCCCTGGGGGCCCACGTGATTTTCCCGTGGGGCCCACGTGATTTCCCCTGGGGGTCCACGTGATTTCCCCGTGAGCCCCACCTGATTTCCCCTGGGGGCCCACGTGATTTCCCCTGGGGGCCCAAGTGATTTCCCCGTGGGGCCCACGTGATTTCCCCTGGGGGCCCACGTGATTTCCCCATGGGGCCCACGTGATTTCCCCTGGGGGCCCACGTGATTTCCGGGTGGGGCCCACGTGATTTCCGGGTGGGGCCCACGTGATTTCCCTGTGGGGCCCACGTGATTTCCCCGTGGGGCCCACGTGATTTCCCCTGGGGGCTCACGTGATTTCCCCTGGGGGCCCACGTGATTACCCCGTGGGGCCCACGTGATTTCAGGGTGGGGCCCACGTGATTTCCGGGTGGGGGCCACGTGATTTCCACTGGGGGCCCACGTGATTTCCCCGTGGGGCCCACGTGATTTCCCCTGGGGGCCCACGTGATTTCCCCGTGGGCCCCACGTGATTTCCCCGTGGGGCCCACTTGATTTCCGGGTGGGGCCCATGTGATTTCCGGGTGGGGCCCACGTGATTTCCCTTGGGGGCCCACGTGATTTCCGGGTGGGGCCCACGTGATTTCCCGGTGGGGCCCACGTGATTTCACCTGGGGGCCCACGTGATTTCCCCTGGGGGCCCACGTGATTTCCCCGTGGGGCCCACGTGATTTCCCCGTGGGGCCCACGTGATTTCCGGGTGGGGCCCACGTGATTTCCCCGTGGGGTCCACGTGATTTCCCCGTGGGGCCCACGTGATTTCCGGGTGGGGCCCATGTGATTTCCGGGTGGGGCCCACGTGAATTCCCCTGGGGGCCCACGTGATTTCCCCTGGGGGTCCACGTGATTTCCCCGTGGGCCCCACGTGATTTCCCCTGGGGGCCCACGTGATTTCCCCTGGGGGCCCAAGTGATTTCCCCGTGGGGCCCACGTGATTTCCCCTGGGGGCCCACGTGATTTCCCCGTGGGGCCCACGTGATTTCCCCTGGGGGCCCACGTGATTTCCGGGTGGGGCCCACGTGATTTCCGGGTGGGGCCCACGTGATTTCCCTGTGGGGCCCACGTGATTTCCCCTGGGGGCCCACGTGATTTCCCCTGGGGGCCCACGTGATTTCCCCTGGGGGCCCACGTGATTTCCCCGTTGGGCCCACGTGATTTCCGGGTGGGGCCAACGTGATTTCCCCGTGGGGCCCACGTGATTTCCCCGTTGGGCCCACCTGATTTCCCCTGGGGGCCAACGTGATTTCCCCGTGGGGCCCACGTGATTTCCCGTGGGGGCTCACGTGATTTCACCGTGGGACCCACGTGATTTCCCGTGGGGCCCACGTGATTTCCGGGTGGGGCCCACGTGATTTCCGGGTGGGGCCCAAGTGATTTCCCCTGGGGTCCCACGTGATTTCCGGATGGGGCCCACGTGATTTCCCCGTGGGGCCCACGTGATTTCCCCTGAGGGCACACGTGATTTCCCCGTGGGGCCCACGTGATTTCCGGGTGTGGCCCACGTGATTTCCGCGTGGGGCCCACGTGATTTCCCCGTGGGGCCCACGTGATTTCCCAGTGGGGCCCACGTGATTTCCCCTGGGGGCCCACGTGATTTCCCCTCGGGGCCCAAGTGACTTCCCTGTGGGGCCCACGTGATTTCCCCTGGGGGCCCACGTGATTTCCCCTGGGGGCCACGTGATTTCCCAGTGGGGCCCACGTGATTTCCCGGTGGGGCCCACGTGATTTTCCCGTGGGGCCCACGTGATTTCCCCGTGGGGCCCACGTGATTTCCCAGTGGGGCCCACGTGATTTCCCGGTGGGGCCCACTTGATTTCCCCTGGGGCTCACGTGATTTCCCCGTGGGGCCCACGTAATTTCCCCTGGGGGCCCACGTGATTTCCCCTGGGGGCCCACGTGATTTCCCCAGGGGGCCCACGTGATTTCCCCGTGGGGCCCACGTGATTTCCCCTGGGGGCCCAAGTGATTTCCCCTGGGGGCCCACGTGATTTCCCCTGGGGGCCCACGTGATTTCCGGGTGGGGCCCACGTGATTTCCCCGTGGGGCCCACGTGATTTCCGGTTGGGGCCCACGTGATTTCCCCGTGGGGCCCACGTGATTTCCCCGTGGGGCCTACGTGATTTCCGGGTGGGGCCCACGTGATTTCCCTGTGGGGCCCACGTGATTTCCCCGTGGGGCCCACGTGATTTCCCGGTGGGGCCCACGTGATTTTCCCGTGGGGCCCACGTGATTTCCCCGTGGGGCCCACGTGATTTCCCAGTGGGGCCCACGTGATTTCCCCGTGGGACCCACTTGATTTCCCCTGGGGCTCTCGTGATTTCCCCGTGGGGCCCACGTGATTTCCCCTGGGGGCCCACGTGATTTCCCCGTGGGGCCCACGTGATTTCCCCGTGGGGCCCACATGATTTCCGGGTGGGGCCCACGTGATTTCCGGGTGGGGCCCACGTGATTTCCCTGTGGGGCCCACGTGATTTCCCCGTGGGGCCTACGTGATTTCCGGGTGGGGCCCACGTGATTTCCCTGTGGGGCCCACGTGATTTCCCCGTGGGGCCCACGTGATTTCCCCTGGGGGCTCACGTGATTTCCCCTGGGGGCCCACGTGATTTCCCCGTGGGGCCCACGTGATTTCAGGGTGGGGCCCACGTGATTTCCGGGTGGGGGCCACGTGATTTCCACTGGGGGCCCACGTGATTTCCCCGTGGGGCCCACGTGATTTCCCCTGGGGGCCCACGTGATTTCCCCGTGGGCCCCACGTGATTTCCCCGTGGGGCCCACTTGATTTCCGGGTGGGGCCCATGTGATTTCCGGGTGGGGCCCACGTGATTTCCCTTGGGGGCCCACGTGATTTCCGGGTGGGGCCCACGTGATTTCCCGGTGGGGCCCACGTGATTTCACCTGGGGGCCCACGTGATTTCCCCTGGGGGCCCACGTGATTTCCCCGTGGGGCCCACGTGATTTCCCCGTGGGGCCCACGTGATTTCCGGGTGGGGCCCACGTGATGTCCCCGTGGGGTCCACGTGATTTCCCCGTGGGGCCCACGTGATTTCCGGGTGGGGCCCATGTGATTTCCGGGTGGGGCCCACGTGAATTCCCCTGGGGGCCCACGTGATTTCCCCTGGGGGTCCACGTGATTTCCCCGTGGGCCCCACGTGATTTCCCCTGGGGGCCCACGTGATTTCCCCTGGGGGCCCAAGTGATTTCCCCGTGGGGCCCACGTGATTTCCCCTGGGGGCCCAAGTGATTTCCCCGTGGGGCCCACGTGATTTCCCCTGGGGGCCCACGTGATTTCCGGGTGGGGCCCACGTGATTTCCGGGTGGGGCCCACGTGATTTCCTGTGGGGCCCACGTGATTTCCCCTGGGGGCCCAAGTGATTTCCCCGTGGGGGCCCACGTGATTACCCCTGGGGGCCCACGTGATTTCCCCGTTGGGCCCACGTGATTTCCGGGTGGGGCCAACGTGATTTCCCCGTGGGGCCCACGTGATTTCCCCGTTGGGCCCACCTGATTTCCCCTGGGGGCCAACGTGATTTCCCCGTGGGGCCCACGTGATTTCCCCTGGGGGCTCACGTGATTTCCCCTGGGGGCCCACGAGATTTCCCCGTGAGGCCCACGTGATTTCCGGGCGGGGCCCACGTGATTTCCCCGTGGGGCTCACGTGATTTCCGCGTGGGGCCCACGTGATTTCCGCGTGGGGCCCAAGTGATTTCCCCGTGGGGCCCACGTGATTTCCCCGTGGGGCCCACGTGATTTCCCCGTGGGGCCCACGTGATTTCCCCGTGGGGCCCACGTGATTTCCGGGTGGGGCCCACGTGATTTCCCCGTGGGGTCCACGTGATTTCCCCTGGGGGCCCACGTGATTTCCCCTGGGGGCCCACGTGATTTCCCCGTGGGGCCGACGTGATTTCCGGGTGGGGCCCACGTGATTTCCGCGTGGGGCACACGTGATTTCCCCTGGGGGCCCACGTGATTTCCCCGTGGGGCCCACGTGATTTCCCCGTGGGGCCCACGTGATTTCCGGGTGGGGCCCACGTGATTTCCGGGTGGGGCCCACGTGATTTCCCCGGGGGGCCCACGTGATATCCCCGTGGGGCCCACGTGATTTCCGGGTGGGGCCCACGTGATTTCCCCGTGGGGCCCACGTGATTTCCCCGAGGGGCCCACGTGATTTCCCCTGGGGACCCACGTGATTTACCCGTGGGGCCCACGTGATTTCCCTTGGGGGCCCACGTGATTTCCGGGTGGGACCCACGTGATTTCCCCGTGGGCCCCACGTGATTTCCCCTGGGGGCCCACGTGATTTCCCCGTGGGGCCCACGTGATTTCCGGGTGGGGCCCACGTGATTTCCGCGTGGGGCACACGTGATTTCCCCGTGGGGCCCACGTGATTTCCCCGTGGGGCCCACGTGATTTCCCTGTGGGGCCCACGTGATTTCCCCTGGGGGCCCACGTGATGTCCCAGTGGGGCCCACGTGATTTCCCCGTGGGGCCCACGTGTTTTCCCCAGGGGCCCCACGTGATTTCCCCTCGGGGCACACGTGGCTTCCCCGTGGGGCCCACGTGATTACCCCTGGGGGCCCACGTGATTTCCCCTGAGGGGCCACGTGATTTCCCCGTGGGGCCCACGTGATTTCCCCTGGGGGCCCACGAGATTTCCCCTGGGGGCCCACGTGATTTCCCCTGTGGGCCCACGGGATTTCCGGGTGGGGCCCTCGTGATTTCCCCGTGGGGCCCACGTGATTTCCCCTGGGGGCGCACGTGATTTCCCCTCTGGGCCCACGTGATTTCCCCGTGGGGCCCACGTGATTTCCGGGTGGGGCCCACGTGATTTCCGGGTGGGGCCCACGTGATTTCCCCGTGGGGCCTACGTGATTTCCCCGTGGGGCCCACGTGATTTCCCCATGGGGCCCACGTGATTTCCCCTGGGCCCCCACGTGATTTCCCCTGGGGGCCCACGTGGTTTCCCCGTGGGGCCCACGTGATTTCCCCTGGGGGCGCACGTGATTTCCCATGGCGGCCCACGAGATTTCCCCGTGAGGCCCACGTGATTTCCAGGCGGGGCCCACGTGATTTCCCCGTGGGGCCCACGTGATTTCTGCGTGGGGCCCACGTGATTTCCCCATGGGGCCCACGTGATTTCCCCTGGGGGACCACGTGATTTCCCCGTGGGGCCCACGTGATTTCCCCGTGGGGCCCTCGTGATTTCCGGGTGGGGCCCACGTGATTTCCCCGTGGGGTCCACGTGATTTCCCCGTGGGGCCCACGTGATTTCCGGGTGGGGCCCATGTGATTTCCGGGTGGGGCCCACGTGAATTCCCCTGGGGGTCCACGTGATTTCCCCTGGGGGCCCACGTGATTTCCACTGGGGGCCCACGTGATTTTCCCGTGGGGTCCACGTGATTTCCCCTGGGGGCCCACGTGATTTCCCCGTGGGCCCCACGTGATTTCCCCTGGGGGCCCACGTGATTTCCCCTGGGGGCCCAAGTGATTTCCCCCTGGGGCCCACGTGATTTCCCCTGGGGGCCCACGTGATTTCCCCGTGGGGCCCACGTGATTTCCCCGGGGGGCCCACGTGATTTCCGGGTGGGGCCCACGTGATTTCCGGGTGGGGTCAACGTGATTTCCCCGTGGGGCCCACGTGATTTCCCCGGGGGGCCCACGTGATTTCCCCGTTGGGCCCACGTGATTTCCGGGTGGGGTCAACGTGATTTCCCCATGGGGCCCACGTGATTTCCCCGTTGGGCCCACCTAATTTCCCCTGGGGCCAACGTGATTTCCCCGTGGGGCCCACGTGATTTCCCCGTTGGGCCCACCTGATTTCCCCTGAGGGCCCACGTCATTTCCCCGTGGGGCCCACGTGATTTCCCCTGGGGGCCCACGTGATTTCCCCGTGGGGCCCACGTGATTTCCCCTGGGGACCCACGTGATTTCCCCTGGGGGCCCACGTGATTTCTCCGTGGGGCCCACGTGATTTCCCCTGGGGGCCCACGTGATTTCCACTGGGGGCGCACGTGATTTCCCCTGGGGGCCCACGTGATTTCCCCGTGGGACCCACGTGATTTCCCGTGGGGCCCACGTGATTTCCGGGTGGGGCCCACGTGATTTCCGGGTGGGGCCCAAGTGATTTCCCCTGGGGGCCCACGTGATTTCCCCGTCGGACCCACGTTATTTCCCCGTAGGGCCCACGTGATTTCCCCGTGGGGCCCACGTGATTTCCGGGTGGGGCCCACGTGAATTCCCCGTGGGGACCACGTGATTTCACCGTGGGGCCCACGTGATTTCCCCGGGGGGCCCTCGTGATTTCCCCGTGGGGCCCACGTGATTTCCCCTGGGGGCCCACGTGATTTCCGGATGGGGCCCACGTGATTTCCCCGTGGGGCCCACGTGATTTCCCCTGAGGGCACACGTGATTTCCCCGAGGGGCCCACGTGATTTCCGGGTGTGGCCCACGTGATTTCCGCGTGGGGCCCACGTGATTTCCCCGTGGGGCCCACCTGTTTTCCCCGTGGGGCCCACGTGATTTCCCCTGGGGGCCCACGTGATTTCCCCTGGGGGCCCAAGTGACTTCCCTGTGGGGCCCACGTGATTTCCCCTGGGGGCCCACGTGATTTCCCCTGGGGGCCCACGTGATTTCCCAGTGGGGCCCACGTGATTTCCCGGTGGGGCCCACGTGATTTTCCCGTGGGGCCCACGTGATTTCCCCGTGGGGCCCACGTGATTTCGCAGTGGGGCCCACGTGATTTCCCCGTGGGACCCACTTGATTTCCCCTGGGGCTCACGTGATTTCCCCGTGGGGCCCACGTGATTTCCCCTGGGGGCCCACGTGATTTCCCCTGGGGGCCCACGTGATTTCCCCGTGGGGCCCACGTGATTTCCGGGTGGGGCCCACGTGATTTCCCCGTGGGGCCCACGTGATTTCCGGGTGGGGCCCACGTGATTTCCCTGTGGGGCCCACGTGATTTCCCCGTGGGGCCTACGTGATTTCCGGGTGGGGCCCACGTGATTTCCCTGTGGGGCCCACGTGATTTCCCCGTGGGGCCCACGTGATTTCCCCTGGGGGCTCACGTCATTTCCCCTGGGGGCCCACGTGATTTCCCCGTGGGGCCCACGTGATTTCAGGGTGGCGCCCACGTGATTTCCGGGTGGGGGCCACGTGATTTCCACTGGGGGCCCACGTGATTTCCCCGTGGGGCCCACGTGATTTCCCCTGGGGGCCCACGTGATTTCCCCGTGGGGCCCACGTGATTTTCGGGTGGGGCCCACGTGATCTCCGTGTGGGGCCCACGTCATTTCCCCGTGGGGCCCACGTGATATCCCCTGGGGGCCCACGTGATTTCCCCTGGGGGCCCATGTGATTTACCCGTGGGGCCCACGTGATTTCCCCTGGGGGCCCACGTGATTTCCCCTGGAGGCCCACGTGATTTCCCCGTGGGGCCCACGTGATTTCCCCTGGGGGCCCAAGTGATTTCCCCTGGGGGACCACGTGATTTCCCCGTGGGGCCCACGTGATTTCCCGGTGGGGCCCACGTGATTTCCCCGGGGGGCCCACGTGATTTCCGGGTGGGGCCCACGTGATTTCCCCGTGGTGCCCACATGATTTCCCCTGGGGGCCCACGTGATTTCTCCTGGGGGCCCACGTGATTTCCCCAGGGGGCCCACGTGATTTCCCCGTGGGGCCCACGTGATTTCCCCGTGGGGCCCATGTGATTTCCGGGTGGGGCCCACGTGATTTCCCCGTGGGGCCCATGTGATTTCCCCGTGGGGCCCACGTGATTTGCCCTGGGGGCCCACGTGAGTTCCCCTGGGGGCCCACGTGAGTTCCCCGTGGGGCCCACGTGATTTCTGGGTGGGGCCCACGTGATTTCCCCGTGGGGCCCACGTGATTTCCGGTTGGGGCCCACGTGATTTCCCCGTGGGGCCCACGTGATTTCCCCGTGGGGCCCACCTGATTTCCCCTTGAGGCCCACGTGATTTCCCCGTGGGGCCCACGTGATTTCCCCTGGGGGCCCACGTGATTTCCCCTGGGGGCCCACGTGATTTCCCCGTGGGGCCCACGTGATTTCCCCTGGGGGCCCACGTGATTTCCCCGTGGGGCCCACGTGATTTCCCCGTGGGGCCCACATGATTTCCGGGTGGGGCCCACGTGATTTCCGGGTGGGGCCCACGTGATTTCCCTGTGAGGCCCACGTGATTTCCCCGTGGGGCCTACGTGATTTCCGGGTGGGGCCCACGTGATTTCCCTGTGGGGCCCACGTGATTTCCCCGTGGGGCCCACGTGATTTCCCCTGGGGGCTCACGTGATTTCCCCTGGGGGCCCACGTGATTACCCCGTGGGGCCCACGTGATTTCAGGGTGGGGCCCACGTGATTTCCGGGTGGGGGCCACGTGATTTCCACTGGGGGCCCACGTGATTTCCCCGTGGGGCCCACGTGATTTCCCCTGGGGGCCCACGTGATTTCCCCGTGGGCCCCACGTGATTTCCCCGTGGGGCCCACTTGATTTCCGGGTGGGGCCCATGTGATTTCCGGGTGGGGCCCACGTGATTTCCCTTGGGGGCCCACGGGATTTCCGGGTGGGGCCCACGTGATTTCCCGGTGGGGCCCACGTGATTTCACCTGGGGGCCCACGTGATTTCCCCTGGGGGCCCACGTGATTTCCCCGTGGGGCCCACGTGATTTCCCCGGGGGGCCCACGTGATTTCCGGGTGGGGCCCACGTGATTTCCCCGTGGGGTCCACGTGATTTCCCCGTGGGGCCCATGTGATTTCCGGGTGGGGCCCATGTGATTTCCGGGTGGGGCCCACGTGAATTCCCCTGGGGGCCCACGTGATTTCCCCTGGGGGTCCACGTGATTTCCCCGTGGGCCCCACGTGATTTCCCCTGGGGGCCCACGTGATTTCCCCTGGGGGCCCAAGTGATTTCCCCGTGGGGCCCACGTGATTTCCCCTGGGGGCCCACGTGATTTCCCCGTGGGGCCCACGTGATTTCCCCTGGGGGCCCACGTGATTTCCGGGTGGGGCCCACGTGATTTCCGGGTGGGGCCCACGTGATTTCCCTGTGGGGCCCACGTGATTTCCCCTGGGGGCCCACGTGATTTCCCCTGGGGGCCCACGTGATTTCCCCTGGGGGCCCACGTGATTTCCCCGTTGGGCCCACGTGATTTCCGGGTGGGGCCAACGTGATTTCCCCGTGGGGCCCACGTGATTTCCCCGTTGGGCCCACCTGATTTCCCCTGGGGGCCAACGTGATTTCCCCGTGGGGCCCACGTGATTTCCCGTGGGGGCTCACGTGATTTCACCGTGGGACCCACGTGATTTCCCGTGGGGCCCACGTGATTTCCGGGTGGGGCCCACGTGATTTCCGGGTGGGGCCCAAGTGATTTCCCCTGGGGTCCCACGTGATTTCCGGATGGGGCCCACGTGATTTCCCCGTGGGGCCCACGTGATTTCCCCTGAGGGCACACGTGATTTCCCCGTGGGGCCCACGTGATTTCCGGGTGTGGCCCACGTGATTTCCGCGTGGGGCCCACGTGATTTCCCCGTGGGGCCCACGTGATTTCCCAGTGGGGCCCACGTGATTTCCCCTGGGGGCCCACGTGATTTCCCCTCGGGGCCCAAGTGACTTCCCTGTGGGGCCCACGTGATTTCCCCTGGGGGCCCACGTGATTTCCCCTGGGGGCCACGTGATTTCCCAGTGGGGCCCACGTGATTTCCCGGTGGGGCCCACGTGATTTTCCCGTGGGGCCCACGTGATTTCCCCGTGGGGCCCACGTGATTTCCCAGTGGGGCCCACGTGATTTCCCTGTGGGGCCCACTTGATTTCCCCTGGGGCTCACGTGATTTCCCCGTGGGGCCCACGTAATTTCCCCTGGGGGCCCACGTGATTTCCCCTGGGGGCCCACGTGATTTCCCCAGGGGGCCCACGTGATTTCCCCGTGGGGCCCACGTGATTTCCCCTGGGGGCCCAAGTGATTTCCCCTGGGGGCCCACGTGATTTCCCCTGGGGGCCCACGTGATTTCCGGGTGGGGCCCACGTGATTTCCCCGTGGGGCCCACGTGATTTCCGGTTGGGGCCCACGTGATTTCCCCGTGGGGCCCACGTGATTTCCCCGTGGGGCCTACGTGATTTCCGGGTGGGGCCCACGTGATTTCCCTGTGGGGCCCACGTGATTTCCCCGTGGGGCCCACGTGATTTCCCGGTGGGGCCCACGTGATTTTCCCGTGGGGCCCACGTGATTTCCCCGTGGGGCCCACGTGATTTCCCAGTGGGGCCCACGTGATTTCCCCGTGGGACCCACTTGATTTCCCCTGGGGCTCTCGTGATTTCCCCGTGGGGCCCACGTGATTTCCCCTGGGGGCCCACGTGATTTCCCCGTGGGGCCCACGTGATTTCCCCGTGGGGCCCACATGATTTCCGGGTGGGGCCCACGTGATTTCCGGGTGGGGCCCACGTGATTTCCCTGTGGGGCCCACGTGATTTCCCCGTGGGGCCTACGTGATTTCCGGGTGGGGCCCACGTGATTTCCCTGTGGGGCCCACGTGATTTCCCCGTGGGGCCCACGTGATTTCCCCTGGGGGCTCACGTGATTTCCCCTGGGGGCCCACGTGATTTCCCCGTGGGGCCCACGTGATTTCAGGGTGGGGCCCACGTGATTTCCGGGTGGGGGCCACGTGATTTCCACTGGGGGCCCACGTGATTTCCCCGTGGGGCCCACGTGATTTCCCCTGGGGGCCCACGTGATTTCCCCGTGGGCCCCACGTGATTTCCCCGTGGGGCCCACTTGATTTCCGGGTGGGGCCCATGTGATTTCCGGGTGGGGCCCACGTGATTTCCCTTGGGGGCCCACGTGATTTCCGGGTGGGGCCCACGTGATTTCCCGGTGGGGCCCACGTGATTTCACCTGGGGGCCCACGTGATTTCCCCTGGGGGCCCACGTGATTTCCCCGTGGGGCCCACGTGATTTCCCCGTGGGGCCCACGTGATTTCCGGGTGGGGCCCACGTGATTTCCCCGTGGGGTCCACGTGATTTCCCCGTGGGGCCCACGTGATTTCCGGGTGGGGCCCATGTGATTTCCGGGTGGGGCCCACGTGAATTCCCCTGGGGGCCCACGTGATTTCCCCTGGGGGTCCACGTGATTTCCCCGTGGGCCCCACGTGATTTCCCCTGGGGGCCCACGTGATTTCCCCTGGGGGCCCAAGTGATTTCCCCGTGGGGCCCACGTGATTTCCCCTGGGGGCCCAAGTGATTTCCCCGTGGGGCCCACGTGATTTCCCCTGGGGGCCCACGTGATTTCCGGGTGGGGCCCACGTGATTTCCGGGTGGGGCCCACGTGATTTCCTGTGGGGCCCACGTGATTTCCCCTGGGGGCCCACGTGATTTCCCCTGGGGGCCCACGTGATTTCCCCTGGGGGCCCACGTGATTTCCCCGTTGGGCCCACGTGATTTCCGGGTGGGGCCAACGTGATTTCCCCGTGGGGCCCACGTGATTTCCCCGTTGGGCCCACCTGAATTCCCCTGGGGGCCAACGTGATTTCCCCGTGGGGCCCACGTGATTTCCCGTGGGGGCTCACGTGATTTCACCGTGGGACCCACGTGATTTCCCGTGGGGCCCACGTGATTTCCGGGTGGGGCCCACGTGATTTCCGGGTGGGGCCCAAGTGATTTCCCCTGGGGTCCCACGTGATTTCCGGATGGGGCCCACGTGATTTCCCCGTGGGGCCCACGTGATTTCCCCTGAGGGCACACGTGATTTCCCCGTGGGGCCCACGTGATTTCCGGGTGTGGCCCACGTGATTTCCGCGTGGGGCCCACGTGATTTCCCCGTGGGGCCCACGTGATTTCCCAGTGGGGCCCACGTGATTTCCCCTGGGGGCCCACGTGATTTCCCCTCGGGGCCCAAGTGACTTCCCTGTGGGGCCCACGTGATTTCCCCTGGGGGCCCACGTGATTTCCCCTGGGGGCCACGTGATTTCCCAGTGGGGCCCACGTGATTTCCCGGTGGGGCCCACGTGATTTTCCCGTGGGGCCCACGTGATTTCCCCGTGGGGCCCACGTGATTTCCCAGTGGGGCCCACGTGATTTCCCTGTGGGGCCCACTTGATTTCCCCTGGGGCTCACGTGATTTCCCCGTGGGGCCCACGTAATTTCCCCTGGGGGCCCACGTGATTTCCCCTGGGGGCCCACGTGATTTCCCCAGGGGGCCCACGTGATTTCCCCGTGGGGCCCACGTGATTTCCCCTGGGGGCCCAAGTGATTTCCCCTGGGGGCCCACGTGATTTCCCCTGGGGGCCCACGTGATTTCCGGGTGGGGCCCAGGTGATTTCCCCGTGGGGCCCACGTGATTTCCGGTTGGGGCCCACGTGATTTCCCCGTGGGGCCCACGTGATTTCCCCGTGGGGCCTACGTGATTTCCGGGTGGGGCCCACGTGATTTCCCTGTGGGGCCCACGTGATTTCCCCGTGGGGCCCACGTGATTTCCCGGTGGGGCCCACGTGATTTTCCCGTGGGGCCCACGTGATTTCCCCGTGGGGCCCACGTGATTTCCCAGTGGGGCCCACGTGATTTCCCCGTGGGACCCACTTGATTTCCCCTGGGGCTCTCGTGATTTCCCCGTGGGGCCCACGTGATTTCCCCTGGGGGCCCACGTGATTTCCCCGTGGGGCCCACGTGATTTCCCCGTGGGGCCCACATGATTTCCGGGTGGGGCCCACGTGATTTCCGGGTGGGGCCCACGTGATTTCCCTGTGGGGCCCACGTGATTTCCCCGTGGGGCCTACGTGATTTCCGGGTGGGGCCCACGTGATTTCCCTGTGGGGCCCACGTGATTTCCCCGTGGGGCCCACGTGATTTCCCCTGGGGGCTCACGTGATTTCCCCTGGGGGCCCACGTGATTTCCCCGTGGGGCCCACGTGATTTCAGGGTGGGGCCCACGTGATTTCCGGGTGGGGGCCACGTGATTTCCACTGGGGGCCCACGTGATTTCCCCGTGGGGCCCACGTGATTTCCCCTGGGGGCCCACGTGATTTCCCCGTGGGCCCCACGTGATTTCCCCGTGGGGCCCACTTGATTTCAGGGTGGGGCCCATGTGATTTCCGGGTGGGGCCCACGTGATTTCCCTTGGGGGCCCACGTGCTTTCCGGGTGGGGCCCACGTGATTTCCCGGTGGGGCCCACGTGATTTCACCTGGGGGCCCACGTGATTTTCCCTGGGGGCCCACGTGATTTCCCCGTGGGGCCCACGTGATTTCCCCGTGGGGCCCACGTGATTTCCGGGTGGGGCCCACGTGATTTCCCCGTGGGGTCCACGTGATTTCCCCGTGGGGCCCACGTGATTTCCGGGTGGGGCCCTTGTGATTTCCGGGTGGGGCCCACGTGAATTCCCCTGGGGGCCCACGTGATTTCCCCTGGGGGTCCACGTGATTTCCCCGTGGGCCCCACGTGATTTCCCCTGGGGGCCCACGTGATTTCCCCTGGGGGCCCACGTGATTTTCCCGTGGGGCCCACGTGATTTCCCCTGGGGGTCCACGTGATTTCCCCGTGGGCCCCACGTGATTTCCCCTGGGGGCCCACGTGATTTCCCCTGGGGGCCCAAGTGATTTCCCCGTGGGGCCCACGTGATTTCCCCTGGGGGCCCACGTGATTTCCCCGTGGGGCCCACGTGATTTCCCCTGGGGGCCCACGTGATTTCCGGGTGGGGCCCACGTGATTTCCGGGGGGGGCCCACGTGAGTTCCCGGTGGGGCCCACGTGATTTCCCCTGGGGGCCCACGTGATTACCCCTGGGGGCCCACGTGATTTCCCCTGGGGGCCCACGTGATTTCCCCGTTGGGCCCACGTGATTTCCGGGTGGGGCCAACGTGATTTCCCCGTGGGGCCCACGTGATTTCCCCGTTGGGCCCACCTGATTTCCCCTGGGGGCCAACGTGATTTCCCCGTGGGGCCCACGTGATTTCCCGTGGGGGCTCACGTGATTTCCCCGTGGGACCCACGTGATTTCCCGTGGGGCCCACGTGATTTCCGGGTGGGGCCCACGTGATTTCCGGGTGGGGCCCAAGTGATTTCCCCTGGGGTCCCACGTGATTTCCGGATGGGGCCCACGTGATTTCCCCGTGGGGACCACGTGATTTCCCCTGAGGGCACACGTGATTTCCCCATGGGGCCCACGTGATTTCCGGGTGTGGCCCACGTGATTTCCGCGTGGGGCCCACGTGATTTCCCCGTGGGGCCCACGGTGATTTCCCCGTGGGGCCCACGTGATTTCCCCGTGGGGCCCACGTGATTTCCCCTGGGGGCCCACGTGATTTCCCCTCGGGGCCCAAGTGACTTCCCTGTGGGGCCCACGTGATTTCCCCTGGGGGCCCACGTGATTTCCCCTGGGGGCCCACGTGATTTCCCAGTGGGGCCCACGTGATTTCCCGGTGGGGCCCACGTGATTTTCCCGTGGGGCCCACGTGATTTCCCCGTGCGGCCCACGTGATTTCCCAGTGGGGCCCACGTGATTTCCCTGTGGGGCCCACTTGATTTCCCCTGGGGCTCACGTGATTTCCCCGTGGGGCCCACGTGATTTCCCCGGGGGGCCCACGTGATTTCCCCGGGGGGCCCACGTGATTTCCCCAGGGGGCCCACGTGATTTCCCCGTGGGGCCCACGTGATTTCCCCTGGGGGCCCACGTGATTTCCCCGTGGGCCCCACGTGATTTCCCCGTGGGGCCCACTTGATTTCCGGGTGGGGCCCATGTGATTTCCGGGTGGGGCCCACGTGATTTCCCCTGGGGGCCCACGTGATTTCCCCGTGGGGCCCTCGTGATTTCCCCGTAGGGCCCACGTGATTTCACCTGGGGGCCCACGTGATTTCCCCTGGGGGCCCACGTGATTTCCCCGTGGGGCCCACGTGATTTCCGGTTGGGGCCCACGTGATTTCCCCGTGGGGCCCACGTGATTTCAGGGTGGGGCCCACGAGATTTCCCCGTGGGGCCCACGTGATTTCCCCGTGGGGCCCACGTGATTTCCCCTGGGGGCCCACGTGATTTCCCCGTGGGGCCCACGTGATTTCCGGGTGGGGCCCACGTGATTTCCCCGTGGGGCCCACGTGATTTCCCCGTGGGGCCCAAGTGATTTCCCCGTGGGTCCCACGTGATTTCCGGGTGGGGCCCACGTGATTTCCGGGTGGGGCCCACGTGATTTCCCCTGGGGGCCCACGTGATTTCCCCGTGGGGCCCACGTGATTTCCGGGTGGGGCCCACGTGATTTCCCCGTGGGGCCCACGTGATTTCCCCGTGGGTCCCACGTGATTTCCGGGTGGGGCCCACGTGATTTCCGGGTGGGGCCCACGTGATTTCCCCTGGGGGCCCACGTGATTTCCCCGTGGGGCCCACGTGATTTCCCCTGGGGGCCCACGTGATTTCCTCGTGGGGTTCACGTGATTTCCCCGTGGGGCCCACGTGATTTCCCCGTGGGGCCCACGTGATTTCCCCTGGGGGCCCACGTGATTTCCCCTGGGGGCCCACGTGATTTCCCCGTGGGGACCACGTGATTTCCCCTGGGGGCCCACGTGATTTCCCCGTGGGGCCCACGTGATTTCCCCGTGGGGCCCACGTGATTTCCGGGTGGGGCCCACGTGATTTCCGGGTGGGGCCCACGTGATTTCCCCTGGGGGCCCACGTAATTTCCCCGTGGGGCCCACGTGATTTCCCCTGGGGGCCCACGTGATTTCCCCTGGGGGTCCACGTGATTTCCGGGTGGGGCCCTCGTGATTTCCCCGTGGGGCCCACGTGATTTCCCCTGGGGGCCCACGTGATTTTCCCGTGGGGCCCACGTGATTTCCGGGTGGGGCCCACGTGATTTCCGCGTGGGGCCCACGTGATTTCCCCTGGGGGCCCACGTGATTTCCCCGTGGGGCCCACGTGATTTCCGGGTGGGGCCCACGTGATTTACCCGTGTGGCCCACGTGATTTCCGGGTGGGGCCCACGTGATTTCCCCGTGGGGCCCACGTGATTTCCGGGTGGGGCCCACGTGATTTCCCCGTGGGGCCCACGTGATTTCCCCGTGGGGCCCACGTGATTTCCCCGTGGGGCCCACGTGATTTCCCCGTGGGGCTCACGTGATTTCCCCTGGGGGCCCCCGTGATTTCCCCGTGGGCCCACGTGATTTCCACGTGGGGCCCACGTGATTTCCAGGTGGGGCCCACGTGATTTCCCCGGGGGGCCCACGTGATTTCCCCGTGGGGCCCACGTGATTTCCCCTGGGGGCCCACGTGATTTCCCCGTGGGGCCCACGTGATTTCCCCGGGGGGCCCACGTGATTTCCGGGTGGGGCCCACGTGATTTCCGGGTGGGGTCAACGTGATTTCCCCGTGGGGCCCACGTGATTTCCCCGGGGGGCCCACGTGATTTCCCCGTTGGGCCCACGTGATTTCCGGGTGGGGTCAACGTGATTTCCCCGTGGGGCCCACGTGATTTCCCCGTTGGGCCCACCTGATTTCCCATGGGGCCAACGTGATTTCCCCGTGGGGCCCACGTGATTTCCCCGTTGGGCCCACCTGATTTCCCCTGAGGGCCCACGTCATTTCCCCGTGGGGCCCACGTGATTTCCCCTGGGGGCCCACGTGATTTCCCCGTGGGGCCCACGTGATTTCCCCTGGGGACCCACGTGATTTCCCCTGGGGGCCCACGTGATTTCTCCGTGGGGCCCACGTGATTTCCCCTGGGGGCCCACGTGATTTCCACTGGGGGCGCACGTGATTTCCCCTGGGGGCCCACGTGATTTCCCCGTGGGACCCACGTGATTTCCCGTGGGGCCCACGTGATTTCCGGGTGGGGCCCACGTGATTTCCGGGTGGGGCCCAAGTGATTTCCCCTGGGGGCCCACGTGATTTCCCCGTCGGACCCACGTTATTTCCCCGAAGGGCCCACGTGATTTCCCCATGGGGCCCACGTGATTTCCGGGTGGGGCCCACGTGATTTCCCCGTGGGGCCCACGTGATTTCCCCGTGGGGCCCACGTGATTTCCTCTGGGGGCCCACGTGATTTCCCCGTGGGGCCCACGTGATTTCCCCTGGGGGCCCACGTGATTTCCGGATGGGGCCCACGTGATTTCCCCGTGGGGCCCACGTGATTTCCCCTGAGGGCACACGTGATTTCCCCGAGGGGCCCACGTGATTTCCGGGTGTGGCCCACGTGATTTCCGCGTGGGGCCCACGTGATTTCCCCGTGGGGCCCACGTGATTTCCCCGTGGGGCCCACGTGATTTCCCCGTGGGGCCCACGTGATTTCCCCTGGGGGCCCACGTGATTTCCCCTCGGGGACCAAGTGACTTCCCTGTGGGGCCCACGTGATTTCCCCTGGGGGCCCACGTGATTTCCCCTGGGGGCCCACGTGATTTCCCAGTGGGGCCCACGTGATTTCCCGGTGGGGCCCAAGTGATTTTCCCGTGGGGCCCACGTGATTTCCCCGTGGGGCCCACGTGATTTCCCAGTGGGGCCCACGTGATTTCCCCGTGGGACCCACTTGATTTCCCCTGGGGCTCACGTGATTTCCCCGTGGGGCCCACGTGATTTCCCCTGGGGGCCCACGTGATTTCCCCTGGGGGCCCACGTGATTTCCCCGTGGGGCCCACGTGATTTCCGGGTGGGGCCCACGTGATTTCCCCGTGGGGCCCACGTGATTTCCGGGTGGGGCCCACGTGATTTCCCTGTGGGGCCCACGTGATTTCCCCGTGGGGCCTACGTGATTTCCGGGTGGGGCCCACGTGATTTCCCTGTGGGGCCCACGTGATTTCCCCGTGGGGCCCACGTGATTTCCCCTGGGGGCTCACGTGATTTCCCCTGGGGGCCCACGTGATTTCCCCGTGGGGCCCACGTGATTTCAGGGTGGCGCCCAAGTGATTTCCGGGTGGGGGCCACGTGATTTCCACTGGGGGCCCACGTGATTTCCCCGTGGGGCCCACGTGATTTCCCCTGGGGGCCCACGTGATTTCCCCGTGGGGCCCACGTGATTTTCGGGTGGGGCCCACGTGATCTCCGTGTGGGGCCCACGTCATTTCCCCGTGGGGCCCACGTGATTTCCCCTGGGGGCCCACGTGATTTCCCCTGGGGGCCCACGTGATTTACCCGTGGGGCCCACGTGATTTCCCCTGGGGGCCCACGTGATTTCCCCTGGAGGCCCACGTGATTTCCCCGTGGGGCCCACGTGATTTCCCCTGGGGGCCCAAGTGATTTCCCCTGGGGGACCACGTGATTTCCCCGTGGGGCCCACGTGATTTCCCGGTGGGGCCCACGTGATTTCCCCGGGGGGCCCACGTGATTTCCCCGTGGGGCCCACGTGATTTCCCCGTGGTGCCCACATGATTTCCCCTGGGGGCCCACGTGATTTCTCCTGGGGGCCCACGTGATTTCCCCAGGGGGCCCACGTGATTTCCCCGTGGGGCCCACGTGATTTCCCCGTGGGGCCCAGGTGATTTCCGGGTGGGGCCCACGTGATTTCCCCGTGGGGCCCATGTGATTTCCCCGTGGGGCCCACGTGATTTCCCCTGGGGGCCCACGTGATTTCCCCTGGGGGCCCACGTGATTTCCCCGTGGGGCCCACGTGATTTCTGGGTGGGGCCCACGTGATTTCCCCGTGGGGACCACGTGATTTCCGGTTGGGGCCCACGTGATTTCCCCGTGGGGCCCACGTGATTTCCCCGTGGGGCCCACCTGATTTCCCCTTGAGGCCCACGTGATTTCCCCGTGGGGCCCACGTGATTTCCCCTGGGGGCCCACGTGATTTCCCCTGGGGGCCCACGTGATTTCCCCGTGGGGCCCACGTGATTTCCCCTGGGGGCCCACGTGATTTCCCCGTGGGGCCCACGTGATTTCCCCGTGGGGCCCACATGATTTCCGGGTGGGGCCCACGTGATTTCCGGGTGGGGCCCACGTGATTTCCCTGTGGGGCCCACGTGATTTCCCCGTGGGGCCTACGTGATTTCCGGGTGGGGCCCACGTGATTTCCCTGTGGGGCCCACGTGATTTCCCCGTGGGGCCCACGTGATTTCCCCTGGGGGCTCACGTGATTTCCCCTGGGGGCCCACGTGATTTCCCCGTGGGGCCCACGTGATTTCAGGGTGGGGCCCACGTGATTTCCGGGTGGGGGCCACGTGATTTCCACTGGGGGCCCACGTGATTTCCCCGTGGGGCCCACGTGATTTCCCCTGGGGGCCCACGTGATTTCCCCGTGGGCCCCACGTGATTTCCCCGTGGGGCCCACTTGATTTCCGGGTGGGGCCCATGTGATTTCCGGGTGGGGCCCACGTGATTTCCCTTGGGGGCCCACGTGATTTCCGGGTGGGGCCCACGTGATTTCCCGGTGGGGCCCACGTGATTTCACCTGGGGGCCCACGTGATTTCCCCTGGGGGCCCACGTGATTTCCCCGTGGGGCCCACGTGATTTCCCCGTGGGGCCCACGTGATTTCCCCTGGGGGCCCACGTGATTTGCCCGTGGGGTCCACGTGATTTCCCCGTGGGGCCCACGTGATTTCCGGGTGGGGCCCATGTGATTTCCGGGTGGGGCCCACGTGAATTCCCCTGGGGGCCCACGTGATTTCCCCTGGGGGCCCACGTGATTTCCCCTGGGGGCCCACGTGATTTCCCCTGGGGGTCCACGTGATTTCCCCGTGGGCCCCACGTGATTTCCCCTGGGGGCCCACGTGATTTCCCCTGGGGGCCCAAGTGATTTCCCCGTGGGGCCCACGTGATTTCCCCTGGGGGCCCACGTGATTTCCCCGTGGGGCCCACGTGATTTCCCCTGGGGGCCCACGTGATTTCCGGGTGGGGCCCACGTGATTTCCGGGTGGGGCCCACGTGATTTCCCTGTGGGGCCCACGTGATTTCCCCTGGGGGCCCACGTGATTTCCCCTGGGGGCCCACGTGATTTCCCCTTGGGGCCCACGTGATTTCCCCGTTGGGCCCACGTGATTTCCGGGTGGGGCCAACGTGATTTCCCCGTGGGGCCCACGTGATTTCCCCGTTGGGCCCACCTGATTTCCCCTGGGGGCCAACGTGATTTCCCCGTGGGGCCCACGTGATTTCCCGTGGGGGCTCACGTGATTTCACCGTGGGACCCACGTGATTTCCCGTGGGGCCCACGTGATTTCCGGGTGGGGCCCACGTGATTTCCGGGTGGGGCCCAAGTGATTTCCCCTGGGGTCCCAAGTGATTTCCGGATGGGGCCCACGTGATTTCCCCGTGGGGCCCACGTGATTTCCCCTGAGGGCACACGTGATTTCCCCGTGGGGCCCACGTGATTTCCGGGTGTGGCCCACGTGATTTCCGCGTGGGGCCCACGTGATTTCCCCGTTGGGCCCACGTGATTTCCCCGTGGGGCCCACGTGATTTGCCCGTGGGGCCCACGTGATTTCCCCTGGGGGCCCACGTGATTTCCCCTCGGGGCCCAAGTGACTTCCCTGTGGGGCCCACGTGATTTCCCCTGGGGGCCCACGTGATTTCCCCTGGGGGCCACGTGATTTCCCAGTGGGGCCCACGTGATTTCCCGGTGGGGCCCACGTGATTTTCCCGTGGGGCCCACGTGATTTCCCCGTGGGGCCCACGTGATTTCCCAGTGGGGCCCACGTGATTTCCCTGTGGGGCCCACTTGATTTCCCCTGGGGCTCACGTGATTTCCCCGTGGGGCCCACGTGATTTCCCTGGGGGCCCACGTGATTTCCCCTGGGGGCCCACGTGATTTCCCCAGGTGGCCCACGTGATTTCCCCGTGGGGCCCATGTGATTTCCCCTGGGTGCCCAAGTGATTTCCCCTGGGGGCCCACGTGATTTCCCCGTGGGGCCCACGTGATTTCCCCGTGGAGCCCATGTGATTTCCGGGTGGGGCCCACGTGATTTCTCCTGGGGGCCCACGTGATTTCCCCAGGGGGCCCACGTGATTTCCCCGTGGGGCCCACGTGATTTCCCCGTGGGGCCCATGTGATTTCCGGGTGGGGCCCACGTGATTTCCCCGTGGGGCCCACGTGATTTCCCCGTGGGGCCCACGTGATTTCCCCTGGGGGCCCACGTGATTTCCCCTGGGGGCCCACGTGATTTCCCCGTGGGGCCCACGTGATTTCTGGGTGGGGCCCACGTGATTTCCCCGTGGGGCCCACGTAATTTCCGGTTGGGGCCCACGTGATTTCCCCGTGGGGCCCACGTGATTTCCCCGTGGGGCCCACCTGATTTCCCCTTGAGGCCCACGTGATTTCCCCGTGGGGCCCACGTGATTTCCCCTGGGGGCCCACGTGATTTCCCCTGGGGGCCCACGTGATTTCCCCGTGGGGCCCACGTGATTTCCCCTGGGGGCCCACGTGATTTCCCCGTGGGGCCCACGTGATTTCCCCGTGGGGCCCACATGATTTCCGGGTGGGGCCCACGTGATTTCCGGGTGGGGCCCACGTGATTTCCCTGTGGGGCCCACGTGATTTCCCCGTGGGGCCTACGTGATTTCCGGGTGGGGCCCACGTGATTTCCCTGTGGGGCCCACGTGAATTCCCCGTGGGGCCCACGTGATTTCCCCTGGGGGCCCACGTGATTTCCCCTGGGGGCCCACGTGATTTCCCCGTGGGGCCCACGTGATTTCCCCTGGGGGTCCACGTGATTTCCCCGTGGGCCCCACGTGATTTCCCCTGGGGGCCCACGTGATTTCCCCTGGGGGCCCAAGTGATTTCCCCGTGGGGCCCACGTGATTTCCCCTGGGGGCCCACGTGATTTCCGGGTGGGGCCCACGTGATTTCCGGGTGGGGCCCACGTGATTTCCCTGTGGGGCCCACGTGATTTCCCCTGGGGGCCCACGTGATTTCCGGGTGGGGCCCACGTGATTTCCGGGTGGGGCCCACGTGATTTCCCTGTGGGGCCCACGTGATTTCCCCGTGGGGCCCACGTGATTTCCCCTGGGGGCCCACGTGATTTCCGGGTGGGGCCCACGTGATTTCCGGGTGGGGCCCACGTGATTTCCCTGTGGGGCCCACGTGATTTCCCCTGGGGGCCCACGTGATGACCCCTGGGGGCCCACGTGATTTCCCCTGGGGGCCCACGTGATTTCCCCGTTGGGCCCACGTGATTTCCGGGTGGGGCCAACGTGATTTCCCCGTGGGGCCAACGTGATTTCCCCGTTGGGCCCACCTGATTTCCCCTGGGGGCCAACGTGATTTCCCCGTGGGGCCCACGTGATTTCCCGTGGGGGCTCACGTGATTTCCCCGTGGGACCCACGTGATTTCCCGTGGGGCCCACGTGATTTCCGGGTGGGGCCCACGTGATTTCCGGGTGGGGCCCAAGTGATTTCCCGGTGGGGCCCACGTGATTTTCCCGTGGGGCCCACGTGATTTCCCGGTGGGGCCCACGTGATTTTCCCGTGGGGCCCACGTGATTTCCCCGTGGGGCCCACGTGATTTCAGGGTGGGGCCCACGAGATTTCCCCGTGGGGCCCACGTGATTTCCCCGTGGGGCCCACGTGATTTCCCCTGGGGGCCCACGTGATTTCCCCGTGGGGCCCACGTGATTTCCGGGTGGGGCCCACGTGAATTCCCCGTGGGGCCCACGTGATTTCCCCGTGGGGCCCAAGTGATTTCCCCGTGGGTCCCACGTGATTTCCGGGTGGGGCCCACGTGATTTCCGGGTGGGGCCCACGTGATTTCCGGGTGGGGCCCACGTGATTTCCCCGTGGGGCCCACGTGATTTCCCCTGGGGGCTCACGAGATTCCCCGTGGGGCCCACGTGATTTCCCCGTGGGGCCCACGTGATTTCCCCGTGGGTCCCACGTGATTTCCGGGTGGGGCCCACGTGATTTCCGGGTGGGGCCCACGTGATTTCCCCTGGGGGCCCACGTGATTTCCCCGTGGGGCCCATGTGATTTCCCCTGGGGGCCCACGTGATTTCCTCGTGGGGTTCACGTGATTTCCCCGTGGGGCCCACGTGATTTCCCCGTGGGGCCCACGTGATTTCCCCTGGGGGCCCACGTGATTTCCCCTGGGGGCCCACGTGATTTCCCCGTGGGGACCACGTGATTTCCCCTGGGGGCCCACGTGATTTCCCCTGGGGGCCCACGTGATTTTCGGGTGGGGCCCACGTGATTTCCGGGTGGGGCCCACGTGATTTCCGGGTGGGGCCCACGTGATTTCCCCTGGGGGCCCACGTGATTTCCCCGTGGGGCCCACGTGATTTCCCCTGGGGGCCCACGTGATTTCCCCGTGGGGCCCACGTGATTTTCGGGTGGGGCCCACGTGATCTCCGTGTGGGGCCCACGTGATTTCCCCGTGGGGCCCACGTGATTTCCCCTGGGGGCCCACGTGATTTCCCCTGGGGGCCCCCGTGATTTCCCCGTTGGGCCCACGTGATTTCCCCTGGGGGCCCACGTTATTTCCCCTGAGGGGCCACGTGATTTCCCCGTGGGGCCCACGTGATTTCTCCTGGGGGCCCACGTGATTTCCCCTGGGGGTCCACGTGATTTCCGGGTGGGGCCCTCGTGATTTCCCCGTGGGGCCCACGTGATTTCCCCTGGGGGCCCACGTGATTTTCCCGTGGGGCCCACGTGATTTCCGGGTGGGGCCCACGTGATTTCCGCGTGGGGCCCACGTGATTTCCCCTGGGGGCCCACGTGATTTCCCCGTGGGGCCCACGTGATTTCCGGGTGGGGCCCACGTGATTTACCCGTGTGGCCCACGTGATTTCCGGGTGGGGCCCACGTGATTTCCCCGTGGGGCCCACGTGATTTCCGGGTGGGGCCCACGTGATTTCCCCGTGGGGCCCACGTGATTTCCCCGTGGGGCCCACGTGATTTCCCCGTGGGGCCCACGTGATTTCCCCGTGGGGCTCACGTGATTTCCCCTGGGGGCCCCCGTGATTTCCCCGTGGGCCCACGTGATTTCCACGTGGGGCCCACGTGATTTCCAGGTGGGGCCCACGTGATTTCCCCGTGGGGCCCACGTGATTTCCCCTGGGTGCCCACGTGATTTCCCCTGGGGGCCCACGTGATTTTCCCTGGGGGCCCACGTGATTTCCCCGTGGGGCCCACGTGATTTCCGGGTGGGGCCCACGTGATTTCCCCTGGGGGCCCACGTGATTTCCCCGTGTGGCCCACGTGATTTCCCCGTGAGGCCCACGTGATTTCCCCATGGGGCCCACGTGATTTCCCCAGTGGGCCCACGTGATTTCCCCTGGGGGCCCACGTGATTTCCCCGTGGGGCCCACCTGATTTCCCCGTGGGGCCCAAGTGATTTCCAGGTGGGGCCCACGTGATTTCCCCGTGGGGCCCACGTGATTTCCCCGTGGGGCCCACGTGATTTCCCCTGGGGGCCCAAGTGTTTTCCCCAGGGGGCCCACGTGATTTCCCCTGGGGGCCCACGTGATTTCCGGGTGGGGCACACGTGATTTCCCCGTGGGGCCCACGTGATTTCCGGGTGGGGCCCACGTGATTTCCCTGTGGGGCCCACGTGATTTCCCCGTGGGGCCCACGTGATTTCCGGGTGGGGCCCACGTGATTTCCCCGTGGGGCCCACGTGATTTCCCCGAGGGGCCCACGTGATTTCCCCTGGGGACCCACGTGATTTACCCGTGGGGCCCACGTGATTTCCCCTGGGGGCCCACGTGATTTCCGGGTGGGACCCACGTGATTTCCCCGTGGGGCCGACGTGATTTCCCCTGGGGGCCCACGTGATTTCCCCGTGGGGCCCACGTGATTTCCGGGTGGGGCCCACGTGATTTCCGCGTGGGGCCCACGTGATTTTCCCTGGGGGCCCACGTGATTTCCCCAGGGGGCCCACGTGATTTCCCCTGGGGGCCCTCGTTATTTCCCCGTGGGGCCCACGTGATTTCCCCTTGGGGCCCCCGTGATTTCCCCTGGGGGCCCACGTGATTTCCCCGTGGGGCCCTCGTGATTTCCCCTGCGGGCCCTCGTGATTTCCCCTGGGGCCCACGTGATTTCCACTGGGGGCCCACGTGATTTCCCCGTGGGGCCAACCTGATTTCCCCGTGGGGCCCACGTGATTTCCGGGTGGGGCTCACGTGATTTCCGGGTGGCGCCCACGTGATTTCCCCGTGGGGCCCACATGATTTCCGGGTGGGGCCCACATGATTTCCCCCGGGGGCCCACGTGATTTCCCCCTGGGGCCCACGTGATTTCCCCTGGGGGCCCACGTGATTTCCCCGTGGGGCCCACCTGATTTCCCCGTGGGGCCCACGTGATTTCCGGGTGGGGCTCACGTGATTTCCGGGTGGCGCCCACGTGATTTCCCCTTGGGGCCCCCGTGATTTCCCCTGGGGGCCCACGTGATTTCCCCGTGGGGCCCCCGTGATTTCCCCTGGGGGCCCACGTGATTTCTCCGTGGGGCCCTCGTGATTTCCCCTGCGGGCCCTCGTGATTTCCCCTGGGGCCCACGTGATTTCCCCGTGGGGCCCACGTGATTTCCGGGTGGGGCTCACGTGATTTCCGGGTGGCGCCCACGTGATTTCCCCGTGGGGCCCACATGATTTCCGGGTGGGGCCCACGTGATTTCCCCCGGGGGCCCACGTGATTTCCCCCTGGGGCCCACGTGATTTCCCCTGGGGGCCCACGTGATTTCCCCGTGGGGCCCTCGTGATTTCCCCTGCGGGCCCTCGTGATTTCCCCTGGGGCCCACGTGATTTCCCCGTGGGGCCCACGTGATTTCCCCGTGGGGCCCACCTGATTTCCCCGTGGGGCCCACGTGATTTCCCCGTGGGGCCCACGTGATTTCCGGGTGGGGCCCACGTGATTTCCCCCGGGGGCCCACGTGATTTCCCCCTGGGTCCCACGTGATTTCCCCTGGGGGCCCACGTGATTTCCCCGTGGGGCCCACGTGATTTCCCCGTGGGGCCCACGTGATGTCCGGGTGGGGCTCACGTGATTTCCGGGTGGCGCCCACGTGATTTCCCCGTGGGGCCCACCTGATTTCCGGGTGGGGCCCACGTGATTTCCCCCGGGGGCCCACGTGATTTCCCCCTGGGGCCCACGTGATTTCCCCTGGGGGCCCACGTGATTTCCCCGTGGGGCCCACGTGATTTCCCCGTGGGGCCCACGTGATTTCTGGGTAGGGCCCACGTGATTTCCGGGTGGGGCCCACGTGATTTCCCCGTGGGGCCTACGTGATTTCCCCGTGGGGACCACGTGATTTCCCCGTAGGGCCCACGTGATTTCCGGGTGGGACCCACGTGATTTCCCCGTGGGGCCCACGTGATTTCCGGGTGGGACCCACGTGATTTCCCCGTGGGGCCCACGTGATTTCCCCGTGGGGCCCACGTGATTTCCTCTGGGGGCCCACGTGATTTCCCCGTGGGGCCACGTGATTTCCCCGTGGGGCCCACGTGATTTCCCCTGGGGGCCCACGTGATTGCCCCTGGGGGCGCACGTGATTTCCCCGTGGGGCCCACGTGATTTCCTCTGGGGGCCCACGTTATTTCCCCTGAGGGGCGACGTGATTTCCCCGTGGGGCCCACGTGATTTCCCCTGGGGGCCCACGTGATTTCCCCTGGGGGCCCACGTGATTTCTGGGTGGGGCCCTCGTGATTTTCCCGTGGGGCCCACGTGAGTTCCCCTGGGGGCCCACGTGATTTGCGCGTGGGGCCCACGTGATTTCCGGGGGGGGCCCACGTGATTTCCCCTGGGGGCCCACGTGATGTCCCCGTGGGGCCCACGTGATTTCCCCGTGGGGCCCACGTGATTTCCGGGTGGGGCCCACGAGATTTCCCCTGGGGGCCCACGTGATTTCCCCGTGGGGCCTACGTGATTTCCCCGTGGGGCCCTCGTGATTTCCCCGTGGGGCCCACGTGATTTCCCCGTGGGGCCTACGTGATTTCCCCGTGGGGCCCACGTGATTTCCGGGTGGGGCCCACGTGATTTCCCCGTGGGGCCCACGTGATTTCCCCGTGGGGCCCACGTGATTTCCCCGTGGGGCCCACGTGATTTCCCCTGGGGGCCCACGTGATTTCCCCTGAGGGGCCACGTGATTTCCCCGTGGGGCCCACGTGATTTCCCCTGGGGGCCCACGTGATTTCCCCTGAGGGGCCACGTGATTTCCCCGTGGGGCCCACGTGATTTCCCCTGGGGGCCCACGAGATTTCCCCTGGGGGCCCACGTGATTTCCCCTGGGGGCCCACGTGATTTCCGGGTGGGGCCCTCGTGATTTCCCCATGGGGCCCACGTGATTTCCCCTGGGGGCCCACGTGATTTCCCCTCTGGGCCCACGTGATTTCCCCGTGGGGCCCACGTGATTTCCGGGTGGGGCCCACGTGATTTCCGGGTGGGGCCCACGTGATTTCCCCGTGGGGCCTACGTGATTTCCCCGTTTGGCCCACGTGATTTCCCCATGGGGCACACGTGATTTCCCCTGGGCCCCCACGTGATTTCCCCTGGGGGCCCACTTGGTTTCCCCGTGGGGCCCACGTGATTTCCCCTGGGGGCGCACGTGATTTCCCCTGGGGGCCCACGAGATTTCCCCGTGAGGCCCACGTGATTTCCGGGCGGGGCCCACGTGATTTCCCCGTGGGGCCCACGTGATTTTCGCGTGGGGCCCACGTGATTTCCGTGTGGGGCCCAAGTGATTTCCCCGTGGGGCCCACGTGATTTCCCCGTGGGGCCCACGTGATTTCCCCGTGGGGCCCACGTGATTTCCCCGTGGGGCCCACGTGATTTCCGGGTGGGGCCCACGTGATTTCCCCTGGGGGCCCACGTGATTTCCCCGTGGGGCCGACGTGATTTCCGGGTGGGGCCCACGTGATTTCCGCGTGGGGCACACGTGATTTCCCCTGGGGGCCCACGTGATTTCCCCGTGGGGCCCACGTGATTTCCGCGTGGGGCCCACGTGATTTCCGGGTGGGGCCCACGTGATTTCCGGGTGGGGCCCACGTGATTTCCCCGGGGGGCCCACGTGATATCCCCGTGGGGCCCACGTGATTTCCGGGTGGGGCCCACGTGATTTCCCCGTGGGGCCCACGTGATTTCCCCGAGGGGCCCACGTGATTTCCCCTGGGGACCCTCGTGATTTCCGGGTGGGACCCACGTGATTTCCCCGTGGGGCCCACGTGATTTCCCCTGGGGGCCCACGTGATTTCCCCGTGGGGCCCACGTGATTTCCGGGTGGGGCCCACGTGATTTCCGCGTGGGGCCCACGTGATTTCCGGGTGGGGCCCACGTGATTTCCCCTGGGGGCCCACGTGATTTCCCCGTGGGGCCCACGTGATTTCCCCTGGGGGCCCACGTGATTTCCCCGTGGGGCCCACGTGATTTCCGGGTGGGGCCCACGTGATTTCCGGGTGGGGCCCACGTGATTTCCCCTGGGGGCCCACGTGATTTCCCCGTGGGGCCCACGTGATTTCCGGGTGGGGCCCACGTGATTTCCGCGTGGGGCACACGTGATTTCCCCTCGGGGCACACGTGGCTTCCCCGTGGGGCCCACGTGATTTCCCCATGGGGCCCACGTGATTTCCCCTGGGCCCCCACGTGATTTCCCCTGGGGGCCCACGTGGTTTCCCCGTGGGGCCCACGTGATTTCCCCTGGGGGCGCACGTGATTTCCCATGGCGGCCCACGAGATTTCCCCGTGAGGCCCACGTGATTTCCGGGTGGGGCCCACGTGAATTCCCCTGGGGGCCCACGTGATTTCCCCTGGGGGCCCACGTGATTTCCACTGGGGGCCCACGTGATTTTCCCGTGGGGCCCACGTGATTTCCCCGGGGGGCCCACGTGAGTTCCCCGTGGGCCCCACGTGATTTCCCCTGGGGGCCCACGTGATTTCCCCTGGGGGCCCAGGTGATTTCCCCGTGGGGCCCACGTGATTTCCCCTGGGGGCCCACGTGATTTCCCCGTGGGGCCCACGTGATTTCCCCTGGGGGCCCACGTGATTTCCGGGTGGGGCCCACGTGATATCCGGGTGGGGCCCACGGGATTTCCCGGGGGGGCCCACGTGATTTCCCCTGGGGCCCGACGTGATTTCCCCTGGGGGCCCTCGTGATTTCCCCTGGGGGCCCACGTGATTTCCCCGTTGGGCCCACGTGATTTCCGGGTGGGGCCAACGTGATTTCCCCGTGGGGCCCACGTGATTTCCCCGTTGGGCCCACGTGATTTCCCCTGGGGACCCACGTGATTTCCCCTGGGGGCGCACGTGATTTCCCCTGGGGGCCCACGTGATTTCCCCGTGGGACCCACGTGATTTCCCGTGGGGCCCACGTGATTTCCACTGGGGGCGCACGTGATTTCCCCTGGGGGCCCACGTGATTTCCCCGTGGGACCCACGTGATTTCCGGGTGGGGCCCACGTGATTTCCCCGTGGGGCCCACGTGATTTCCCCGTGGGGCCCACGTGATTTCCCCTGGGGGCCCACGTGATTTCCCCGTGGGGCCCACGTGATTTCCCCTGGGGGCCCACGTGATTTCCGGATGGGGCCCACGTGATTTCCCCGTGGGGCCCACGTGATTTCCCCTGAGGGCACACGTGATTTCCCCGAGGGGCCCACGTGATTTCCGGGTGTGGCCCACGTGATTTCCGCGTGGGGCCCACGTGATTTCCCCGTGGGGCCCACGTGATTTCCCCGTGGGGCCCACGTGATTTCCCCGTGGGGCCCACGTGATTTCCCCTGGGGGCCCACGTGATTTCCCCTCGGGGCCCAAGTGACTTCCCTGTGAGGCCCACGTGATTTCCCCTGGGGGCCCACGTGATTTCCGGGTGGGGCCCACGTGATTTCCCAGTGGGGCCCACGTGATTTCCCGGTGGGGACCACGTGATTTTCCCGTGGGGCCCACGTGATTTCCCCGTGGGGCCCACGTGATTTCCCAGTGGGGCCCACGTGATTTCCCCGTGGGACCCAGTTGATTTCCCCTGGGGCTCACGTGATTTCCCCGTGGGGCCCACGTGATTTCCCCTGGGGGCCCACGTGATTTCCCCTGGGGGCCCACGTGATTTCCCCGTGGGGCCCACGTGATTTCCGGGTGGGGCCCACGTGATTTCCCCGTGGGGCCCACGTGATTTCCGGGTGGGGCCCACGTGATTTCCCTGTGGGGCCCACGTGATTTCCCCGTGGGGCCTACGTGATTTCCGGGTGGGGCCCACGTGATTTCCCTATGGGGCCCACGTGATTTCCCCGTGGGGCCCACGTGATTTCCCCTGGGGGCTCACGTGATTTCCCCTGGGGGCCCACGTGATTTCCCCGTGGGGCCCACGTGATTTTCGGGTGGGGCCCACGTGATCTCCGTGTGGGGCCCACGTGATTTCCCCGTGGGGCCCACGTGATTTCACCTGGGGGCCCACGTGATTTCACCTGGGGTCCCACGTGATTTCCCCTGGCGGCCCACGTGATTTCCCCGTGGGGCCCACGTGATTTCCGGGTGGGGCCCACGTGATTTCCCCGTGGGGTCCACGTGATTTCCCCCTGGGGCCCACGTGATTTCCGGGTGGGGCCCATGTGATTTCCGGGTGGGGCCCACGTGAATTCCCCTGGGGGCCCACGTGATTTCCCCTTGGGGCCCACGTGATTTCCCCTGGGGGCCCACGTGATTTTCCCGTGGGGCCCACGTGATTTCCCCTGGGGGTCCACGTGATTTCCCCGTGAGCCCCACCTGATTTCCCCTGGGGGCCCACGTGATTTCCCCTGGGGGCCCAAGTGATTTCCCCGTGGGGCCCACGTGATTTCCCCTGGGGGCCCACGTGATTTCCCCATGGGGCCCACGTGATTTCCCCTGGGGGCCCACGTGATTTCCGGGTGGGGCCCACGTGATTTCCGGGTGGGGCCCACGTGATTTCCCTGTGGGGCCCACGTGATTTCCCCTGGGGGCCCACGTGATTTCCCCTGGGGGCCCACGTGATTTCCCCTGGGGGCCCACGTGATTTCCCCGGTGGGCCCACGTGATTTCCGGGTGGGGCCAACGTGATTTCCCCGTGGGGCCCACGTGATTTCCCCGTTGGGCCCACCTGATTTCCCCTGGGGGCCAACGTGATTTCCCCGTGGGGCCCACGTGATTTCCCGTGGGGGCTCACGTGATTTCCCCGTGGGACCCACGTGATTTCCCGTGGGGCCCACGTGATTTCCGGGTGGGGCCCACGTGATTTCCGGGTGGGGCCCAAGTGATTTCCCCTGGGGTCCCACGTGATTTCCGGATGGGGCCCACATGATTTCCCCTGGGGGCCCAGGTGATTTCCCCGTGGGACCCACGTGATTTCCCGTGGGGCCCACGTGATTTCCACTGGGGGCGCACGTGATTTCCCCTGGGGGCCCACGTGATTTCCCCGTGGGACCCACGTGATTTCCGGGTGGGGCCCACGTGATTTCCCCGTGGGGCCCACGTGATTTCCCCGTGGGGCCCACGTGATTTCCCCTGGGGGCCCACGTGATTTCCCCGTGGGGCCCACGTGATTTCCCCTGGGGGCCCACGTGATTTCCGGATGGGGCCCACGTGATTTCCCCGTGGGGCCCACGTGATTTCCCCTGAGGGCACACGTGATTTCCCCGAGGGGCCCACGTGATTTCCGGGTGTGGCCCACGTGATTTCCGCGTGGGGCCCACGTGAGTTCCCCGTGGGGCCCACGTGATTTCCCCGTGGGGCCCACGTGATTTCCCCGTGGGGCCCACGTGATTTCCCCTGGGGGCCCACGTGATTTCCCCTCGGGGCCCAAGTGACTTCCCTGTGAGGCCCACGTGATTTCCCCTGGGGGCCCACGTGATTTCCGGGTGGGGCCCACGTGATTTCCCAGTGGGGCCCACGTGATTTCCCGGTGGGGACCACGTGATTTTCCCGTGGGGCCCACGTGATTTCCCCGTGGGGCCCACGTGATTTCCCAGTGGGGCCCACGTGATTTCCCCGTGGGACCCAGTTGATTTCCCCTGGGGCTCACGTGATTTCCCCGTGGGGCCCACGTGATTTCCCCTGGGGGCCCACGTGATTTCCCCTGGGGGCCCACGTGATTTCCCCGTGGGGCCCACGTGATTTCCGGGTGGGGCCCACGTGATTTCCCCGTGGGGCCCACGTGATTTCCGGGTGGGGCCCACGTGATTTCCCTGTGGGGCCCACGTGATTTCCCCGTGGGGCCTACGTGATTTCCGGGTGGGGCCCACGTGATTTCCCTATGGGGCCCACGTGATTTCCCCGTGGGGCCCACGTGATTTCCCCTGGGGGCTCACGTGATTTCCCCTGGGGGCCCACGTGATTTCCCCGTGGGGCCCACGTGATTTTCGGGTGGGGCCCACGTGATCTCCGTGTGGGGCCCACGTGATTTCCCCGTGGGGCCCACGTGATTTCACCTGGGGGCCCACGTGATTTCACCTGGGGGCCCACGTGATTTCCCCTGGCGGCCCACGTGATTTCCCCGTGGGGCCCACGTGATTTCCGGGTGGGGCCCACGTGATTTCCCCGTGGGGTCCACGTGATTTCCCCCTGGGGCCCACGTGATTTCCGGGTGGGGCCCATGTGATTTCCGGGTGGGGCCCACGTGAATTCCCCTGGGGGCCCACGTGATTTCCCCTGGGGGCCCACGTGATTTCCCCTGGGGGCCCACGTGATTTTCCCGTGGGGCCCACGTGATTTCCCCTGGGGGTCCACGTGATTTCCCCGTGAGCCCCACCTGATTTCCCCTGGGGGCCCACGTGATTTCCCCTGGGGGCCCAAGTGATTTCCCCGAGGGGCCCACGTGATTTCCCCTGGGGGCCCACGTGATTTCCCCATGGGGCCCACGTGATTTCCCCTGGGGGCCCACGTGATTTCCGGGTGGGGCCCACGTGATTTCCGGGTGGGGCCCACGTGATTTCCCTGTGGGGCCCACGTGATTTCCCCTGGGGGCCCACGTGATTTCCCCGTGGGGGCCCACGTGATTTCCCCTGGGGGCCCACGTGATTTCCCCGTTGGGCCCACGTGATTTCCGGGTGGGGCCAACGTGATTTCCCCGTGGGGCCCACGTGATTTCCCCGTTGGGCCCACCTGATTTCCCCTGGGGGCCAACGTGATTTCCCCGTGGGGCCCACGTGATTTCCCGTGGGGGCTCACGTGATTTCCCCGTGGGACCCACGTGATTTCCCGTGGGGCCCACGTGATTTCCGGGTGGGGCCCACGTGATTTCCGGGTGGGGCCCAAGTGATTTCCCCTGGGGTCCCACGTGATTTCCGGATGGGGCCCACATGATTTCCCCTGGGGGCCCAGGTGATTTCCCCGTGGGACCCACGTGATTTCCCGTGGGGCCCACGTGATTTCCACTGGGGGCGCACGTGATTTCCCCTGGGGGCCCACGTGATTTCCCCGTGGGACCCACGTGATTTCCGGGTGGGGCCCACGTGATTTCCCCGTGGGGCCCACGTGATTTCCCCGTGGGGCCCACGTGATTTCCCCTGGGGGCCCACGTGATTTCCCCGTGGGGCCCACGTGATTTCCCCTGGGGGCCCACGTGATTTCCGGATGGGGCCCACGTGATTTCCCCGTGGGGCCCACGTGATTTCCCCTGAGGGCACACGTGATTTCCCCGAGGGGCCCACGTGATTTCCGGGTGTGGCCCACGTGATTTCCGCGTGGGGCCCACGTGATTTCCCCGTGGGGCCCACGAGATTTCCCCGTGGGGCCCACGTGATTTCCCCGTGGGGCCCACGTGATTTCCCCTGGGGGCCCACGTGATTTCCCCTCGGGGCCCAAGTGACTTCCCTGTGAGGCCCACGTGATTTCCCCTGGGGGCCCACGTGATTTCCGGGTGGGGCCCACGTGATTTCCCAGTGGGGCCCACGTGATTTCCCGGTGGGGCCCACGTGATTTTCCCGTGGGGCCCACGTGATTTCCCCGTGGGGCCCACGTGATTTCCCAGTGGGGCCCACGTGATTTCCCCGTGGGACCCAGTTGATTTCCCCTGGGGCTCACGTGATTTCCCCGTGGGGCCCACGTGATTTCCCCTGGGGGCCCACGTGATTTCCCCTGGGGGCCCACGTGATTTCCCCGTGGGGCCCACGTGATTTCCGGGTGGGGCCCACGTGATTTCCCCGTGGGGCCCACGTGATTTCCGGGTGGGGCCCACGTGATTTCCCTGTGGGGCCCACGTGATTTCCCCGTGGGGCCTACGTGATTTCCGGGTGGGGCCCACGTGATTTCCCTATGGGGCCCACGTGATTTCCCCGTGGGGCCCACGTGATTTCCCCTGGGGGCTCACGTGATTTCCCCTGGGGGCCCACGTGATTTCCCCGTGGGGCCCACGTGATTTTCGGGTGGGGCCCACGTGATCTCCGTGTGGGGCCCACGTGATTTCCCCGTGGGGCCCACGTGATTTCACCTGGGGGCCCACGTGATTTCACCTGGGGGCCCACGTGATTTCCCCTGGGGGCCCACGTGATTTCCCCGTGGGGCCCACGTGATTTCCGGGTGGGGCCCACGTGATTTCCCCGTGGGGTCCACGTGATTTCCCCCTGGGGCCCACGTGATTTCCGGGTGGGGCCCATGTGATTTCCGGGTGGGGCCCACGTGAATTCCCCTGGGGGCCCACGTGATTTCCCCTGGGGGCCCACGTGATTTCCCCTGGGGGCCCACGTGATTTTCCCGTGGGGCCCACGTGATTTCCCCTGGGGGTCCACGTGATTTCCCCGTGAGCCCCACCTGATTTCCCCTGGGGGCCCACGTGATTTCCCCTGGGGGCCCAAGTGATTTCCCCGTGGGGCCCACGTGATTTCCCCTGGGGGCCCACGTGATTTCCCCATGGGGCCCACGTGATTTCCCCTGGGGGCCCACGTGATTTCCGGGTGGGGCCCACGTGATTTCCGGGTGGGGCCCACGTGATTTCCCTGTGGGGCCCACGTGATTTCCCCGTGGGGCCCACGTGATTTCCCCTGGGGGCTCACGTGATTTCCCCTGGGGGCCCACGTGATTACCCCGTGGGGCCCACGTGATTTCAGGGTGGGGCCCACGTGATTTCCGGGTGGGGGCCACGTGATTTCCACTGGGGGCCCACGTGATTTCCCCGTGGGGCCCACGTGATTTCCCCTGGGGGCCCACGTGATTTCCCCGTGGGCCCCACGTGATTTCCCCGTGGGGCCCACTTGATTTCCGGGTGGGGCCCATGTGATTTCCGGGTGGGGCCCACGTGATTTCCCTTGGGGGCCCACGTGATTTCCGGGTGGGGCCCACGTGATTTCCCGGTGGGGCCCACGTGATTTCACCTGGGGGCCCACGTGATTTCCCCTGGGGGCCCACGTGATTTCCCCGTGGGGCCCACGTGATTTCCCCGTGGGGCCCACGTGATTTCCGGGTGGGGCCCACGTGATTTCCCCGTGGGGTCCACGTGATTTCCCCGTGGGGCCCACGTGATTTCCGGGTGGGGCCCATGTGATTTCCGGGTGGGGCCCACGTGAATTCCCCTGGGGGCCCACGTGATTTCCCCTGGGGGTCCACGTGATTTCCCCGTGGGCCCCACGTGATTTCCCCTGGGGGCCCACGTGATTTCCCCTGGGGGCCCAAGTGATTTCCCCGTGGGGCCCACGTGATTTCCCCTGGGGGCCCACGTGATTTCCCCGTGGGGCCCACGTGATTTCCCCTGGGGGCCCACGTGATTTCCGGGTGGGGCCCACGTGATTTCCGGGTGGGGCCCACGTGATTTCCCTGTGGGGCCCACGTGATTTCCCCTGGGGGCCCACGTGATTTCCCCTGGGGGCCCACGTGATTTCCCCTGGGGGCCCACGTGATTTCCCCGTTGGGCCCACGTGATTTCCGGGTGGGGCCAACGTGATTTCCCCGTGGGGCCCACGTGATTTCCCCGTTGGGCCCACCTGATTTCCCCTGGGGGCCAACGTGATTTCCCCGTGGGGCCCACGTGATTTCCCCGTGGGGCCCACGTGATTTCCCCTGAGGGCACACGTGATTTCCCCGTGGGGCCCACGTGATTTCCGGGTGTGGCCCACGTGATTTCCGCGTGGGGCCCACGTGATTTCCCCGTGGGGCCCACGTGATGTCCCCGTGGGGCCCACGTGATTTCCCCTGGGGGCCCACGTGATTTCCCCTCGGGGCCCAAGTGACTTCCCTGTGGGGCCCACGTGATTTCCCCTGGGGGCCCACGTGATTTCCCCTGGGGGCCACGTGATTTCCCAGTGGGGCCCACGTGATTTCCCGGTGGGGCCCACGTGATTTTCCCGTGGGGCCCACGTGATTTCCCCGTGGGGCCCACGTGATTTCCCAGTGGGGCCCACGTGATTTCCCTGTGGGGCCCACTTGATTTCCCCTGGGGCTCACGTGATTTCCCCGTGGGGCCCACGTAATTTCCCCTGGGGGCCCACGTGATTTCCCCTGGGGGCCCACGTGATTTCCCCAGGGGGCCCACGTGATTTCCCCGTGGGGCCCACGTGATTTCCCCTGGGGGCCCAAGTGATTTCCCCTGGGGGCCCACGTGATTTCCCCTGGGGGCCCACGTGATTTCCGGGTGGGGCCCACGTGATTTCCCCGTGGGGCCCACGTGATTTCCGGTTGGGGCCCACGTGATTTCCCCGTGGGGCCCACGTGATTTCCCCGTGGGGCCTACGTGATTTCCGGGTGGGGCCCACGTGATTTCCCTGTGGGGCCCACGTGATTTCCCCGTGGGGCCCACGTGATTTCCCGGTGGGGCCCATGTGATTTTCCCGTGGGGCCCACGTGATTTCCCCGTGGGGCCCACGTGATTTCCCAGTGGGGCCCACGTGATTTCCCCGTGGGACCCACTTGATTTCCCCTGGGGCTCTCGTGATTTCCCCGTGGGGCCCACGTGATTTCCCCTGGGGGCCCACGTGATTTCCCCGTGGGGCCCACGTGATTTCCCCGTGGGGCCCACATGATTTCCGGGTGGGGCCCACGTGATTTCCGGGTGGGGCCCACGTGATTTCCCTGTGGGGCCCACGTGATTTCCCCGTGGGGCCTACGTGATTTCCGGGTGGGGCCCACGTGATTTCCCTGTGGGGCCCACGTGATTTCCCCGTGGGGCCCACGTGATTTCCCCTGGGGGCTCACGTGATTTCCCCTGGGGGCCCACGTGATTTCCCCGTGGGGCCCACGTGATTTCAGGGTGGGGCCCACGTGATTTCCGGGTGGGGGCCACGTGATTTCCACTGGGGGCCCACGTGATTTCCCCGTGGGGCCCACGTGATTTCCCCTGGGGGCCCACGTGATTTCCCCGTGGGCCCCACGTGATTTCCCCGTGGGGCCCACTTGATTTCCGGGTGGGGCCCATGTGATTTCCGGGTGGGGCCCACGTGATTTCCCTTGGGGGCCCACGTGATTTCCGGGTGGGGCCCACGTGATTTCCCGGTGGGGCCCACGTGATTTCACCTGGGGGCCCACGTGATTTCCCCTGGGGGCCCACGTGATTTCCCCGTGGGGCCCACGTGATTTCCCCGTGGGGCCCACGTGATTTCCGGGTGGGGCCCACGTGATTTCCCCGTGGGGTCCACGTGATTTCCCCGTGGGGCCCACGTGATTTCCGGGTGGGGCCCATGTGATTTCCGGGTGGGGCCCACGTGAATTCCCCTGGGGGCCCACGTGATTTCCCCTGGGGGTCCACGTGATTTCCCCGTGGGCCCCACGTGATTTCCCCTGGGGGCCCACGTGATTTCCCCTGGGGGCCCAAGTGATTTCCCCGTGGGGCCCACGTGATTTCCCCTGGGGGCCCAAGTGATTTCCCCGTGGGGCCCACGTGATTTCCCCTGGGGGCCCACGTGATTTCCGGGTGGGGCCCACGTGATTTCCGGGTGGGGCCCACGTGATTTCCTGTGGGGCCCACGTGATTTCCCCTGGGGGCCCACGTGATTTCCCCTGGGGGCCCACGTGATTTCCCCTGGGGGCCCACGTGATTTCCCCGTTGGGCCCACGTGATTTCCGGGTGGGGCCAACGTGATTTCCCCGTGGGGCCCACGTGATTTCCCCGTTGGGCCCACCTGATTTCCCCTGGGGGCCAACGTGATTTCCCCGTGGGGCCCACGTGATTTCCCGTGGGGGCTCACGTGATTTCACCGTGGGACCCACGTGATTTCCCGTGGGGCCCACGTGATTTCCGGATGGGGCCCACGTGATTTCCGGGTGGGGCCCAAGTGATTTCCCCTGGGGTCCCACGTGATTTCCGGATGGGGCCCACGTGATTTCCCCGTGGGGCCCACGTGATTTCCCCTGAGGGCACACGTGATTTCCCCGTGGGGCCCACGTGATTTCCGGGTGTGGCCCACGTGATTTCCGCGTGGGGCCCACGTGATTTCCCCGTGGGGCCCACGTGATTTCCCAGTGGGGCCCACGTGATTTCCCCTGGGGGCCCACGTGATTTCCCCTCGGGGCCCAAGTGACTTCCCTGTGGGGCCCACGTGATTTCCCCTGGGGGCCCACGTGATTTCCCCTGGGGGCCACGTGATTTCCCAGTGGGGCCCACGTGATTTCCCGGTGGGGCCCACGTGATTTTCCCGTGGGGCCCACGTGATTTCCCCGTGGGGCCCACGTGATTTCCCAGTGGGGCCCACGTGATTTCCCTGTGGGGCCCACTTGATTTCCCCTGGGGCTCACGTGATTTCCCCGTGGGGCCCACGTAATTTCCCCTGGGGGCCCACGTGATTTCCCCTGGGGGCCCACGTGATTTCCCCAGGGGGCCCACGTGATTTCCCCGTGGGGCCCACGTGATTTCCCCTGGGGGCCCAAGTGATTTCCCCTGGGGGCCCACGTGATTTCCCCTGGGGGCCCACGTGATTTCCGGGTGGGGCCCACGTGATTTCCCCGTGGGGCCCACGTGATTTCCGGTTGGGGCCCACGTGATTTCCCCGTGGGGCCCACGTGATTTCCCCGTGGGGCCTACGTGATTTCCGGGTGGGGCCCACGTGATTTCCCTGTGGGGCCCACGTGATTTCCCCGTGGGGCCCACGTGATTTCCCGGTGGGGCCCACGTGATTTTCCCGTGGGGCCCACGTGATTTCCCCGTGGGGCCCACGTGATTTCCCAGTGGGGCCCACGTGATTTCCCCGTGGGACCCACTTGATTTCCCCTGGGGCTCTCGTGATTTCCCCGTGGGGCCCACGTGATTTCCCCTGGGGGCCCAGGTGATTTCCCCGTGGGGCCCACGTGATTTCCCCGTGGGGCCCACATGATGTCCGGGTGGGGCCCACGTGATTTCCGGGTGGGGCCCACGTGATTTCCCTGTGGGGCCCACGTGATTTCCCCGTGGGGCCTACGTGATTTCCGGGTGGGGCCCACGTGATTTCCCTGTGGGGCCCACGTGATTTCCCCGTGGGGCCCACGTGATTTCCCCTGGGGGCTCACGTGATTTCCCCTGGGGGCCCACGTGATTTCCCCGTGGGGCCCACGTGATTTCAGGGTGGGGCCCACGTGATTTCCGGGTGGGGGCCACGTGATTTCCACTGGGGGCCCACGTGATTTCCCCGTGGGGCCCACGTGATTTCCCCTGGGGGCCCACGTGATTTCCCCGTGGGCCCCACGTGATTTCCCCGTGGGGCCCACTTGATTTCAGGGTGGGGCCCATGTGATTTCCGGGTGGGGCCCACGTGATTTCCCTTGGGGGCCCACGTGATTTCCGGGTGGGGCCCACGTGATTTCCCGGTGGGGCCCACGTGATTTCACCTGGGGGCCCACGTGATTTCCCCTGGGGGCCCACGTGATTTCCCCGTGGGGCCCACGTGATTTCCCCGTGGGGCCCACGTGATTTCCGGGTGGGGCCCACGTGATTTCCCCGTGGGGTCCACGTGATTTCCCCGTGGGGCCCACGTGATTTCCGGGTGGGGCCCATGTGATTTCCGGGTGGGGCCCACGTGAATTCCCCTGGGGGCCCACGTGATTTCCCCTGGGGGTCCACGTGAGTTCCCCGTGGGCCCCACGTGATTTCCCCTGGGGGCCCACGTGATTTCCCCTGGGGGCCCACGTGATTTTCCCGTGGGGCCCACGTGATTTCCCCTGGGGGTCCACGTGATTTCCCCGTGGGCCCCACGTGATTTCCCCTGGGGGCCCACGTGATTTCCCCTGGGGGCCCAAGTGATTTCCCCGTGGGGCCCACGTGATTTCCCCTGGGGGCCCACGTGATTTCCCCGTGGGGCCCACGTGATTTCCCCTGGGGGCCCACGTTATTTCCGGGTGGGGCCCACGTGATTTCCGGGTGGGGCCCACGTGATTTCCCTGTGGGGCCCACGTGATTTCCCCTGGGGGCCCACGTGATTACCCCTGGGGGCCCAGGTGATTTCCCCTGGGGGCCCACATGATTTCCCCGTTGGGCCCACGTGATTTCCGGGTGGGGCCCACGTGATTTCCCCGTTGGGCCCACCTGATTTCCCCTGGGGGCCAACGTGATTTCCCCGTGGGGCCCACGTGATTTCCCGTGGGGGCTCACGTGATTTCCCCGTGGGACCCACGTGATTTCCCGTGGGGCCCACGTGATTTCCGGGTGGGGCCCACGTGATTTCCGGGTGGGGCCCAAGTGATTTCCCCTGGGGTCCCACGTGATTTCCGGATGGGGCCCACGTGATTTCCCCGTGGGGACCACGTGATTTCCCCTGAGGGCACACGTGATTTCCCCATGGGGCCCACGTGATTTCCGGGTGTGGCCCACGTGATTTCCGCGTGGGGCCCACGTGATTTCCCCGTGGGGCCCACGTGATTTCCCCGTGGGGCCCACGTGATTTCCCCGTGGGGCCCACGTGATTTCCCCTGGGGGCCCACGTGATTTCCCCTCGGGGCCCAAGTGACTTCCCTGTGGGGCCCACGTGATTTCCCCTGGGGGCCCACGTGATTTCCCCTGGGGGCCACGTGATTTCCCAGTGGGGCCCACGTGATTTCCCGGTGGGGCCCACGTGATTTTCCCGTGGGGCCCACGTGATTTCCCCGTGCGGCCCACGTGATTTCCCAGTGGGGCCCACGTGATTTCCCTGTGGGGCCCACTTGATTTCCCCTGGGGCTCACGTGATTTCCCCGTGGGGCCCACGTGATTTCCCCTGGGGGCCCACGTGATTTCCCCTGGGGGCCCACGTGATTTCCCCAGGGGGCCCACGTGATTTCCCCGTGGGGCCCACGTGATTTCCCCTGGGGGCCCACGTGATTTCCCCGTGGGCCCCACGTGATTTCCCCGTGGGGCCCACTTGATTTCCGGGTGGGGCCCATGTGATTTCCGGGTGGGGGCCCACGTGATTTCCCCTGGGGGCCCACGTGATTTCCCCGTGGGGCCCTCGTGATTTCCCCGTAGGGCCCACGTGATTTCACCTGGGGGCCCACGTGATTTCCCCTGGGGGCCCACGTGATTTCCCAGTGGGGCCCACGTGATTTCCGGTTGGGGCCCACGTGATTTCCCCGTGGGGCCCACGTGATTTCAGGGTGGGGCCCACGAGATTTCCCCGTGGGGCCCACGTGATTTCCCCGTGGGGCCCACGTGATTTCCCCTGGGGGCCCACGTGATTTCCCCGTGGGGCCCACGTGATTTCCGGGTGGGGCCCACGTGATTTCCCCGTGGGGCCCACGTGATTTCCCCGTGGGGCCCAAGTGATTTCCCCGTGGGTCCCACGTGATTTCCGGGTGGGGCCCACGTGATTTCCGGGTGGGGCCCACGTGATTTCCCCTGGGGGCCCACGTGATTTCCCCGTGGGGCCCACGTGATTTCCGGGTGGGGCCCACGTGATTTCCCCGTGGGGCCCACGTGATTTCCCCGTGGGTCCCACGTGATTTCCGGGTGGGGCCCACGTGATTTCCGGGTGGGGCCCACGTGATTTCCCCTGGGGGCCCACGTGATTTCCCCGTGGGGCCCACGTGATTTCCCCTGGGGGCCCACGTGATTTCCTCGTGGGGTTCACGTGATTTCCCCGTGGGGCCCACGTGATTTCCCCGTGGGGCCCACGTGATTTCCCCTGGGGGCCCACGTGATTTCCCCTGGGGGCCCACGTGATTTCCCCGTGGGGACCACGTGATTTCCCCTGGGGGCCCACGTGATTTCCCCGTGGGGCCCACGTGATTTCCCCGTGGGGCCCACGTGATTTCCCCGTGGGGCCCACGTGATTTCCCCTGGGGGCCCACGTGATTTCCCCTGGGGGCCCACGTGATTTCCCCGTGGGGCCCACGTGATTTCCCCTGGGGGCCCACGTGATTTCCCCGTGGGGCCCACGTGATTTCCCCGGGGGGCCCACGTGATTTCCGGGTGGGGCCCACGTGATTTCCGGGTGGGGTCAACGTGATTTCCCCGTGGGGCCCACGTGATTTCCCCGGGGGGCCCACGTGATTTCCCCGTTGGGCCCACGTGATTTCCGGGTGGGGTCAACGTGATTTCCCCGTGGGGCCCACGTGATTTCCCCGTTGGGCCCACCTGATTTCCCCTGGGGCCAACGTGATTTCCCCGTGGGGCCCACGTGATTTCCCCGTGGGGCCCACCTGATTTCCCCTGAGGGCCCACGTCATTTCCCCGTGGGGCCCACGTGATTTCCCCTGGGGGCCCACGTGATTTCCCCGTGGGGCCCACGTGATTTCCCCTGGGGACCCACGTGATTTCCCCTGGGGGCCCACGTGATTTCTCCGTGGGGCCCACGTGATTTCCCCTGGGGGCCCACGTGATTTCCACTGGGGGCGCACGTGATTTCCCCTGGGGGCCCACGTGATTTCCCCGTGGGACCCACGTGATTTCCCGTGGGGCCCACGTGATTTCCGGGTGGGGCCCACGTGATTTCCGGGTGGGGCCCAAGTGATTTCCCCTGGGGGCCCACGTGATTTCCCCGTCGGACCCACGTTATTTCCCCGAAGGGCCCACGTGATTTCCCCATGGGGCCCACGTGATTTCCGGGTGGGGCCCACGTGATTTCCCCGTGGGGCCCACGTGATTTCCCCGTGGGGCCCACGTGATTTCCTCTGGGGGCCCACGTGATTTCCCCGTGGGGCCCACGTGATTTCCCCTGGGGGCCCACGTGATTTCCGGATGGGGCCCACGTGATTTCCCCGTGGGGCCCACGTGATTTCCCCTGAGGGCACACGTGATTTCCCCGAGGGGCCCACGTGATTTCCGGGTGTGGCCCACGTGATTTCCGCGTGGGGCCCACGTGATTTCCCCGTGGGGCCCACGGGAGTTCCCCGTGGGGCCCACGTGATTTCCCCGGGGGGCCCACGTGATTTCCCCTGGGGGCCCACGTGATTTCCCCTCGGGGACCAAGTGACTTCCCTGTGGGGCCCACGTGATTTCCCCTGGGGGCCCACGTGATTTCCCCTGGGGGCCCACGTGATTTCCCAGTGGGGCCCACGTGATTTCCCGGTGGGGCCCAAGTGATTTTCCCGTGGGGCCCACGTGATTTCCCCGTGGGGCCCACGTGATTTCCCAGTGGGGCCCACGTGATTTCCCCGTGGGACCCACTTGATTTCCCCTGGGGCTCACGTGATTTCCCCGTGGGGCCCACGTGATTTCCCCTGGGGGCCCACGTGATTTCCCCTGGGGGCCCACGTGATTTCCCCGTGGGGCCCACGTGATTTCCGGGTGGGGCCCACGTGATTTCCCCGTGGGGCCCACGTGATTTCCGGGTGGGGCCCACGTGATTTCCCTGTGGGGCCCACGTGATTTCCCCGTGGGGCCTACGTGATTTCCGGGTGGGGCCCACGTGATTTCCCTGTGGGGCCCACGTGATTTCCCCGTGGGGCCCACGTGATTTCCCCTGGGGGCTCACGTGATTTCCCCTGGGGGCCCACGTGATTTCCCCGTGGGGCCCACGTGATTTCAGGGTGGCGCCCAAGTGATTTCCGGGTGGGGGCCACGTGATTTCCACTGGGGGCCCACGTGATTTCCCCGGGGGGCCCACGTGATTTCCCCTGGGGGCCCACGTGATTTCCCCGTGGGGCCCACGTGATTTTCGGGTGGGGCCCACGTGATCTCCGTGTGGGGCCCACGTCATTTCCCCGTGGGGCCCACGTGATTTCCCCTGGGGGCCCACGTGATTTCCCCTGGGGGCCCACGTGATTTACCCGTGGGGCCCACGTGATTTCCCCTGGGGGCCCACGTGATTTCCCCTGGAGGCCCACGTGATTTCCCCGTGGGGCCCACGTGATTTCCCCTGGGGGCCCAAGTGATTTCCCCTGGGGGACCACGTGATTTCCCCGTGGGGCCCACGTGATTTCCCGGTGGGGCCCACGTGATTTCCCCGGGGGGCCCACGTGATTTCCCCGTGGGGCCCACGTGATTTCCCCGTGGTGCCCACATGATTTCCCCTGGGGGCCCACGTGATTTCTCCTGGGGGCCCACGTGATTTCCCCAGGGGGCCCACGTGATTTCCCCGTGGGGCCCACGTGATTTCCCCGTGGGGCCCATGTGATTTCCGGGTGGGGCCCACGTGTTTTCCCCGTGGGGCCCATGTGATTTCCCCGTGGGGCCCACGTGATTTCCCCTGGGGGCCCACGTGATTTCCCCTGGGGGCCCACGTGATTTCCCCGTGGGGCCCACGTGATTTCTGGGTGGGGCCCACGTGATTTCCCCGTGGGGACCACGTGATTTCCGGTTGGGGCCCACGTGATTTCCCCGTGGGGCCCACGTGATTTCCCCGTGGGGCCCACCTGATTTCCCCTTGAGGCCCACGTGATTTCCCCGTGGGGCCCACGTGATTTCCCCTGGGGGCCCACGTGATTTCCCCTGGGGGCCCACGTGATTTCCCCGTGGGGCCCACGTGATTTCCCCTGGGGGCCCACGTGATTTCCCCGTGGGGCCCACGTGATTTCCCCGTGGGGCCCACATGATTTCCGGGTGGGGCCCACGTGATTTCCGGGTGGGGCCCACGTGATTTCCCCGTGGGGCCCACGTGATTTCCCCGTGGGGCCCACGTGATTTCAGGGTGGGGCCCACGTGATGTCCACGGGGGGCCCACGTGATTTCCCCGTGGGGCCCACGTGATTTCCCCTGGGGGCCCACGTGATTTCCCCGTGGGCCCCACGTGATTTCCCCGTGGGGCCCACTTGATTTCCGGGTGGGGCCCATGTGATTTCCGGGTGGGGCCCACGTGATTTCCCTTGGGGGCCCACGTGATTTCCGGGTGGGGCCCACGTGATTTCCCGGTGGGGCCCACGTGATTTCACCTGGGGGCCCACGTGATTTCCCCTGGGGGCCCACGTGATTTCCCCGTGGGGCCCACGTGATTTCCCCGTGGGGCCCACGTGATTTCCGGGTGGGGCCCACGTGATTTCCCCGTGGGGTCCACGTGATTTCCCCGTGGGGCCCACGTGATTTCCGGGTGGGGCCCATGTGATTTCCGGGTGGGGCCCACGTGAATTCCCCTGGGGGCCCACGTGATTTCCCCTGGGGGCCCACGTGATTTCCCCTGGGGGCCCACGTGATTTCCCCTGGGGGTCCACGTGATTTCCCCGTGGGCCCCACGTGATTTCCCCTGGGGGCCCACGTGATTTCCCCTGGGGGCCCAAGTGATTTCCCCGTGGGGCCCACGTGATTTCCCCTGGGGGCCCACGTGATTTCCCCGTGGGGCCCACGTGATTTCCCCTGGGGGCCCACGTGATTTCCGGGTGGGGCCCACGTGATTTCCGGGTGGGGCCCACGTGATTTCCCTGTGGGGCCCACGTGATTTCCCCTGGGGGCCCACGTGATTTCCCCTGGGGGCCCACGTGATTTCCCCTTGGGGCCCACGTGATTTCCCCGTTGGGCCCACGTGATTTCCGGGTGCGGCCAACGTGATTTCCCCGTGGGGCCCACGTGATTTCCCCGTTGGGCCCACCTGATTTCCCCTGGGGGCCAACGTGATTTCCCCGTGGGGCCCACGTGATTTCCCGTGGGGGCTCACGTGATTTCACCGTGGGACCCACGTGATTTCCCGTGGGGCCCACGTGATTTCCGGGTGGGGCCCACGTGATTTCCGGGTGGGGCCCAAGTGATTTCCCCTGGGGTCCCAAGTGATTTCCGGATGGGGCCCACGTGATTTCCCCGTGGGGCCCACGTGATTTCCCCTGAGGGCACACGTGATTTCCCCGTGGGGCCCACGTGATTTCCGGGTGTGGCCCACGTGATTTCCGCGTGGGGCCCACGTGATTTCCCCGTGGGGCCCACGTGATTTCCCCGTGGGGCCCACGTGATTTGCCCGTGGGGCCCACGTGATTTCCCCTGGGGGCCCACGTGATTTCCCCTCGGGGCCCAAGTGACTTCCCTGTGGGGCCCACGTGATTTCCCCTGGGGGCCCACGTGATTTCCCCTGGGGGCCACGTGATTTCCCAGTGGGGCCCACGTGATTTCCCGGTGGGGCCCACGTGATTTTCCCGTGGGGCCCACGTGATTTCCCCGTGGGGCCCACGTGATTTCCCAGTGGGGCCCACGTGATTTCCCTGTGGGGCCCACTTGATTTCCCCTGGGGCTCACGTGATTTCCCCGTGGGGCCCACGTGATTTCCCCTGGGGGCCCACGTGATTTCCCCTGGGGGCCCACGTGATTTCCCCAGGTGGCCCACGTGATTTCCCCGTGGGGCCCATGTGATTTCCCCTGGGTGCCCAAGTGATTTCCCCTGGGGGCCCACGTGATTTCCCCGTGGGGCCCACGTGATTTCCCCGTGGGGCCCATGTGATTTCCGGGTGGGGCCCACGTGATTTCTCCTGGGGGCCCACGTGATTTCCCCAGGGGGCCCACGTGATTTCCCCGTGGGGCCCACGTGATTTCCCCGTGGGGCCCATGTGATTTCCGGGTGGGGCCCACGTGATTTCCCCGTGGGGCCCACGTGATTTCCCCGTGGGGCCCACGTGATTTCCCCTGGGGGCCCACGTGATTTCCCCTGGGGGCCCACGTGATTTCCCCGTGGGGCCCACGTGATTTCTGGGTGGGGCCCACGTGATTTCCCCGTGGGGCCCACGTAATTTCCGGTTGGGGCCCACGTGATTTCCCCGTGGGGCCCACGTGATTTCCCCGTGGGGCCCACCTGATTTCCCCTTGAGGCCCACGTGATTTCCCCGTGGGGCCCACGTGATTTCCCCTGGGGGCCCACGTGATTTCCCCTGGGGGCCCACGTGATTTCCCCGTGGGGCCCACGTGATTTCCCCTGGGGGCCCACGTGATTTCCCCGTGGGGCCCACGTGATTTCCCCGTGGGGCCCACATGATTTCCGGGTGGGGCCCACGTGATTTCCGGGTGGGGCCCACGTGATTTCCCTGTGGGGCCCACGTGATTTCCCCGTGGGGCCTACGTGATTTCCGGGTGGGGCCCACGTGATTTCCCTGTGGGGCCCACGTGAATTCCCCGTGGGGCCCACGTGATTTCCCCTGGGGGCCCACGTGATTTCCCCTGGGGGCCCACGTGATTTCCCCGTGGGGCCCACGTGATTTCCCCTGGGGGTCCACGTGATTTCCCCGTGGGCCCCACGTGATTTCCCCTGGGGGCCCACGTGATTTCCCCTGGGGGCCCAAGTGATTTCCCCGTGGGGCCCACGTGATTTCCCCTGGGGGCCCACGTGATTTCCGGGTGGGGCCCACGTGATTTCCGGGTGGGGCCCACGTGATTTCCCTGTGGGGCCCACGTGATTTCCCCTGGGGGCCCACGTGATTTCCGGGTGGGGCCCACGTGATTTCCGGGTGGGGCCCACGTGATTTCCCTGTGGGGCCCACGTGATTTCCCCGTGGGGCCCACGTGATTTCCCCTGGGGGCCCACGTGATTTCCGGGTGGGGCCCACGTGATTTCCGGGTGGGGCCCACGTGATTTCCCTGTGGGGCCCACGTGATTTCCCCTGGGGGCCCACGTGATTACCCCTGGGGGCCCACGTGATTTCCCCTGGGGGCCCACGTGATTTCCCCGTTGGGCCCACGTGATTTCCGGGTGGGGCCAACGTGATTTCCCCGTGGGGCCAACGTGATTTCCCCGTTGGGCCCACCTGATTTCCCCTGGGGGCCAACGTGATTTCCCCGTGGGGCCCACGTGATTTCCCGTGGGGGCCCACGTGATTTCCCCTGGGGGCCCACGTGATTTCCCGTGGGGCCCACGTGATTTCCGGGTGGGGCCCACGTGATTTCCGGGTGGGGCCCAAGTGATTTCCCGGTGGGGCCCACGTGATTTTCCCGTGGGGCCCACGTGATTTCCCGGTGGGGCCCACGTGATTTTCCCGTGGGGCCCACGTGATTTCCCCGTGGGGCCCACGTGATTTCAGGGTGGGGCCCACGAGATTTCCCCGTGGGGCCCACGTGATTTCCCCGTGGGGCCCACGTGATTTCCCCTGGGGGCCCACGTGATTTCCCCGTGGGGCCCACGTGATTTCCGGGTGGGGCCCACGTGAATTCCCCGTGGGGCCCACGTGATTTCCCCGTGGGGCCCAAGTGATTTCCCCGTGGGTCCCACGTGATTTCCGGGTGGGGCCCACGTGATTTCCGGGTGGGGCCCACGTGATTTCCCCTGGGGGCCCACGTGATTTCCCCGTGGGGCCCACGTGATTTCCGGGTGGGGCCCACGTGATTTCCCCGTGGGGCCCACGTGATTTGCCCGTGGGGCCCACGTGATTTCCGGGTGGGGCCCACGTGATTTCCCCGTGGGGCCCACGTGATTTCCCCTGGGGGCTCACGAGATTCCCCGTGGGGCCCACGTGATTTCCCCGTGGGGCCCACGTGATTTCCCCGTGGGTCCCACGTGATTTCCGGGTGGGGCCCACGTGATTTCCGGGTGGGGCCCACGTGATTTCCCCTGGGGGCCCACGTGATTTCCCCGTGGGGCCCACGTGATTTCCCCTGGGGGCCCACGTGATTTCCTCGTGGGGTTCACGTGATTTCCCCGTGGGGCCCACGTGATTTCCCCGTGGGGCCCACGTGATTTCCCCTGGGGGCCCACGTGATTTCCCCTGGGGGCCCACGTGATTTCCCCGTGGGGACCACGTGATTTCCCCTGGGGGCCCACGTGATTTCCCCTGGGGGCCCACGTGATTTTCGGGTGGGGCCCACGTGATTTCCGGGTGGGGCCCACGTGATTTCCGGGTGGGGCCCACGTGATTTCCCCTGGGGGCCCACGTGATTTCCCCGTGGGGCCCACGTGATTTCCCCGGGGGGCCCACGTGATTTCCCCGTGGGGCACACGTGATTTTCGGGTGGGGCCCACGTGATCTCCGTGTGGGGCCCACGTGATTTCCCCGTGGGGCCCACGAGATTTCCCCTGGGGGCCCACGTGATTTCCCCTGGGGGCCCCCGTGATTTCCCCGTGGGGCCCACGTGATTTCCCCTGGGGGCCCACGTTATTTCCCCTGAGGGGCCACGTGATTTCCCCGTGGGGCCCACGTGATTTCTCCTGGGGGCCCACGTGATTTCCCCTGGGGGTCCACGTGATTTCCGGGTGGGGCCCTCGTGATTTCCCCGTGGGGCCCACGTGATTTCCCCTGGGGGCCCACGTGATTTTCCCGTGGGGCCCACGTGATTTCCGGGTGGGGCCCACGTGATTTCCGCGTGGGGCCCACGTGATTTCCCCTGGGGGCCCACGTGATTTCCCCGTGGGGCCCACGTGATTTCCGGGTGGGGCCCACGTGATTTACCCGTGTGGCCCACGTGATTTCCGGGTGGGGCCCACGTGATTTCCCCGTGGGGCCCACGTGATTTCCGGGTGGGGCCCACGTGATTTCCCCGTGGGGCCCACGTGATTTCCCCGTGGGGCCCACGTGATTTCCCCGTGGGGCCCACGTGATTTCCCCGTGGGGCTCACGTGATTTCCCCTGGGGGCCCCCGTGATTTCCCCGTGGGCCCACGTGATTTCCACGTGGGGCCCACGTGATTTCCAGGTGGGGCCCACGTGATTTCCCCGTGGGGCCCACGTGATTTCCCCTGGGTGCCCACGTGATTTCCCCTGGGGGCCCACGTGATTTTCCCTGGGGGCCCACGTGATTTCCCCGTGGGGCCCACGTGATTTCCGGGTGGGGCCCACGTGATTTCCCCTGGGGGCCCACGTGATTTCCCCGTGTGGCCCACGTGATTTCCCCGTGAGGCCCACGTGATTTCCCCATGGGGCCCACGTGATTTCCCCAGTGGGCCCACGTGATTTCCCCTGGGGGCCCACGTGATTTCCCCGTGGGGCCCACCTGATTTCCCCGTGGGGCCCAAGTGATTTCCAGGTGGGGCCCACGTGATTTCCCCGTGGGGCCCACGTGATTTCCCCGTGGGGCCCACGTGATTTCCCCTGGGGGCCCAAGTGTTTTCCCCAGGGGGCCCACGTGATTTCCCCTGGGGGCCCACGTGATTTCCGGGTGGGGCACACGTGATTTCCCCGTGGGGCCCACGTGATTTCCGGGTGGGGCCCACGTGATTTCCCTGTGGGGCCCACGTGATTTCCCCGTGGGGCCCACGTGATTTCCGGGTGGGGCCCACGTGATTTCCCCGTGGGGCCCACGTGATTTCCCCGAGGGGCCCACGTGATTTCCCGGTGGGGCCCACGTGATTTCCCCGTGGGGCCCACGTGATTTCCGGGTGGGGGCCACGTGATTTCCACTGGGGGCCCACGTGATTTCCCCGTGGGGCCCACGTGATTTCCCCGTGGGGCCCACTTGATTTCCGGGTGGGGCCCACGTGATTTCCGGGTGGGGCCCACGTGATTTCCCCGTGGGGCCCACGTGATTTCCCCGAGGGGCCCACGTGATTTCCCCTGGGGACCCACGTGATTTACCCGTGGGGCCCACGTGATTTCCCCTGGGGGCCCACGTGATTTCCGGGTGGGACCCACGTGATTTCCCTGTGGGGCCGACGTGATTTCCCCTGGGGGCCCACGTGATTTCCCCGTGGGGCCCACGTGATTTCCGGGTGGGGCCCACGTGATTTCCGCGTGGGGCCCACGTGATTTTCCCTGGGGGCCCACGTGATTTCCCCAGGGGGCCCACGTGATTTCCCCTGGGGGCCCTCGTTATTTCCCCGTGGGGCCCACGTGATTTCCCCTTGGGGCCCCCGTGATTTCCCCTGGGGGCCCACGTGATTTCCCCGTGGGGCCCTCGTGATTTCCCCTGCGGGCCCTCGTGATTTCCCCTGGGGCCCACGTGATTTCCACTGGGGGCCCACGTGATTTCCCCGTGGGGCCAACCTGATTTCCCCGTGGGGCCCACGTGATTTCCGGGTGGGGCTCACGTGATTTCCGGGTGGCGCCCACGTGATTTCCCCGTGGGGCCCACATGATTTCCGGGTGGGGCCCACATGATTTCCCCCGGGGGCCCACGTGATTTCCCCCTGGGGCCCACGTGATTTCCCCTGGGGGCCCACGTGATTTCCCCGTGGGGCCCACCTGATTTCCCCGTGGGGCCCACGTGATTTCCGGGTGGGGCTCACGTGATTTCCGGGTGGCGCCCACGTGATTTCCCCTTGGGGCCCCCGTGATTTCCCCTGGGGGCCCACGTGATTTCCCCGTGGGGCCCCCGTGATTTCCCCTGGGGGCCCACGTGATTTCTCCGTGGGGCCCTCGTGATTTCCCCTGCGGGCCCTCGTGATTTCCCCTGGGGCCCACGTGATTTCCCCGTGGGGCCCACGTGATTTCCGGGTGGGGCTCACGTGATTTCCGGGTGGCGCCCACGTGATTTCCCCGTGGGGCCCACATGATTTCCGGGTGGGGCCCACGTGATTTCCCCCGGGGGCCCACGTGATTTCCCCCTGGGGCCCACGTGATTTCCCCTGGGGGCCCACGTGATTTCCCCGTGGGGCCCACGTGATTTCCCCTGCGGGCCCTCGTGATTTCCCCTGGGGCCCACGTGATTTCCCCGTGGGGCCCACGTGATTTCCCCGTGGGGCCCACCTGATTTCCCCGTGGGGCCCACGTGATTTCCCCGTGGGGCCCACGTGATTTCCGGGTGGGGCCCACGTGATTTCCCCCGGGGGCCCACGTGATTTCCCCCTGGGTCCCACGTGATTTCCCCTGGGGGCCCACGTGATTTCCCCGTGGGGACCACGTGATTTCCCCGTGGGGCCCACGTGATTTCCCCGTGGGGCCCACGTGATTTCCCCGGGGGGCCCACGTGATTTCTGGGTGGGGCCCTCGTGATTTTCCCGTGGGGCCCACGTGAGTTCCCCTGGGGGCCCACGTGATTTTCCCGTGGGGCCCACGTGATTTCCGGGTGGGGCCCACGTGATTTCCCCTGGGGGCCCACGTGATTTCCCCGTGGGGCCCACGTGATTTCCCCGTGGGGCCCACGTGATTTCCGGGTGGGGCCCACGAGATTTCCCCTGGGGGCCCACGTGATTTCCCCGTGGGGCCTACGTGATTTCCCCGTGGGGCCCACGTGATTTCCCCGTGGGGCCCACGTGATTTCCCCGTGGGGCCTACGTGATTTCCCCGTGGGGCCCACGTGATTTCCGGGTGGGGCCCACGTGATTTCCCCGTGGGGCCCACGTGATTTCCCCGTGGGGCCCACGTGATTTCCCCGTGGGGCCCACGTGATTTCCCCTGGGGGCCCACGTGATTTCCCCTGAGGGGCCACGTGATTTCCCCGTGGGGCCCACGTGATTTCCCCTGGGGGCCCACGTGATTTCCCCTGAGGGGCCACGTGATTTCCCCGTGGGGCCCACGTGATTTCCCCGTGGGGCCCACGAGATTTCCCCTGGGGGCCCACGTGATTTCCCCTGGGGGCCCACGTGATTTCCCCTGAGGGGCCACGTGATTTCCCCGTGGGGCCCACGTGATTTCCCCTGGGGGCCCACGTGATTTCCCCTGAGGGGCCACGTGATTTCCCCGTGGGGCCCACGTGATTTCCCCTGGGGGCCCACGAGATTTCCCCTGGGGGCCCACGTGATTTCCCCTGGGGGCCCACGTGATTTCCGGGTGGGGCCCTCGTGATTTCCCCATGGGGCCCACGTGATTTCCCCTGGGGGCCCACGTGATTTCCCCTCTGGGCCCACGTGATTTCCCCGTGGGGCCCACGTGATTTCCGGGTGGGGCCCACGTGATTTCCGGGTGGGGCCCACGTGATTTCCCCGTGGGGCCTACGTGATTTCCCCGTTTGGCCCACGTGATTTCCCCATGGGGCACACGTGATTTCCCCTGGGCCCCCACGTGATTTCCCCTGGGGGCCCACTTGGTTTCCCCGTGGGGCCCACGTGATTTCCCCTGGGGGCGCACGTGATTTCCCCTGGGGGCCCACGAGATTTCCCCGTGAGGCCCACGTGATTTCCGGGCGGGGCCCACGTGATTTCCCCGTGGGGCCCACGTGATTTTCGCGTGGGGCCCACGTGATTTCCGCGTGGGGCCCAAGTGATTTCCCCGTGGGGCCCACGTGATTTCCCCGTGGGGCCCACGTGATTTCCCCGTGGGGCCCACGTGATTTCCCCGTGGGGCCCACGTGATTTCCGGGTGGGGCCCACGTGATTTCCCCTGGGGGCCCACGTGATTTCCGCGTGGGGCACACGTGATTTCCCCTGGGGGCCCACGTGATTTCCCCGTGGGGCCCACGTGATTTCCGCGTGGGGCCCACGTGATTTCCGGGTGGGGCCCACGTGATTTCCGGGTGGGGCCCACGTGATTTCCCCGGGGGGCCCACGTGATATCCCCGTGGGGCCCACGTGATTTCCGGGTGGGGCCCACGTGATTTCCCCGTGGGGCCCACGTGATTTCCCCGAGGGGCCCACGTGATTTCCCCTGGGGACCCACGTGATTTTCCCGTGGGGCCCACGTGATTTCCCTTGGGGGCCCACGTGATTTCCGGGTGGGACCCACGTGATTTCCCCGTGGGGCCCACGTGATTTCCCCTGGGGGCCCACGTGATTTCCCCGTGGGGCCCACGTGATTTCCGGGTGGGGCCCACGTGATTTCCGCGTGGGGCACACGTGATTTCCCCTCGGGGCACACGTGGCTTCCCCGTGGGGCCCACGTGATTTCCCCATGTTGCCCACGTGATTTCCCCTGGGCCCCCACGTGATTTCCCCTGGGGGCCCACGTGGTTTCCCCGTGGGGCCCACGTGATTTCCCCTGGGGGCGCACGTGATTTCCCATGGCGGCCCACGAGATTTCCCCGTGAGGCCCACGTGATTTCCGGGTGGGGCCCACGTGAATTCCCCTGGGGGCCCACGTGATTTCCCCTGGGGGCCCACGTGATTTCCACTGGGGGCCCACGTGATTTTCCCGTGGGGCCCACGTGATTTCCCCTGGGGGCCCACGTGATTTCCCCGTGGGCCCCACGTGATTTCCCCTGGGGGCCCACGTGATTTCCCCTGGGGGCCCAGGTGATTTCCCCGTGGGGCCCACGTGATTTCCCCTGGGGGCCCACGTGATTTCCCCGTGGGGCCCACGTGATTTCCCCTGGGGGCCCACGTGATTTCCGGGTGGGGCCCACGTGATATCCGGGTGGGGCCCACGTGATTTCCGGGTGGGGCCCACGTGATTTCCCTGTGGGGCCCACGTGATTTCCCCTGGGGGCCCACGTGATTTCCCCTGGGGGCCCACGTGATTTCCCCGTTGGGCCCACGTGATTTCCGGGTGGGGCCAACGTGATTTCCCCGTGGGGCCCACGTGATTTCCCCGTTGGGCCCACGTGATTTCCCCTGGGGACCCACGTGATTTCCCCTGGGGGCGCACGTGATTTCCCCTGGGGGCCCACGTGATTTCCCCGTGGGACCCACGTGATTTCCCGTGGGGCCCACGTGATTTCCACTGGGGGCGCACGTGATTTCCCCTGGGGGCCCACGTGATTTCCCCGTGGGACCCACGTGATTTCCGGGTGGGGCCCACGTGATTTCCCCGTGGGGCCCACGTGATTTCCCCGTGGGGCCCACGTGATTTCCCCTGGGGGCCCACGTGATTTCCCCGTGGGGCCCACGTGATTTCCCCTGGGGGCCCACGTGATTTCCGGATGGGGCCCACGTGATTTCCCCGTGGGGCCCACGTGATTTCCCCTGAGGGCACACGTGATTTCCCCGAAGGGCCCACGTGATTTCCGGGTGTGGCCCACGTGATTTCCGCGTGGGGCCCACGTGATTTCCCCGTGGGGCCCACGTGATTTCCCCGTGGGGCCCACGTGATTTCCCCGTGGGGCCCACGTGATTTCCCCTGGGGGCCCACGTGATTTCCCCTCGGGGCCCAAGTGACTTCCCTGTGAGGCCCACGTGATTTCCCCTGGGGGCCCACGTGATTTCCGGGTGGGGCCCACGTGATTTCCCAGTGGGGCCCACGTGATTTCCCGGTGGGGCCCACGTGATTTTCCCGTGGGGCCCACGTGATTTCCCCGTGGGGCCCACGTGATTTCCCAGTGGGGCCCACGTGATTTCCCCGTGGGACCCAGTTGATTTCCCCTGGGGCTCACGTGATTTCCCCGTGGGGCCCACGTGATTTCCCCTGGGGGCCCACGTGATTTCCCCTGGGGGCCCACGTGATTTCCCCGTGGGGCCCACGTGATTTCCGGGTGGGGCCCACGTGATTTCCCCGTGGGGCCCACGTGATTTCCGGGTGGGGCCCACGTGATTTCCCTGTGGGGCCCACGTGATTTCCCCGTGGGGCCTACGTGATTTCCGGGTGGGGCCCACGTGATTTCCCTATGGGGCCCACGTGATTTCCCCGTGGGGCCCACGTGATTTCCCCTGGGGGCTCACGTGATTTCCCCTGGGGGCCCACGTGATTTCCCCGTGGGGCCCACGTGATTTTCGGGTGGGGCCCACGTGATCTCCGTGTGGGGCCCACGTGATTTCCCCGTGGGGCCCACGTGATTTCACCTGGGGGCCCACGTGATTTCACCTGGGGGCCCACGTGATTTCCCCTGGGGGCCCACGTGATGTCCCCGTGGGGCCCACGTGATTTCCGGGTGGGGCCCACGTGATTTCCCCGTGGGGTCCACGTGATTTCCCCCTGGGGCCCACGTGATTTCCGGGTGGGGCCCATGTGATTTCCGGGTGGGGCCCACGTGAATTCCCCTGGGGGCCCACGTGATTTCCCCTGGGGGCCCACGTGATTTCCCCTGGGGGCCCACGTGATTTTCCCGTGGGGCCCACGTGATTTCCCCTGGGGGTCCACGTGATTTCCCCGTGAGCCCCACCTGATTTCCCCTGGGGGCCCACGTGATTTCCCCTGGGGGCCCACGTGATTTCCCCGTGGGGCCCACGTGATTTCCCCTGGGGGCCCACGTGATTTCCCCATGGGGCCCACGTGATTTCCCCTGGGGGCCCACGTGATTTCCGGGTGGGGCCCACGTGATTTCCGGGTGGGGCCCACGTGATTTCCCTGTGGGGCCCACGTGATTTCCCCTGGGGGCCCACGTGATTTCCCCTGGGGGCCCACGTGATTTCCCCTGGGGGCCCACGTGATTTCCCCGTTGGGCCCACGTGATTTCCGGGTGGGGCCAACGTGATTTCCCCGTGGGGCCCACGTGATTTCCCCGTTGGGCCCACCTGATTTCCCCTGGGGGCCAACGTGATTTCCCCGTGGGGCCCACGTGATTTCCCGTGGGGGCTCACGTGATTTCCCCGTGGGACCCACGTGATTTCCCGTGGGGCCCACGTGATTGCCGGGTGGGGCCCACGTGATTTCCGGGTGGGGCCCAAGTGATTTCCCCTGGGGTCCCACGTGATTTCCGGATGGGGCCCACATGATTTCCCCTGGGGGCCCACGTGATTTCCCCGTGGGACCCACGTGATTTCCCGTGGGGCCCACGTGATTTCCACTGGGGGCGCACGTGATTTCCCCTGGGGGCCCACGTGATTTCCCCGTGGGACCCACGTGATTTCCGGGTGGGGCCCACGTGATTTCCCCATGGGGCCCACGTGATTTCCCCGTGGGGCCCACGTGATTTCCCCTGGGGGCCCACGTGATTTCCCCGTGGGGCCCACGTGATTTCCCCTGGGGGCCCACGTGATTTCCGGATGGGGCCCACGTGATTTCCCCGTGGGGCCCACGTGATTTCCCCTGAGGGCACACGTGATTTCCCCGAGGGGCCCACGTGATTTCCGGGTGTGGCCCACGTGATTTCCGCGTGGGGCCCACGTGATTTCCCCGTGGGGCCCACGTGATTTCCCCGTGGGGCCCACGTGATTTCCCCGTGGGGCCCACGTGATTTCCCCTGGGGGCCCACGTGATTTCCCCTCGGGGCCCAAGTGACTTCCCTGTGGGGCCCACGTGATTTCCCGTGGGGGCCCACGTGATTTCCCCTGGGGGCCACGTGATTTCCCAGTGGGGCCCACGTGATTTCCAGGTGGGGCCCACGTGATTTTCCCGTGGGGCCCACGTGATTTCCCCGTGGGGCCCACGTGATTTCCCAGTGGGGCCCACGTGATTTCCCTGTGGGGCCCACTTGATTTCCCCTGGGGCTCACGTGATTTCCCCGTGGGGCCCACGTGATTTCCCCTGGGGGCCCACGTGATTTCCCCTGGGGGCCCACGTGATTTCCCCTGGGGGCCCACGTGATTTCCCCAGGGGGCCCACGTGATTTCCCCGTGGGGCCCACGTGATTTCCCCTGGGGGCCCAAGTGATTTCCCCTGGGGGCCCACGTGATTTCCCCTGGGGGCCCACGTGATTTCCGGGTGGGGCCCACGTGATTTCCCCGTGGGGCCCACGTGATTTCCGGTTGGGGCCCACGTGATTTCCCCGTGGGGCCCACGTGATTTCCCCGTGGGGCCTACGTGATTTCCGGGTGGGGCCCACGTGATTTCCCTGTGGGGCCCACGTGATTTCCCCGTGGGTCCCACGTGATTTCCCCTGGGGGCTCACGTGATTTCCCCTGGGGGCCCACGTGATTTCCCCGTGGGGCCCACGTGATTTCAGGGTGGGGCCCACGTGATTTCCGGGTGGGGGCCACGTGATTTCCACTGGGGGCCCACGTGATTTCCCCGTGGGGCCCACGTGATTTCCCCTGGGGGCCCACGTGATTTCCCCGTGGGCCCCACGTGATTTCCCCGTGGGGCCCACTTGATTTCCGGGTGGGGCCCATGTGATTTCCGGGTGGGGCCCACGTGATTTCCCCTGGGGGCCCACGTGATTTCCCCGTGGGGCCCTCGTGATTTCCCCGTAGGGCCCACGTGATTTCACCTGGGGGCCCACGTGATTTCCCCTGGGGGCCAACGTGATTTCCTCGTGGGGTTCACGTGATTTCCCCGTGGGGCCCACGTGATTTCCCCGTGGGGCCCACGTGATTTCCCCTGGGGGCCCACGTGATTTCCCCGTGGGGCCCACGTGATTTCCCCGTGGGGACCACGTGATTTCCCCTGGGGGCCCACGTGATTCCCCGTGGGGCCCACGTGATTTCCCCGTGGGGACCACGTGATTTCCGGGTGGGGCCCACGTGATTTCCGGGTGGGGCCCACGTGATTTCCCCTGGGGGCCCACGTGATTTCCCCGTGGGGCCCACGTGATTTCCCCTGGGGGCCCACGTGATTTCCCCGTGGGGCCCACGTGATTTTCGGGTGGGGCCCACGTGATCTCCGTGTGGGGCCCACGTGATTTCCCCGTGGGGCCCACGTGATTTCCCCTGGGGGCCCCCGTGATTTCCCCGGGGGGCCCACGTGATTTCCCCGTGGGGCCCACGTGATTTCCCCTGGGGGCCCACGTTATTTCCCCTGAGGGGCCACGTGATTTCCCCATGGGGCCCACGTGATTTCTCCTGGGGGCCCACGTGATTTCCCCTGGGGGTCCACGTGATTTCCGGGTGGGGCCCTCGTGATTTCCCCGTGGGGCCCACGTGATTTCCCCTGGGGGCCCACGTGATTTTCCCGTGGGGCCCACGTGATTTCCGGGTGGGGCCCACATGATTTCCGCGTGGGGCCCACGTGATTTCCCCTGGGGGCCCACGTGATTTCCCCGTGGGGCCCACGTGATTTCCGGGTGGGGCCCACGTGATTTACCCGTGTGGCCCACGTGATTTCCCCGTGGGGCCCACGTGATTTCCGGGTGGGGCCCACTTGATTTCCGCGTGGGGCCCACGTGATTTCCCCGTGGGGCCCACGTGATTTCCCCTGGGGGCCCACGTGATTTCCCCACGGGGGCCCACGTGATTTCCCCGTTGGGCCCACGTGATTTCGCCTGGGGGCCCAAGTGATTTCCCCTGGGGGCCCACGTGATTTCCCCGTGGGGCCCACGTGATTTCCGGGTGGGGCCCACGTGATTTCCCCGGGGGGCCCACGTGATTTCCGGGTGGGGCCCACGTGATTTCCCCGTGGTGCCCACATGATTTCCCCTAGGGGCCCACGTGATTTCTCCTGGGGGCCCACGTGATTTCCCCAGGGGGCCCACGTGATTTCCCCGTGGGGCCCACGTGATTTCCCCGTGGGGCCCATGTGATTTCCGGGTGGGGCCCACGTGATTTCCCCGTGGGGCCATGTGATTTCCCCGTGGGGCCCACGTGATTTCCCCTGGGGGCCCACGTGATTTCCCCTGGGGGCTCACGTGATTTCCCCGTGGGGCCCACGTGATTTCCGGGTGGGGCCCAAGTGATTTCCACGTGGGGCCCACGTGATTTCCGGTTGGGGCCCACGTGTTTTCCCCGTGGGGCCCACGTGATTTCCCCGTGGGGCCCACCTGATTTCCCCTTGGGGCCCACGTGATTTCCCCGTGGGGCCCACGTGATTTCCCCTGGGGGCCCAGGTTATTTCCCCTGGGGGCCCACGTGATTTCCCCGTGGGGCCCACGTGATTTCCCTGGGGGCCCACGTGATTTCCCCGTGGGGCCCACGTGATTTCCGGGTAGGGCCCACGTGATTTCCGGGTGGGGCCCACGTGATTTCCCCGTGGGGCCCACGTGATTTCCCCGTAGGGCCCACGTGATTTCCGGGTGGGGCCCACGTGATTTCCCCGTGAGGCAAACGTGATTTCCGGGTGGGGCCCACGTGATTTCCCCGTGGGGTCCACGTGATTTCCCCGTGGGGCCCACGTGATTTCCTCGGGGGGCCCACGTGATTTCCCCGTGGGGCCCACGTGATTTCCCCTGGGGGCCCACGTTATTTCCCCTGAGGGGCCACGTGATTTCCCCGTGGGGCCCACGTGATTTCTCCTGGGGGCCCACGTGATTTCCCCTGGGGGCCCACGTGATTTCCCCGTGGGGCCCACGTGATTCCCCCGTGGGGCCCACGTGATTTCCCCGTTGGTCCCACGTGATTTCCCCTGGGGGCCCACGTGATTTTCCCTGGGGGCCCACGTGATTTCCCCGTGGGGCCCACGTGATTTCCGGGTGGGGCCCACGTGATTTCCCCGTGTGGCCCACGTGATTTCCCCGTGGGGCCCACGTGATTTCCCCTGGGGGCCCACGTGATTTCCGGATGGGGCCCACGTGATTTCCCCGTGGGTCCCACGTGATTTCCGGGTGGGGCCCACGTGATTTCCCTGTGGGGCCCACGTGATTTCCGGGTGGGGCCCACGTGATTTCCCCGTGGGGCCCACGTGATTTCCCCGTGGGGCCCACGTGATTTCCCCTGGGGGCCCACGTGATTTCCCCGTGGGGCCCACGTGATTCCCCCGTGGGGCCCACGTGATTTCCCCGTTGGTCCCACGTGATTTCCCCTGGGGGCCCACGTGATTTTCCCTGGGGGCCCACGTGATTTCCCCGTGGGGCCCACGTGATTTCCGGGTGGGGCCCACGTGATTTCCCCGTGGGGCCCACGTGATTTCCCCTGGGGGCCCACGTGATTTCCGGATGGGGCCCACGTGATTTCCCCGTGGGTCCCACGTGATTTCCGGGTGGGGCCCACGTGATTTCCCTGTGGGGCCCACGTGATTTCCGGGTGGGGCCCACGTGATTTCCCCGTGGGGCCCACGTGATTTCCCCGTGGGGCCCACGTGATTTCCCCTGGGGGACCACGTGATTTCCCCTGGGGGCCCACGTGATTTCCGGGTGGGGCCCACGTGATTTCCCCTGGGGGCCCACGTGATTTCCACGTGGGGCCCACGTGATTTCCCCGTGGGGCCCACGTGATTTCCCCGTGGGGCCCACGTGATTTTCCCGTGGTGCCCACGTGATTTCCCCTGGGGGCCCACGTGATTTCCCCGTGGGGCCCACGTGAATTCCCCGTGGGGCCCACGTGATTTCCCCGTGGGGTCCACGTGATTTCAACTGAGGGCCCACGTGATTTCCCCGTGGGGCCCACGTGATTTCCCCTGGGCCCCACGTGATTTCCGCTGGGGGCCCACGTGATTTCCCCTGGGGGCACACGTGATTTCCCCGTGGGGCCCACGTGATTTCCGGGTGGGGCCCACGTGATTTCCCCGTGGGGCCCACGTGATTTCCCCAGGGGGCCCACGTGATTTCCCCTGGGGGCACACGTGATTTCCCCGTGGGGCCCACGTGATTTCCGGGTGGGGCCCACGTGATTTCCCCATGGGGCCCACGTGATTTCCCCGTGGGGCCCACGTGATTTCCGGGTGGGGCCCACGTGATTTCCCCTGGGGGCCCACGTGATTTCCCCGTGGGGCCCACGTGATTTCCCCTGGGGGCCCACGTGATTTCCCCGTGGGGCCCACGTGATTTTCGGGTGGGGCCCACGTGATCTCCGTGTGGGGCCCACGTGATTTCCCCGTGGGGCCCACGTGATTTCCCCTGGGGGCCCACGTGATTTCCCCTGGGGGCCCACGTGATTTCCCCGTGGGGCCCACGTGATTTCCCCTGGGGGCCCACGTTATTTCCCCTGAGGGGCCACGTGATTTCCCCATGGGGCCCACGTGATTTCTCCTGGGGGCCCACGTGATTTCCCCTGGGGGTCCACGTGATTTCCGGGTGGGGCCCTCGTGATTGCCCCGTGGGGCCCACGTGATTTCCCCTGGGGGCCCACGTGATTTTCCCGTGGGGCCCACGTGATTTCCGGGTGGGGCCCACATGATTTCCGCGTGGGGCCCACGTGATTTCCCCTGGGGGCCCACGTGATTTCCCCGTGGGGCCCACGTGATTTCCGGGTGGGGCCCACGTGATTTACCCGTGTGGCCCACGTGATTTCCCCGTGGGGCCCACGTGATTTCCCCGTGGGGCCCACGTGATTTCCGGGTGGGGCCCACGTGATTTCCCCGTGGGGCCCACGTGATTTCCCCTGGGGGCCCACGTGATTTCCCCACGGGGGCCCACGTGATTTCCCCGTTGGGCCCACGTGATTTCCCCTGGGGGCCCAAGTGATTTCCCCTGGGGGCCCACGTGATTTCCCCGTGGGGCCCACGTGATTTCCGGGTGGGGCCCACGTGATTTCCCCGGGGGGCCCACGTGATTTCCGGGTGGGGCCCACGTGATTTCCCCGTGGTGCCCACATGATTTCCCCTAGGGGCCCACGTGATTTCTCCTGGGGGCCCACGTGATTTCCCCAGGGGGCCCACGTGATTTCCCCGTGGGGCCCACGTGATTTCCCCGTGGGGCCCATGTGATTTCCGGGTGGGGCCCACGTGATTTCCCCGTGGGGCCATGTGATTTCCCCGTGGGGCCCACGTGATTTCCCCTGGGGGCCCACGTTATTTCCCCTGGGGGCTCACGTGATTTCCCCGTGGGGCCCACGTGATTTCCGGGTGGGGCCCAAGTGATTTCCCCGTGGGGCCCACGTGATTTCCGGTTGGGGCCCACGTGTTTTCCCCGTGGGGCCCACGTGATTTCCCCGTGGGGGCCCACGTGATTTCCCCTTGGGGCCCTCGTGATTTCCCCGTGGGGGCCCACGTGATTTCCCCTGGGGGCCCAGGTTATTTCCCCTGGGGGCCCACGTGATTTCCCCGTGGGGCCCACGTGATTTCCCTGGGGGCCCACGTGATTTCCCCGTGGGGCCCACGTGATTTCCGGGTAGGGCCCACGTGATTTCCGGGTGGGGCCCACGTGATTTCCCCGTGGGGCCCACGTGATTTCCCCGTAGGGCCCACGTGATTTCCGGGTGGGGCCCACGTGATTTCCCCGTGAGGCAAACGTGATTTCCGGGTGGGGCCCACGTGATTTCCCCGTGGGGTCCACGTGATTTCCCCGTGGGGCCCACGTGATTTCCTCTGGGGGCCCACGTGATTTCCCCGAGGGGCCCACGTGATTTCCCCTGGGGGCCCACGTTATTTCCCCTGAGGGGCCACGTGATTTCCCCGTGGGGCCCACGTGATTTCTCCTGGGGGCCCACGTGATTTCCCCTGGGGGCCCACGTGATTTCCCCGTGGGGCCCACGTGATTCCCCCGTGTGGCCCACGTGATTTCCCCGTTGGTCCCACGTGATTTCCCCTGGGGGCCCACGTGATTTTCCCTGGGGGCCCACGTGATTTCCCCGTGGGGCCCACGTGATTTCCGGGTGGGGCCCACGTGATTTCCCCGTGTGGCCCACGTGATTTCCCCGTGGGGCCCACGTGATTTCCCCTGGGGGCCCACGTGATTTCCGGATGGGGCCCACGTGATTTCCCCGTGGGTCCCACGTGATTTCCGGGTGGGGCCCACGTGATTTCCCTGTGGGGCCCACGTGATTTCCGGGTGGGGCCCACGTGATTTCCCCGTGGGGCCCACGTGATTTCCCCGTGGGGCCCACGTGATTTCCCCTGGGGGCCCACGTGATTTCCCCGTGGGGCCCACGTGATTCCCCCGTGGGGCCCACGTGATTTCCCCGTTGGTCCCACGTGATTTCCCCTGGGGGCCCACGTGATTTTCCCTGGGGGCCCACGTGATTTCCCCGTGGGGCCCACGTGATTTCCGGGTGGGGCCCACGTGATTTCCCCGTGTGGCCCACGTGATTTCCCCGTGGGGCCCACGTGATTTCCCCTGGGGGCCCACGTGATTTCCGGATGGGGCCCACGTGATTTCCCCGTGGGTCCCACGTGATTTCCGGGTGGGGCCCACGTGATTTCCCTGTGGGGCCCACGTGATTTCCGGGTGGGGCCCACGTGATTTCCCCGTGGGGCCCACGTGATTTCCCCGTGGGGCCCACGTGATTTCCCCTGGGGGACCACGTGATTTCCCCTGGGGGCCCACGTGATTTCCGGGTGGGGCCCACGTGATTTCCCCTGGGGGCCCACGTGATTTCCCCGTGGGGCCCACGTGATTTCCCCGTGGGGCCCACGTGATTTCCCCGTGGGGCCCACGTGATTTTCCCGTGGTGCCCACGTGATTTCCCCGGGGGGCCCACGTGATTTCCCCGTGGGGCCCACGTGAATTCCCCGTGGGGCCCACGTGATTTCCCCGTGGGGTCCACGTGATTTCAACTGAGGGCCCACGTGATTTCCCCGTGGGGCCCACGTGATTTCCCCTGGGCCCCACGTGATTTCCGCTGGGGGCCCACGTGATTTCCCCTGGGGGCACACGTGATTTCCCCGTGGGGCCCACGTGATTTCCGGGTGGGGCCCACGTGATTTCCCCGTGGGGCCCACGTGATTTCCCCAGGGGGCCCACGTGATTTCCCCTGGGGGCACACGTGATTTCCCCGTGGGGCCCACGTGATTTCCGGGTGGGGCCCACGTGATTTCCCCATGGGGCCCACGTGATTTCCCCGTGGGGCCCACGTGATTTCCCCGTGGAGCCCACGTGATTTCCCCTGAGGGCCCACGTGATTTCCCCGTGGGGCCCACGTGATTTCCCCTGGGGTCCCACGTGATTTCCCCTGGGGGCTCTCGTGATTTCCCCGTGGGGCCCACGTGATTTCCCCTGCGGGCCCACGTGATTTCCCGGGGGGGCCCACGTGATTTCCCCTGGGGGCCCACGTGATTTCCCCGTGGGGCACACCTGATTTCCCCGTGGGGCCCACGTAATTACCGGGTGGGGCTCACGTGATTTCCGGGTGGCGCCCACGTGATTTCCCCGTGGGGCCCACCTGATTTCCGGGTGGGGCCCAAGTGATTTCCCCCGGGGGCCCAAGTGATTTCCCCCTGGGGCCCACGTGATTTCCCCTTGGGGCCCACGTGATTTCCGGGTGGGGCCCACGTGATTTCCCTGTGGGGCCTACGTGATTTCCCCGTGGGGCCCACGTGATTTCCCTGTGGGGTCCACGTGATTTCCGGGTGGGGCCCACGTGATTTCCCCGTGGGGCCCACGTGATTTCCGGGTGGGGCCCAGGTGATTTCCCCGTGGGGCCCACGTGATTTCCCCGTGTGGCCCACGTGATTTCCCCTGGGGGCCCCCGTGATTTCCGGGTGGGGCCCTCGTGATTTCCCCGTGGGGCCCACGTGATTTCCCCTGGGGGCCCACGTGATTTCCCCGTGGGGCCCACGTGATTTCCGGGTGGGGCCCACGTGATTTCCCCGTGGGGCCCACGTGATTTCCCCTGGGGGCCCACGTGATTTCCCCGTTGGGCCCACGTGATTTCCCCTGGGGGCCCACGTGATTTCCCCTGGGGGCCCACGTGATTTCCCCGTGGGGCCCACGTGATTTCCCCAGGGGGCCCACGTGATTTTCCCGTGGTGCCCACGTGATTTCCCCTGGGGGCCCCCGTGATTTCCCCCTGGGGCCCACGAGATTCCCCCGTGGGGCCCACGTGATTTCCCCGTTGGTCCCACGTGATTTCCCCTGGGGGCCCACGTGATTTTCCCTGGGGGCCCACGTGATTTCCCCGTGGGGCCCACGTGATTTCCGGGTGGGGCCCACGTGATTTCCCCGTGTGGCCCACGTGATTTCCCCGTGGGGCCCACGTGATTTCCCCTGGGGGCCCACGTGATTTCCGGGTGGGGCCCACGTGATTTCCCCGTGGGGCCCACGTGATTTCCGGGTGGGGCCCACGTGATTTCCCTGTGGGGCCCACGTGATTTCCGGGTGGGGCCCACGTGATTTCCCCTGGGGGCCCACGTGATTTCCCCTGAGGGGCCACGTGATTTCCCCGTGGGGCCCACGTGATTTCCCCTGGGGGCCCACGTGATTTCCCCTGAGGGGCCACGTGATTTCCCCGTGGGGCCCACGTGATTTCCCCTGGGGGCCCACGAGATTTCCCCTGGGGGCCAACGTGATTTCCCCTGGGGGCCCACGGGATTTCCGGGTGGGGCCCTCGTGATTTCCCCGTGGGGCCCACGTGATTTCCCCTGGGGGCCCACGTGATTTCCCCTCTGGGCCCACGTGATTTCCCCGTGGGGCCCCCGTGATTTCCGGGTGGGGCCCACGTGATTTCCGGGTGGGGCCCACGTGATTTCCCCGTGGGGCCTACGTGATTTCCCCGTGGGGCCCACGTGATTTCCCCATGGGGCCCACGTGATTTCCCCTGGGCCCCCACGTGATTTTCCCTGGGGGCCCACGTGGTTTCCCCGTGGGGCCCACGTGATTTCCCCTGGGGGCGCACGTGATTTCCCATGGCGGCCCACGAGATTTCCCCGTGAGGCCCACGTGATTTCCGGGCGGGGCCCACGTTATTTCCCCGTGGGGCCCACGTGATTTCCCCTGGGGGCCCACGTGATTTCCCCGTTGGGCCCACGTGATTTCCGGGTGGGGCCAACGTGATTTCCCCGTGGGGCCCACGTGATTTCCCCGTTGGGCCCACCTGATTTCCCCTGGGGGCCAACGTGATTTCCCCGTGGGGCCCACGTGATTTCCCCGTTGGGCCCACCTGATTTCCCCTGAGGGCCCACGTCATTTCCCCGTGGGGCCCACGTGATTTCCCCTGGGGGCCCACGTGATTTCCCCGTGGGGCCCACGTGATTTCCCCTGGGGACCCACGTGATTTCCCCTGGGGGCCCACGTGATTTCTCCGTGGGGCCCACGTGATTTCCCCTGGGGGCCCACGTGATTTCCACTGGGGGCGCACGTGATTTCCCCTGGGGGCCCACGTGATTTCCCCGTGGGACCCACGTGATTTCCCGTGGGGCCCACGTGATTTCCGGGTGGGGCCCACGTGATTTCCGGGTGGGGCCCAAGTGATTTCCCCTGGGGGCCCACGTGATTTCCCCGTGGGACCCACGTTATTTCCCCGTAGGGCCCACGTGATTTCCCCATGGGGCCCACGTGATTTCCGGGTGGGGCCCACGTGATTTCCGGGTGGGGCCCACGTGATTTCCCCGTGGGGCCCACGTGATTTCCCCTGGGGGCCCACGTGATTTCCCCGTGGGGCCCCCGTGATTTCCCCTGGGGGCCCACGTGATTTCCGGATGGGGCCCACGTGATTTCCCCGTGGGGCCCACGTGATTTCCCCTGAGGGCACACGTGATTTCCCCGTGGGGCCCACGTGATTCCCGGGTGTGGCCCACGTGATTTCCGCGTGGGGCCCACGTGATTTCCCCGTGGGGCCCACGTGATTTCCCCGTGGGGCCCACGTGATTTCCCCTGGGGCCCCCGTGATTTCCGCTGGGGGCCCACGTGATTTCCCCTGGGGGCACACGTGATTTCCCCGTGGGGCCCACGTGATTTCCGGGTGGGGCCCACGTGATTTCCCCGTGGGGCCCACGTGATTTCCCCAGGGGGCCCACGTGATTTCCCCTGGGGGCACACGTGATTTCCCCGTGGGGCCCACGTGATTTCCGGGTGGGGCCCACGTGATTTCCCCATGGGGCCCACGTGATTTCCCCGTGGGGCCCACGTGATTTCCCCGTGGAGCCCACGTGATTTCCCCTGAGGGCCCACGTGATTTCCCCGTGGGGCCCACGTGATTTCCCCTGGGGTCCCACGTGATTTCCCCTGGGGGCTCTCGTGATTTCCCCGTGGGGCCCACGTGATTTCCCCTGCGGGCCCACGTGATGTCCCCAGGGGGCCCACGTGATTTCCCCTGGGGGCCCACGTGATTTCCCCGTGGGGCACACCTGATTTCCCCGTGGGGCCCACGTAATTACCGGGTGGGGCTCACGTGATTTCCGGGTGGCGCCCACGTGATTTCCCCGTGGGGCCCACCTGATTTCCGGTTGGGGCCCACGTGATTTCCCCCGGGGGCCCAAGTGATTTCCCCCTGGGGCCCACGTGATTTCCCCTTGGGGCCCACGTGATTTCCGGGTGGGGCCCACGTGATTTCCCTGTGGGGCCTACGTGATTTCCCCGTGGGGCCCACGTGATTTCCGGGTGGGGCCCACGTGATTTCCCTGTGGGGTCCACGTGATTTCCGGGTGGGGCCCACGTGATTTCCCCGTGGGGCCCACGTGATTTCCGGGTGGGGCCCACGTGATTTCCCCGTGGGGCCCACGTGATTTCCCCGTGTGGCCCACGTGATTTCCCCTGGGGGCCCCCGTGTTTTTCACGTGGGGCCCACGTGATTTCCCCTGGGGGCCCACGTTATTTCCCCTGAGGGCCCACGTGATTTCCCCTGGGGGCCCAGGTGATTTCCCCGAGGGGCCCACGTGATTTCCCCTGGGGGCCCACGTGATTTCACCTGGGGGCCCACGTGATTTCCGGGTGGGGCCCTCGTGATTTCCCCGTGGGGCCCACGTGATTTCCCCTGGGGGCCCACGTGATTTCCCCGTGGGGCCCACGTGATTTCCGTGTGGGGCCCACGTGATTTCCCCGTGGGGCCCACGTGATTTCCCCTGGGGGCCCACGTGATTTCCCCGTTGGGCCCACGTGATTTCCCCTGGGGGCCCACGTGATTTCCCCTGGGGGCCCACGTGATTTCCCCGTGGGGCCCACGTGATTTCCCCAGGGGGCCCACGTGATTTTCCCGTGGTGCCCACGTGATTTCCCCTGGGGGCCCACGTTATTTCCCCCTGGGGCCCACGTGATTCCCCCGTGGGGCCCACGTGATTTCCCCGTTGGTCCCACGTGATTTCCCCTGGGGGCCCACGTGATTTTCCCTGGGGGCCCACGTGATTTCCCCGTGGGGCCCACGTGATTTCCGGGTGGGGCCCACGTGATTTCCCCGTGTGGCCCACGTGATTTCCCCGTGTGGCCCACGTGATTTCCCCGTGGGGCCCACGTGATTTCCCCTGGGGGCCCACGTGATTTCCCCGTGGGGCCCACGTGATTTCCGGGTGGGGCCCACGTGATTTACCCGTGTGGCCCACGTGATTTCCCCGTGGGGCCCACGTGATTTCCCCGTGGGGCCCACGTGATTTCCGGGTGGGGCCCACGTGATTTCCCCGTGGGGCCCACGTGATTTCCCCTGGGGGCCCACGTGATTTCCCCACGGGGGCCCACGTGATTTCCCCGTTGGGCCCACGTGATTTCCCCTGGGGGCCCAAGTGATTTCCCCTGGTGGCCCAAGTGATTTCCCCGCGGGGCCCACGGGATTTCCGGGTGGGGCCCACGTGATTTCCCCGGGGGGCCCACGTGATTTCCGGGTGGGGCCCACGTGATTTCCCCGTGGTGCCCACATGATTTCCCCTAGGGGCCCACGTGATTTCTCCTGGGGGCCCACGTGATTTCCCCAGGGGGCCCACGTGATTTCCCCGTGGGGCCCACGTGATTTCCCCGTGGGGCCCATGTGATTTCCGGGTGGGGCCCACGTGATTTCCCCGTGGGGCCATGTGATTTCCCAGTGGGGCCCACGTGATTTCCCCTGGGGGCCCACGTGATTTCCCCTGGGGGCTCACGTGATTTCCCCGTGGGGCCCACGTGATTTCCGGGTGGGGCCCAAGTGATTTCCACGTGGGGCCCACGTGATTTCCGGTTGGGGCCCACGTGTTTTCCCCGTGGGGCCCACGTGATTTCCCCGTGGGGCCCACCTGATTTCCCCTTGGGGCCCACGTGATTTCCCCGTGGGGCCCACGTGATTTCCCCTGGGGGCCCAGGTTATTTCCCCTGGGGGCCCACGTGATTTCCCCGTGGGGCCCACGTGATTTCCCTGGGGGCCCACGTGATTTCCCCGTGGGGCCCACGTGATTTCCGGGTAGGGCCCACGTGATTTCCGGGTGGGGCCCACGTGATTTCCCCGTGGGGCCCACGTGATTTCCCCGTAGGGCCCACGTGATTTCCGGGTGGGGCCCACGTGATTTCCCCGTGAGGCAAACGTGATTTCCGGGTGGGGCCCACGTGATTTCCCCGTGGGGTCCACGTGATTTCCCCGTGGGGCCCACGTGATTTCCTCTGGGGGCCCACGTGATTTCCCCGTGGGGCCCACGTGATTTCCCCTGGGGGCCCACGTTATTTCCCCTGAGGGGCCACGTGATTTCCCCGTGGGGCCCACGTGATTTCTCCTGGGGGCCCACGTGATTTCCCCTGGGGGCCCACGTGATTTCCCCGTGGGGCCCACGTGATTCCCCCGTGGGGCCCACGTGATTTCCCCGTTGGTCCCACGTGATTTCCCCTGGGGGCCCACGTGATTTTCCCTGGGGGCCCACGTGATTTCCCCGTGGGGCCCACGTGATTTCCGGGTGGGGCCCACGTGATTTCCCCGTGTGGCCCACGTGATTTCCCCGTGGGGCCCACGTGATTTCCCCTGGGGGCCCACGTGATTTCCGGATGGGGCCCACGTGATTTCCCCGTGGGTCCCACGTGATTTCCGGGTGGGGCCCACGTGATTTCCCTGTGGGGCCCACGTGATTTCCGGGTGGGGCCCACGTGATTTCCCCGTGGGGCCCACGTGATTTCCCCGTGGGGCCCACGTGATTTCCCCTGGGGGCCCACGTGATTTCCCCGTGGGGCCCACGTGATTCCCCCGTGGGGCCCACGTGATTTCCCCGTTGGTCCCACGTGATTTCCCCTGGGGGCCCACGTGATTTTCCCTGGGGGCCCACGTGATTTCCCCGTGGGGCCCACGTGATTTCCGGGTGGGGCCCACGTGATTTCCCCGTGTGGCCCACGTGATTTCCCCGTGGGGCCCAAGTGATTTCCCCTGGGGGCCCACGTGATTTCCGGATGGGGCCCACGTGATTTCCCCGTGGGTCCCACGTGATTTCCGGGTGGGGCCCACGTGATTTCCCTGTGGGGCCCACGTGATTTCCGGGTGGGGCCCACGTGATTTCCCCGTGGGGCCCACGTGATTTCCCCGTGGGGCCCACGTGATTTCCCCTGGGGGACCACGTGATTTCCCCTGGGGGCCCACGTGATTTCCGGGTGGGGCCCACGTGATTTCCCCTGGGGGCCCACGTGATTTCCCCGTGGGGCCCACGTGATTTCCCCGTGGGGCCCACGTGATTTCCCCGTGGGGCCCACGTGATTTTCCCGTGGTGCCCACGTGATTTCCCCTGGGGGCCCACGTGATTTCCCCGTGGGGCCCACGTGAATTCCCCGTGGGGCCCACGTGATTTCCCCGTGGGGTCCACGTGATTTCAACTGAGGGCCCACGTGATTTCCCCGTGGGGCCCACGTGATTTCCCCTGGGCCCCACGTGATTTCCGCTGGGGGCCCACGTGATTTCCCCTGGGGGCACACGTGATTTCCCCGTGGGGCCCACGTGATTTCCGGGTGGGGCCCACGTGATTTCCCCGTGGGGCCCACGTGATTTCCCCAGGGGGCCCACGTGATTTCCCCTGGGGGCACACGTGATTTCCCCGTGGGGCCCACGTGATTTCCGGGTGGGGCCCACGTGATTTCCCCATGGGGCCCACGTGATTTCCCCGTGGGGCCCACGTGATTTCCCCGTGGAGCCCACGTGATTTCCCCTGAGGGCCCACGTGATTTCCCCGTGGGGCCCACGTGATTTCCCCTGGGGTCCCACGTGATTTCCCCTGGGGGCTCTCGTGATTTCCCCGTGGGGCCCACGTGATTTCCCCTGCGGGCCCACGTGATTCCCCCAGGGGGCCCACGTGATTGCCCCTGGGGGCCCACGTGATTTCCCCGTGGGGCACACCTGATTTCCCCGTGGGGCCCACGTAATTACCGGGTGGGGCTCACGTGATTTCCGGGTGGCGCCCACGTGATTTCCCCGTGGGGCCCACCTGATTTCCGGGTGGGGCCCAAGTGATTTCCCCCAGGGGCCCAAGTGATTTCCCCCTGGGGCCCACGTGATTTCCCCTTGGGGCCCACGTGATTTCCGGGTGGGGCCCACGTGATTTCCCTGTGGGGCCTACGTGATTTCCCCGTGGGGCCCACGTGATTTCCCTGTGGGGTCCACGTGATTTCCGGGTGGGGCCCACGTGATTTCCCCGTGGGGCCCACGTGATTTCCGGGTGGGGCCCAGGTGATTTCCCCGTGGGGCCCACGTGATTTCCCCGTGTGGCCCACGTGATTTCCCCTGGGGGCCCCCGTGATTTCCGGGTGGGGCCCTCGTGATTTCCCCGTGGGGCCCACGTGATTTCCCCTGGGGGCCCACGTGATTTCCCCGTGGGGCCCACGTGATTTCCGGGTGGGGCCCACGTGATTTCCCCGTGGGGCCCACGTGATTTCCCCTGGGGGCCCACGTGATTTCCCCGTTGGGCCCACGTGATTTCCCCTGGGGGCCCACGTGATTTCCCCTGGGGGCCCACGTGATTTCCCCGTGGGGCCCACGTGATTTCCCCAGGGGGCCCACGTGATTTTCCCGTGGTGCCCACGTGATTTCCCCTGGGGGCCCACGTGATTTCCCCCTGGGGCCCACGAGATTCCCCCGTGGGGCCCACGTGATTTCCCCGTTGGTCCCACGTGATTTCCCCTGGGGGCCCACGTGATTTTCCCTGGGGGCCCACGTGATTTCCCCGTGGGGCCCACGTGATTTCCGGGTGGGGCCCACGTGATTTCCCCGTGTGGCCCACGTGATTTCCCAGTGGGGCCCACGTGATTTCCCCTGGGGGCCCACGTGATTTCCGGGTGGGGCCCACGTGATTTCCCCGTGGGGCCCACGTGATTTCCGGGTGGGGCCCACGTGATTTCCCTGTGGGGCCCACGTGATTTCCGGGTGGGGCCCACGTGATTTCCCCTGGGGGCCCACGTGATTTCCCCTGAGGGGCCACGTGATTTCCCCGTGGGGCCCACGTGATTTCCCCTGGGGGCCCACGTGATTTCCCCTGAGGGGCCACGTGATTTCCCCGTGGGGCCCACGTGATTTCCCCTGGGGGCCCACGAGATTTCCCCTGGGGGCCAACGTGATTTCCCCTGGGGGCCCACGGGATTTCCGGGTGGGGCCCTCGTGATTTCCCCGTGGGGCCCACGTGATTTCCCCTGGGGGCCCACGTGATTTCCCCTCTGGGCCCACGTGATTTCCCCGTGGGGCCCACGTGATTTCCGGGTGGGGCCCACGTGATTTCCGGGTGGGGCCCACGTGATTTCCCCGTGGGGCCTACGTGATTTCCCCGTGGGGCCCACGTGATTTCCCCATGGGGCCCACGTGATTTCCCCTGGGCCCCCACGTGATTTTCCCTGGGGGCCCACGTGGTTTCCCCGTGGGGCCCACGTGATTTCCCCTGGGGGCGCACGTGATTTCCCATGGCGGCCCACGAGATTTCCCCGTGAGGCCCACGTGATTTCCGGGCGGGGCCCACGTTATTTCCCCGTGGGGCCCACGTGATTTCCCCTGGGGGCCCACGTGATTTCCCCGTTGGGCCCACGTGATTTCCGGGTGGGGCCAACGTGATTTCCCCGTGGGGCCCACGTGATTTCCCCGTTGGGCCCACCTGATTTCCCCTGGGGGCCAACGTGATTTCCCCGTGGGGCCCACGTGATTTCCCCGTTGGGCCCACCTGATTTCCCCTGAGGGCCCACGTCATTTCCCCGTGGGGCCCACGTGATTTCCCCTGGGGGCCCACGTGATTTCCCCGTGGGGCCCACGTGATTTCCCCTGGGGACCCACGTGATTTCCCCTGGGGGCCCACGTGATTTCTCCGTGGGGCCCACGTGATTTCCCCTGGGGGCCCACGTGATTTCCACTGGGGGCGCACGTGATTTCCCCTGGGGGCCCACGTGATTTCTCCGTGGGGCCCACGTGATTTCCCCTGGGGGCCCACGTGATTTCCCCGTGGGACCCACGTTATTTCCCCGTAGGGCCCACGTGATTTCCCCATGGGGCCCACGTGATTTCCGGGTGGGGCCCACGTGATTTCCGGGTGGGGCCCACGTGATTTCCCCGTGGGGCCCACGTGATTTCCCCTGGGGGCCCACGTGATTTCCCCGTGGGGCCCACGTGATTTCCCCTGGGGGCCCACGTGATTTCCGGATGGGGCCCACGTGATTTCCCCGTGGGGCCCACGTGATTTCCCCTGAGGGCACACGTGATTTCCCCGTGGGGCCCACGTGATTCCCGGGTGTGGCCCACGTGATTTCCGCGTGGGGCCCACGTGATTTCCCCGTGGGGCCCACGTGATTTCCCCGTGGGGCCCACGTGATTTCCCCTGGGGCCCCCGTGATTTCCGCTGGGGGCCCACGTGATTTCCCCTGGGGGCACACGTGATTTCCCCGTGGGGCCCACGTGATTTCCGGGTGGGGCCCACGTGATTTCCCCGTGGGGCCCACGTGATTTCCCCAGGGGGCCCACGTGATTTCCCCTGGGGGCACACGTGATTTCCCCGTGGGGCCCACGTGATTTCCGGGTGGGGCCCACGTGATTTCCCCATGGGGCCCACGTGATTTCCCCGTGGGGCCCACGTGATTTCCCCGTGGAGCCCACGTGATTTCCCCTGAGGGCCCACGTGATTTCCCCGTGGGGCCCACGTGATTTCCCCTGGGGTCCCACGTGATTTCCCCTGGGGGCTCTCGTGATTTCCCCGTGGGGCCCACGTGATTTCCCCTGCGGGCCCACGTGATTTCCCCAGGGGGCCCACGTGATTTCCCCTGGGGGCCCACGTGATTTCCCCGTGGGGCACACCTGATTTCCCCGTGGGGCCCACGTAATTACCGGGTGGGGCTCACGTGATTTCCGGGTGGCGCCCACGTGATTTCCCCGTGGGGCCCACCTGATTTCCGGTTGGGGCCCACGTGATTTCCCCCGGGGGCCCAAGTGATTTCCCCCTGGGGCCCACGTGATTTCCCCTTGGGGCCCACGTGATTTCCGGGTGGGGCCCACGTGATTTCCCTGTGGGGCCTACTTGAATTCCCCGTGGGGCCCACGTGATTTCCGTGTGGGGCCCACGTGATTTCCCTGTGGGGTCCACGTGATTTCCGGGTGGGGCCCACGTGATTTCCCCGTGGGGCCCACGTGATTTCCGGGTGGGGCCCACGTGATTTCCCCGTGGGGCCCACGTGATTTCCCCGTGTGGCCCACGTGATTTCCCCTGGGGGCCCCCGTGTTTTTCACGTGGGGCCCACGTGATTTCCCCTGGGGGCCCACGTTATTTCCCCTGAGGGCCCACGTGATTTCCCCTGGGGGCCCAGGTGATTTCCCCGAGGGGCCCACGTGATTTCCCCTGGGGGCCCACGTGATTTCACCTGGGGGCCCACGTGATTTCCGGGTGGGGCCCTCGTGATTTCCCCGTGGGGCCCACGTGATTTCCCCTGGGGGCCCACGTGATTTCCCCGTGGGGCCCACGTGATTTCCGTGTGGGGCCCACGTGATTTCCCCGTGGGGCCCACGTGATTTCCCCTGGGGGCCCACGTGATTTCCCCGTTGGGCCCACGTGATTTCCCCTGGGGGCCCACGTGATTTCCCCTGGGGGCCCACGTGATTTCCCGTGGGGCCCACGTGATTTCCCCAGGGGGCCCACGTGATTTTCCCGTGGTGCCCACGTGATTTCCCCTGGGGGCCCACGTTATTTCCCCCTGGGGCCCACGTGATTCCCCCGTGGGGCCCACGTGATTTCCCCGTTGGTCCCACGTGATTTCCCCTGGGGGCCCACGTGATTTGCCCTGGGGGCCCACGTGATTTCCCCGTGGGGCCCACGTGATTTCCGGGTGGGGCCCACGTGATTTCCCCGTGTGGCCCACGTGATTTCCCCGTGGGGCCCACGTGATTTCCCCTGGGGGCCCACGTGATTTCCGGGTGGGGCCCACGTGATTTCCCCGTGGGGCCCACGTGATTTCCGGGTGGGGCCCACGTGATTTCCCTGTGGGGCCCACGTGATTTCCGGGTGGGGCCCACGTGATTTCCCCGTGGGGCCCACGTGATTTCCCCGTGGGGCCCACGTGATTTCCCCTGGGGGTCCACGTGATTTCCCCTGGGGGCCCACGTGATTTCCCCTGGGGGCCCACGTGATTTCCCCTGGGGGCCCACGTGATTTCCCCGTGGGGCCCTCGTGATTTCCCCTGCGGGCCCTCGTGATTTCCCCTGGGGCACACGTGATTTCCCCTGGGGGCCCACGTGATTTCCCCGTGGGGCCCACCTGATTTCCCCTTGGGGCCCACGTGATTTCCCCGTGGGTCCCACGTGATTTCCGGGTGGGGCCCACGTGATTTCCCCGTGGGGCCCACGTGATTTCCCCTGGGGGCCCACGTGATTTCCCCGTGGGGCCCCCGTGATTTCCGGGTGGGGCCCACGTGATTTCCACGTGGGGCCCACGTGATTTCCGGTTGGGGCCCACGTGATTTCCCCGTGGGGCCCACGTGATTTCCCCGTGGGGCCCACCTGATTTCCCCTTGGGGCCCACGTTATTTCCCCGTGGGGCCCACGTGATTTCCCCGTGGGGCCCACCTGATTTCCCCTGGGGGCCCAGGTGATTTCCCCGAGGGGCCCACTTGATTTCCCCTGGGGGCCCACGTGATTTCACCTGGGGGCCCACGTGATTTCCGGGTGGGGCCCTCGTGATTTCCCCGTGGGGCCCACGTGATTTCCCCTGGGGGCCCACGTGATTTCCCCGTGGGGCCCACGTGATTCCCGGGTGTGGCCCACGTGATTTCCGCGTGGGGCCCACGTGATTGCCCCGTGGGGCCCACCTGATTTCCCCTGGGGGCCCAGGTGATTTCCCCGAGGGGCCCACTTGATTTCACCTGGGGGCCCACGTGATTTCACCTGGGGGCCCACGTGATTTCCGGGTGGGGCCCTCGTGATTTCCGCGTGGGGCCCACGTGATTTCCCCGTGGGGCCCACCTGATTTCCCCTGGGGGCCCAGGTGATTTCCCCGAGGGGCCCACTTGATTTCACCTGGGGGCCCACGTGATTTCCCCGTTGGGCCCACGTGATTTCCGGGTGGGGCCAACGTGATTTCCCCGTGGGGCCCACGTGATTTCCCCGTTGGGCCCACCTGATTTCCCCTGGGGGCCAACGTGATTTCCCCGTGGGGCCCACGTGATTTCCCCGTTGGGCCCACCTGATTTCCCCTGAGGGCCCACGTCATTTCCCCGTGGGGCCCACGTGATTTCCCCTGGGGGCCCACGTGATTTCCCCGTGGGGCCCACGTGATTTCCCCTGGGGACCCACGTGATTTCCCCTGGGGGCCCACGTGATTTCTCCGTGGGGCCCACGTGATTTCCCCTGGGGGCCCACGTGATTTCCACTGGGGGCGCACGTGATTTCCCCTGGGGGCCCACGTGATTTCCCCGTGGGACCCACGTGATTTCCCGTGGGGCCCACGTGATTTCCGGGTGGGGCCCACGTGATTTCCGGGTGGGGCCCAAGTGATTTCCCCTGGGGGCCCACGTGATTTCCCCGTGGGACCCACGTTATTTCCCCGTAGGGCCCACGTGATTTCCCCATGGGGCCCACGTGATTTCCGGGTGGGGCCCACGTGATTTCCGGGTGGGGCCCACGTGATTTCCCCGTGGGGCCCACGTGATTTCCCCTGGGGGCCCACGTGATTTCCCCGTGGGGCCCACGTGATTTCCCCTGGGGGCCCACGTGATTTCCGGATGGGGCCCACGTGATTTCCCCGTGGGGCCCACGTGATTTCCCCTGAGGGCACACGTGATTTCCCCGTGGGGCCCACGTGATTCCCGGGTGTGGCCCACGTGATTTCCGCGTGGGGCCCACGTGATTTCCCCGTGGGGCCCACGTGATTTCCCCGTGGGGCCCACGTGATTTCCCCTGGGGCCCCCGTGATTTCCGCTGGGGGCCCACGTGATTTCCCCTGGGGGCACACGTGATTTCCCCGTGGGGCCCACGTGATTTCCGGGTGGGGCCCACGTGATTTCCCCGTGGGGCCCACGTGATTTCCCCAGGGGGCCCACGTGATTTCCCCTGGGGGCACACGTGATTTCCCCGTGGGGCCCACGTGATTTCCGGGTGGGGCCCACGTGATTTCCCCATGGGGCCCACGTGATTTCCCCGTGGGGCCCACGTGATTTCCCCGTGGATCCCACGTGATTTCCCCTGAGGGCCCACGTGATTTCCCCGTGGGGCCCACGTGATTTCCCCTGGGGTCCCACGTGATTTCCCCTGGGGGCTCTCGTGATTTCCCCGTGGGGCCCACGTGATTTCCCCTGCGGGCCCACGTGATTTCCCCAGGGGGCCCACGTGATTTCCCCTGGGGGCCCACGTGATTTCCCCGTGGGGCACACCTGATTTCCCCGTGGGGCCCACGTAATTACCGGGTGGGGCTCACGTGATTTCCGGGTGGCGCCCACGTGATTTCCCCGTGGGGCCCACCTGATTTCCGGTTGGGGCCCACGTGATTTCCCCCGGGGGCCCAAGTGATTTCCCCCTGGGGCCCACGTGATTTCCCCTTGGGGCCCACGTGATTTCCGGGTGGGGCCCACGTGATTTCCCTGTGGGGCCTACGTGAATTCCCCGTGGGGCCCACGTGATTTCCGGGTGGGGCCCACGTGATTTCCCTGTGGGGTCCACGTGATTTCCGGGTGGGGCCCACGTGATTTCCCCGTGGGGCCCACGTGATTTCCGGGTGGGGCCCACGTGATTTCCCCGTGGGGCCCACGTGATTTCCGGGTGGGGCCCACGTGATTTCCCCGTTGGGCCCACGTGATTTCCCCTGGGGGCCCACGTGATTTCCCCTGGGGGCCCACGTGATTTCCCCGTGGGGCCCACGTGATTTCCCCAGGGGGCCCACGTGATTTTCCCGTGGTGCCCACGTGATTTCCCCTGGGGGCCCACGTTATTTCCCCCTGGGGCCCACGTGATTCCCCCGTGGGGCCCACGTGATTTCCCCGTTGGTCCCACGTGATTTCCCCTGGGGGCCCACGTGATTTTCCCTGGGGGCCCACGTGATTTCCCCGTGGGGCCCACGTGATTTCCGGGTGGGGCCCACGTGATTTCCCCGTGTGGCCCACGTGATTTCCCCGTGGGGCCCACGTGATTTCCCCTGGGGGCCCACGTGATTTCCGGGTGGGGCCCACGTGATTTCCCCGTGGGGCCCACGTGATTTCCGGGTGGGGCCCACGTGATTTCCCTGTGGGGCCCACGTGATTTCCGGGTGGGGCCCACGTGATTTCCCCGTGGGGCCCACGTGATTTCCCCGTGGGGCCCACGTGATTTCCCCTGGGGGTCCACGTGATTTCCCCTGGGGGCCCACGTGATTTCCCCTGGGGGCCCACGTGATTTCCCCTGGGGGCCCACGTGATTTCCCCGTGGGGCCCTCGTGATTTCCCCTGCGGGCCCTCGTGATTTCCCCTGGGGCACACGTGATTTCCCCTGGGGGCCCACGTGATTTCCCCGTGGGGCCCACCTGATTTCCCCTTGGGGCCCACGTGATTTCCCCGTGGGTCCCACGTGATTTCCGGGTGGGGCCCACGTGATTTCCCCGTGGGGCCCACGTGATTTCCCCTGGGGGCCCACGTGATTTCCCCGTGGGGCCCCCGTGATTTCCGGGTGGGGCCCACGTGATTTCCACGTGGGGCCCACGTGATTTCCGGTTGGGGCCCACGTGATTTCCCCGTGGGGCCCACGTGATTTCCCCGTGGGGCCCACCTGATTTCCCCTTGGGGCCCACGTTATTTCCCCGTGGGGCCCACGTGATTTCCCCGTGGGGCCCACCTGATTTCCCCTGGGGGCCCAGGTGATTTCCCCGAGGGGCCCACTTGATTTCCCCTGGGGGCCCACGTGATTTCACCTGGGGGCCCACGTGATTTCCGGGTGGGGCCCTCGTGATTTCCCCGTGGGGCCCACGTGATTTCCCCTGGGGGCCCACGTGATTTCCCCGTGGGGCCCACGTGATTCCCGGGTGTGGCCCACGTGATTTCCGCGTGGGGCCCACGTGATTTCCCCGTGGGGCCCACCTGATTTCCCCTGGGGGCCCAGGTGATTTCCCCGAGGGGCCCACTTGATTTCACCTGGGGGCCCACGTGATTTCACCTGGGGGCCCACGTGATTTCCGGGTGGGGCCCTCGTGATTTCCCCGTGGGGCCCACGTGATTTCCCCTGGGGGCCCACGTGATTTCCCCGTGGGGCCCACGTGATTTCCGGGTGGGGCCCACGTGATTTCCCCGTGGGGCCCACGTGATTTCCCCTGGGGGCCCACGTGATTTCCCCGTTGGGCCCACGTGATTTCCCCTGGGGGCCCACGTGATTTCCCCGTGGGGCCCACGTGATTTCCCCAGGGGGCCCACGTGATTTCCCCGTTGGTCCCACGTGATTTCCCCTGGGGGCCCACGTGATTTTCCCTGGGGGCCCACGTGATTTCCCCGTGGGGCCCACGTGATTTCCGGGTGGGGCCCACGTGATTTCCCCGTGGGGCCCACGTGATTTCCCCTGGGGGCCCACGTGATTTCCCCCGTGGGGCCCACGTGATTTCCCCTGGGGGCCCACGTGATTTCCCCTGAGGGGCCACGTGATTTCCCCGTGGGGCCCACGTGATTTCCCCTGGGGGCCCACGTGATTTCCCCTGAGGGGCCACGTGATTTCCCCGTGGGGCCCACGTGATTTCCCCTGGGGGCCCACGAGATTTCCCCTGGGGGCCCACGTGATTTCCCCTGGGGGCCCACGGGATTTCCGGGTGGGGCCCTCGTGATTTCCCCGTGGGGCCCACGTGATTTCCCCTGGGGGCCCACGTGATTTCCCCTCTGGGCCCACGTGATTTCCCCGTGGGGCCCACGTGATTTCCGGGTGGGGCCCACGTGATTTCCGGGTGGGGCCCACGTGATTTCCCCGTGGGGCCTACGTGATTTCCCCGTGGGGCCCTCGTGATTTCCCCATGGGGCCCACGTGATTTCCCCTGGGCCCCCACGTGATTTCCCCTGGGGGCCCACGTGGTTTCCCCGTGGGGCCCACGTGATTTCCCCTGGGGGCGCACGTGATTTCCCATGGCGGCCCACGAGATTTCCCCGTGAGGCCCACGTGATTTCCGGGCGGGGCCCACGTTATTTCCCCGTGGGGCCCACGTGATTTCCGCGTGGGGCCCACGTGATTTCCCCGTGGGGCCCACGTGATTTCCCCTGGGGGCCCACGTGATTTCCCCTGGGGGCCCACGTGATTTCCCCGTTGGGCCCACGTGATTTCCGGGTGGGGCCAACGTGATTTCCCCGTGGGGCCCACGTGATTTCCCCGTTGGGCCCACCTGATTTCCCCTGGGGGCCAACGTGATTTCCCCGTGGGGCCCACGTGATTTCCCCGTTGGGCCCACCTGATTTCCCCTGAGGGCCCACGTCATTTCCCCGTGGGGCCCACGTGATTTCCCCTGGGGGCCCACGTGATTTCCCCGTGGGGCCCACGTGATTTCCCCTGGGGACCCACGTGATTTCCCCTGGGGGCCCACGGGATTTCTCCGTGGGGCCCACGTGATTTCCCCTGGGGGCCCACGTGATTTCCACTGGGGGCGCACGTGATTTCCCCTGGGGGCCCACGTGATTTCCCCGTGGGACCCACGTGATTTCCCGTGGGGCCCACGTGATTTCCGGGTGGGGCCCACGTGATTTCCGGGTGGGGCCCAAGTGATTTCCCCTGGGGGCCCACGTGATTTCCCCGTGGGACCCACGTTATTTCCCCGTAGGGCCCACGTGATTTCCCCATGGGGCCCACGTGATTTCCGGGTGGGGCCCACGTGATTTCCCCATGGGGCCCACGTGATTTCCCCGTGGGGCCCACGTGATTTCCCCTGGGGGCCCACGTGATTTCCCCGTGGGGCCCACGTGATTTCCCCTGGGGGCCCACGTGATTGCCGGAGGGGGCCCACGTGATTTCCCCGTGGGGCCCACGTGATTTCCCCTGAGGGCACACGTGATTTCCCCGTGGGGCCCACGTGATTCCCGGGTGTGGCCCACGTGATTTCCGCGTGGGGCCCACGTGATTTCCCCGTGGGGCCCACGTGATTTCCCCGTGGGGCCCACCTGATTTCCCCGTGGGGCCCACGTGATTTCCCCTGGGGGCCCACGTGATTTCCCCTCGGGGCCCAAGTGACTTCCCTGTGGGGCCCACGTGATTTCCCCTGGGGGCCCACGTGATTTCCCCTGGGGGCCCACGTGATTTCCCAGTGGGGCCCACGTGATTTCCCGGTGGGGCCCACGTGATTTTCCCGTGGGGCCCACGTGATTTCCCCGTGGGGCCCACGTGATTTCCCAGTGGGGCCCACGTGATTTCCCCGTGGGGCCCACTTGATTTCCCCTGGGGCTCACGTGATTTCCCCTTGGGGCCCACGTGATTTCCCCTGGGGGCCCACGTGATTTCCCCTGGGGGCCCACGTGATTTCCCCGTGGGGCCCACGTGATTTCCGGGTGGGGCCCACGTGATTTCCCCGTGGGGCCCACGTGATTTCCGGGTGGGGCCCACGTGATTTCCCTGTGGGGCCCACGTGATTTCCCCGTGGGGCCTACGTGATTTCCGGGTGGGGCCCACGTGATTTCCCTGTGGGGCCCACGTGATTTCCCCGTGGGGCCCACGTGATTTCCCCTGGGGGCTCACGTGATTTCCCCTGGGGGCCCACGTGATTTCCCCGTGGGGCCCACGTGATTTCCACGTGGGGCCCACGTGATTTCCGGGTGGGGGCCACGTGATTTCCACTGGGGGCCCACGTGATTTCCCCGTGGGGCCCACGTGATTTCCCCTGGGGGCCCACGTGATTTCCCCGTGAGGCCCACGTGATTTTCGGGTGGGGCCCACGTGATCTCCGTGTGGGGCCCACGGGATTTCCCCGTGGGGCCCACGTGATTTCCCCTGGGGGCCCACGTGATTTCCCCTGGGGGCCCACGTGATTTACCCGTGGGGCCCACGTGATTTCCCCTGGGGGCCCACGTGATTTCCCCTGGAGGCCCACGTGATTTCCCCGTGGGGCCCACGTGATTTCCCGGTGGGGCCCACGTGATTTCCCCGGGGGGCCCACGTGATTTCCGGGTGGGGCCCACGTGATTTCCCTGTGGTGCCCACATGATTTCCCCTGGGGGCCCACGTGATTTCTCCTGGGGGCCCACGTGATTTCCCCAGGGGGCCCACGTGATTTCCCCGTGGGGCCCACGTGATTTCCCCGTGGGGCCCATGTGATTTCCGGGTGGGGCCCACGTGATTTCCCCGTGGGGCCCATGTGATTTCCCCGTGGGGCCCACGTGATTTCCCCTGGGGGCCCACGTGATTTCCCCTGGGGGCCCACGTGATTTCCCCGTGGGGCCCACGTGATTTCTGGGTGGGGCCCACGTGATTTCCACGTGGGGCCCACGTGATTTCCGGTTGGGGCCCACGTGATTTCCCCGTGGGGCCCACGTGATTTCCCCATGGGGCCCACCTGATTTCCGGGTGGGGCCCATGTGATTTCCGGGTGTGGCCCACGTGATTTCCACTGGGGGCCCACGTGATGTCCCCGTGGGGCCCACGTGATTTCCCCTGGGGGCCCACGTGATTTCCCCGTGGGCCCCACGTGATTTCCCCGTGGGGCCCACTTGATTTCCGGGTGGGGCCCATGTGATTTCCGGGTGGGGCCCACGTGATTTCCCTTGGGGGCCCACGTGATTTCCGGGTGGGGCCCACGTGATTTCCCGGTGGGGCCCACGTGATTTCACCTGGGGGCCCACGTGATTTCCCCTGGGGGCCCACGTGATTTCCCCGTGGGGCCCACGTGATTTCCCCGGGGGGCCCACGTGATTTCCCCTGGGGGCCCACGTGATTTGCCCGTGGGGTCCACGTGATTTCCCCGTGGGGCCCACGTGATTTCCGGGTGGGGCCCATGTGATTTCCGGGTGGGGCCCACGTGAATTCCCCTGGGGGCCCACGTGATTTCCCCTGGGGGCCCACGTGATTTCCCCTGGGGGCCCACGTGATTTCCCCTGGGGGTCCACGTGATTTCCCCGTGGGCCCCACGTGATTTCCCCTGGGGGCCCACGTGATTTCCCCTGGGGGCCCAAGTGATTTCCCCGTGGGGCCCACGTGATTTCCCCTGGGGGCCCACGTGATTTCCCCGTGGGGCCCACGTGATTTCCCCTGGGGGCCCACGTGATTTCCGGGTGGGGCCCACGTGATTTCCGGGTGGGGCCCACGTGATTTCCCTGTGGGGCCCACGTGATTTCCCCTGGGGGCCCACGTGATTTCCCCTGGGGGCCCACGTGATTTCCCCTTGGGGCCCACGTGATTTCCCCGTTGGGCCCACGTGATTTCCGGGTGGGGCCAACGTGATTTCCCCGTGGGGCCCACGTGATTTCCCCGTTGGGCCCACCTGATTTCCCCTGGGGGCCAACGTGATTTCCCCGTGGGGCCCACGTGATTTCCCGTGGGGGCTCACGTGATTTCACCGTGGGACCCACGTGATTTCCCGTGGGGCCCACGTGATTTCCGGGTGGGGCCCACGTGATTTCCGGGTGGGGCCCAAGTGATTTCCCCTGGGGTCCCAAGTGATTTCCGGATGGGGCCCACGTGATTTCCCCGTGGGGCCCACGTGATTTCCCCTGAGGGCACACGTGATTTCCCCGTGGGGCCCACGTGATTTCCGGGTGTGGCCCACGTGATTTCCGCGTGGGGCCCACGTGATTTCCCCGTTGGGCCCACGTGATTTCCCCGTGGGGCCCACGTGATTTGCCCGTGGGGCCCACGTGATTTCCCCTGGGGGCCCACGTGATTTCCCCTCGGGGCCCAAGTGACTTCCCTGTGGGGCCCACGTGATTTCCCCTGGGGGCCCACGTGATTTCCCCTGGGGGCCACGTGATTTCCCAGTGGGGCCCACGTGATTTCCCGGTGGGGCCCACGTGATTTTCCCGTGGGGCCCACGTGATTTCCCCGTGGGGCCCACGTGATTTCCCAGTGGGGCCCACGTGATTTCCCTGTGGGGCCCACTTGATTTCCCCTGGGGCTCACGTGATTTCCCCGTGGGGCCCACGTGATTTCCCTGGGGGCCCACGTGATTTCCCCTGGGGGCCCACGTGATTTCCCCAGGTGGCCCACGTGATTTCCCCGTGGGGCCCATGTGATTTCCCCTGGGTGCCCAAGTGATTTCCCCTGGGGGCCCACGTGATTTCCCCGTGGGGCCCACGTGATTTCCCCGTGGAGCCCATGTGATTTCCGGGTGGGGCCCACGTGATTTCTCCTGGGGGCCCACGTGATTTCCCCAGGGGGCCCACGTGATTTCCCCGTGGGGCCCACGTGATTTCCCCGTGGGGCCCATGTGATTTCCGGGTGGGGCCCACGTGATTTCCCCGTGGGGCCCACGTGATTTCCCCGTGGGGCCCACGTGATTTCCCCTGGGGGCCCACGTGATTTCCCCTGGGGGCCCACGTGATTTCCCCGTGGGGCCCACGTGATTTCTGGGTGGGGCCCACGTGATTTCCCCGTGGGGCCCACGTAATTTCCGGTTGGGGCCCACGTGATTTCCCCGTGGGGCCCACGTGATTTCCCCGTGGGGCCCACCTGATTTCCCCTTGAGGCCCACGTGATTTCCCCGTGGGGCCCACGTGATTTCCCCTGGGGGCCCACGTGATTTCCCCTGGGGGCCCACGTGATTTCCCCGTGGGGCCCACGTGATTTCCCCTGGGGGCCCACGTGATTTCCCCGTGGGGCCCACGTGATTTCCCCGTGGGGCCCACATGATTTCCGGGTGGGGCCCACGTGATTTCCGGGTGGGGCCCACGTGATTTCCCTGTGGGGCCCACGTGATTTCCCCGTGGGGCCTACGTGATTTCCGGGTGGGGCCCACGTGATTTCCCTGTGGGGCCCACGTGAATTCCCCGTGGGGCCCACGTGATTTCCCCTGGGGGCCCACGTGATTTCCCCTGGGGGCCCACGTGATTTCCCCGTGGGGCCCACGTGATTTCCCCTGGGGGTCCACGTGATTTCCCCGTGGGCCCCACGTGATTTCCCCTGGGGGCCCACGTGATTTCCCCTGGGGGCCCAAGTGATTTCCCCGTGGGGCCCACGTGATTTCCCCTGGGGGCCCACGTGATTTCCGGGTGGGGCCCACGTGATTTCCGGGTGGGGCCCACGTGATTTCCCTGTGGGGCCCACGTGATTTCCCCTGGGGGCCCACGTGATTTCCGGGTGGGGCCCACGTGATTTCCGGGTGGGGCCCACGTGATTTCCCTGTGGGGCCCACGTGATTTCCCCGTGGGGCCCACGTGATTTCCCCTGGGGGCCCACGTGATTTCCGGGTGGGGCCCACGTGATTTCCGGGTGGGGCCCACGTGATTTCCCTGTGGGGCCCACGTGATTTCCCCTGGGGGCCCACGTGATTACCCCTGGGGGCCCACGTGATTTCCCCTGGGGGCCCACGTGATTTCCCCGTTGGGCCCACGTGATTTCCGGGTGGGGCCAACGTGATTTCCCCGTGGGGCCAACGTGATTTCCCCGTTGGGCCCACCTGATTTCCCCTGGGGGCCAACGTGATTTCCCCGTGGGGCCCACGTGATTTCCCGTGGGGGCTCACGTGATTTCCCCGTGGGACCCACGTGATTTCCCGTGGGGCCCACGTGATTTCCGGGTGGGGCCCACGTGATTTCCGGGTGGGGCCCAAGTGATTTCCCGGTGGGGCCCACGTGATTTTCCCGTGGGGCCCACGTGATTTCCCGGTGGGGCCCACGTGATTTTCCCGTGGGGCCCACGTGATTTCCCCGTGGGGCCCACGTGATTTCAGGGTGGGGCCCACGAGATTTCCCCGTGGGGCCCACGTGATTTCCCCGTGGGGCCCACGTGATTTCCCCTGGGGGCCCACGTGATTTCCCCGTGGGGCCCACGTGATTTCCGGGTGGGGCCCACGTGAATTCCCCGTGGGGCCCACGTGATTTCCCCGTGGGGCCCAAGTGATTTCCCCGTGGGTCCCACGTGATTTCCGGGTGGGGCCCACGTGATTTCCGGGTGGGGCCCACGTGATTTCCGGGTGGGGCCCACGTGATTTCCCCGTGGGGCCCACGTGATTTCCCCTGGGGGCTCACGAGATTCCCCGTGGGGCCCACGTGATTTCCCCGTGGGGCCCACGTGATTTCCCCGTGGGTCCCACGTGATTTCCGGGTGGGGCCCACGTGATTTCCGGGTGGGGCCCACGTGATTTCCCCTGGGGGCCCACGTGATTTCCCCGTGGGGCCCATGTGATTTCCCCTGGGGGCCCACGTGATTTCCTCGTGGGGTTCACGTGATTTCCCCGTGGGGCCCACGTGATTTCCCCGTGGGGCCCACGTGATTTCCCCTGGGGGCCCACGTGATTTCCCCTGGGGGCCCACGTGATTTCCCCGTGGGGACCACGTGATTTCCCCTGGGGGCCCACGTGATTTCCCCTGGGGGCCCACGTGATTTTCGGGTGGGGCCCACGTGATTTCCGGGTGGGGCCCACGTGATTTCCGGGTGGGGCCCACGTGATTTCCCCTGGGGGCCCACGTGATTTCCCCGTGGGGCCCACGTGATTTCCCCTGGGGGCCCACGTGATTTCCCCGTGGGGCCCACGTGATTTTCGGGTGGGGCCCACGTGATCTCCGTGTGGGGCCCACGTGATTTCCCCGTGGGGCCCACGTGATTTCCCCTGGGGGCCCACGTGATTTCCCCTGGGGGCCCCCGTGATTTCCCCGTTGGGCCCACGTGATTTCCCCTGGGGGCCCACGTTATTTCCCCTGAGGGGCCACGTGATTTCCCCGTGGGGCCCACGTGATTTCTCCTGGGGGCCCACGTGATTTCCCCTGGGGGTCCACGTGATTTCCGGGTGGGGCCCTCGTGATTTCCCCGTGGGGCCCACGTGATTTCCCCTGGGGGCCCACGTGATTTTCCCGTGGGGCCCACGTGATTTCCGGGTGGGGCCCACGTGATTTCCGCGTGGGGCCCACGTGATTTCCCCTGGGGGCCCACGTGATTTCCCCGTGGGGCCCACGTGATTTCCGGGTGGGGCCCACGTGATTTACCCGTGTGGCCCACGTGATTTCCGGGTGGGGCCCACGTGATTTCCCCGTGGGGCCCACGTGATTTCCGGGTGGGGCCCACGTGATTTCCCCGTGGGGCCCACGTGATTTCCCCGTGGGGCCCACGTGATTTCCCCGTGGGGCCCACGTGATTTCCCCGTGGGGCTCACGTGATTTCCCCTGGGGGCCCCCGTGATTTCCCCGTGGGCCCACGTGATTTCCACGTGGGGCCCACGTGATTTCCAGGTGGGGCCCACGTGATTTCCCCGTGGGGCCCACGTGATTTCCCCTGGGTGCCCACGTGATTTCCCCTGGGGGCCCACGTGATTTTCCCTGGGGGCCCACGTGATTTCCCCGTGGGGCCCACGTGATTTCCGGGTGGGGCCCACGTGATTTCCCCTGGGGGCCCACGTGATTTCCCCGTGTGGCCCACGTGATTTCCCCGTGAGGCCCACGTGATTTCCCCATGGGGCCCACGTGATTTCCCCAGTGGGCCCACGTGATTTCCCCTGGGGGCCCACGTGATTTCCCCGTGGGGCCCACCTGATTTCCCCGTGGGGCCCAAGTGATTTCCAGGTGGGGCCCACGTGATTTCCCCGTGGGGCCCACGTGATTTCCCCGTGGGGCCCACGTGATTTCCCCTGGGGGCCCAAGTGTTTTCCCCAGGGGGCCCACGTGATTTCCCCTGGGGGCCCACGTGATTTCCGGGTGGGGCACACGTGATTTCCCCGTGGGGCCCACGTGATTTCCGGGTGGGGCCCACGTGATTTCCCTGTGGGGCCCACGTGATTTCCCCGTGGGGCCCACGTGATTTCCGGGTGGGGCCCACGTGATTTCCCCGTGGGGCCCACGTGATTTCCCCGAGGGGCCCACGTGATTTCCCCTGGGGACCCACGTGATTTACCCGTGGGGCCCACGTGATTTCCCCTGGGGGCCCACGTGATTTCCGGGTGGGACCCACGTGATTTCCCCGTGGGGCCGACGTGATTTCCCCTGGGGGCCCACGTGATTTCCCCGTGGGGCCCACGTGATTTCCGGGTGGGGCCCACGTGATTTCCGCGTGGGGCCCACGTGATTTTCCCTGGGGGCCCACGTGATTTCCCCCGGGGGCCCACGTGATTTCCCCTGGGGGCCCTCGTTATTTCCCCGTGGGGCCCACGTGATTTCCCCTTGGGGCCCCCGTGATTTCCCCTGGGGGCCCACGTGATTTCCCCGTGGGGCCCTCGTGATTTCCCCTGCGGGCCCTCGTGATTTCCCCTGGGGCCCACGTGATTTCCACTGGGGGCCCACGTGATTTCCCCGTGGGGCCAACCTGATTTCCCCGTGGGGCCCACGTGATTTCCGGGTGGGGCTCACGTGATTTCCGGGTGGCGCCCACGTGATTTCCCCGTGGGGCCCACATGATTTCCGGGTGGGGCCCACATGATTTCCCCCGGGGGCCCACGTGATTTCCCCCTGGGGCCCACGTGATTTCCCCTGGGGGCCCACGTGATTTCCCCGTGGGGCCCACCTGATTTCCCCGTGGGGCCCACGTGATTTCCGGGTGGGGCTCACGTGATTTCCGGGTGGCGCCCACGTGATTTCCCCTTGGGGCCCCCGTGATTTCCCCTGGGGGCCCACGTGATTTCCCCGTGGGGCCCCCGTGATTTCCCCTGGGGGCCCACGTGATTTCTCCGTGGGGCCCTCGTGATTTCCCCTGCGGGCCCTCGTGATTTCCCCTGGGGCCCACGTGATTTCCCCGTGGGGCCCACGTGATTTCCGGGTGGGGCTCACGTGATTTCCGGGTGGCGCCCACGTGATTTCCCCGTGGGGCCCACATGATTTCCGGGTGGGGCCCACGTGATTTCCCCCGGGGGCCCACGTGATTTCCCCCTGGGGCCCACGTGATTTCCCCTGGGGGCCCACGTGATTTCCCCGTGGGGCCCTCGTGATTTCCCCTGCGGGCCCTCGTGATTTCCCCTGGGGCCCACGTGATTTCCCCGTGGGGCCCACGTGATTTCCCCGTGGGGCCCACCTGATTTCCCCGTGGGGCCCACGTGATTTCCCCGTGGGGCCCACGTGATTTCCGGGTGGGGCCCACGTGATTTCCCCCGGGGGCCCACGTGATTTCCCCCTGGGTCCCACGTGATTTCCCCTGGGGGCCCACGTGATTTCCCCGTGGGGCCCACGTGATTTCCCCGTGGGGCCCACGTGATTTCCGGGTGGGGCTCACGTGATTTCCGGGTGGCGCCCACGTGATTTCCCCGTGGGGCCCACCTGATTTCCGGGTGGGGCCCACGTGATTTCCCCCGGGGGCCCACGTGATTTCCCCCTGGGGCCCACGTGATTTCCCCTGGGGGCCCACGTGATTTCCCCGTGGGGCCCACGTGATTTCCCCGTGGGGCCCACGTGATTTCTGGGTAGGGCCCACGTGATTTCCGGGTGGGGCCCACGTGATTTCCCCGTGGGGCCTACGTGATTTCCCCGTGGGGACCACGTGATTTCCCCGTAGGGCCCACGTGATTTCCGGGTGGGACCCACGTGATTTCCCCGTGGGGCCCACGTGATTTCCGGGTGGGACCCACGTGATTTCCCCGTGGGGCCCACGTGATTTCCCCGTGGGGCCCACGTGATTTCCTCTGGGGGCCCACGTGATTTCCCCGTGGGGCCACGTGATTTCCCCGTGGGGCCCACGTGATTTCCCCTGGGGGCCCACGTGATTTCCCCTGGGGGCGCACGTGATTTCCCCGTGGGGCCCACGTGATTTCCTCTGGGGGCCCACGTTATTTCCCCTGAGGGGCGACGTGATTTCCCCGTGGGGCCCACGTGATTTCCCCTGGGGGCCCACGTGATTTCCCCTGGGGGCCCACGTGATTTCTGGGTGGGGCCCTCGTGATTTTCCCGTGGGGCCCACGTGAGTTCCCCTGGGGGCCCACGTGATTTTCCCGTGGGGCCCACGTGATTTCCGGGTGGGGCCCACGTGATTTCCCCTGGGGGCCCACGTGATTTCCCCGTGGGGCCCACGTGATTTCCCCGTGGGGCCCACGTGATTTCCGGGTGGGGCCCACGAGATTTCCCCTGGGGGCCCACGTGATTTCCCCGTGGGGCCTACGTGATTTCCCCGTGGGGCCCTCGTGATTTCCCCGTGGGGCCCACGTGATTTCCCCGTGGGGCCTACGTGATTTCCCCGTGGGGCCCACGTGATTTCCGGGTGGGGCCCACGTGATTTCCCCGTGGGGCCCACGTGATTTCCCCGTGGGGCCCACGTGATTTCCCCGTGGGGCCCACGTGATTTCCCCGTGGGGCCCACGTGATTTCCCCTGAGGGGCCACGTGATTTCCCCGTGGGGCCCACGTGATTTCCCCTGGGGGCCCACGTGATTTCCCCTGAGGGGCCACGTGATTTCCCCGTGGGGCCCACGTGATTTCCCCTGGGGGCCCACGAGATTTCCCCTGGGGGCCCACGTGATTTCCCCTGGGGGCCCACGTGATTTCCGGGTGGGGCCCTCGTGATTTCCCCATGGGGCCCACGTGATTTCCCCTGGGGGCCCACGTGATTTCCCCTCTGGGCCCACGTGATTTCCCCGTGGGGCCCACGTGATTTCCGGGTGGGGCCCACGTGATTTCCGGGTGGGGCCCACGTGATTTCCCCGTGGGGCCTACGTGATTTCCCCGTTTGGCCCACGTGATTTCCCCATGGGGCACACGTGATTTCCCCTGGGCCCCCACGTGATTTCCCCTGGGGGCCCACTTGGTTTCCCCGTGGGGCCCACGTGATTTCCCCTGGGGGCGCACGTGATTTCCCCTGGGGGCCCACGAGATTTCCCCGTGAGGCCCACGTGATTTCCGGGCGGGGCCCACGTGATTTCCCCGTGGGGCCCACGTGATTTTCGCGTGGGGCCCACGTGATTTCCGTGTGGGGCCCAAGTGATTTCCCCGTGGGGCCCACGTGATTTCCCCGTGGGGCCCACGTGATTTCCCCGTGGGGCCCACGTGATTTCCCCGTGGGGCCCACGTGATTTCCGGGTGGGGCCCACGTGATTTCCCCTGGGGGCCCACGTGATTTCCCCGTGGGGCCGACGTGATTTCCGGGTGGGGCCCACGTGATTTCCGCGTGGGGCACACGTGATTTCCCCTGGGGGCCCACGTGATTTCCCCGTGGGGCCCACGTGATTTCCGCGTGGGGCCCACGTGATTTCCGGGTGGGGCCCACGTGATTTCCGGGTGGGGCCCACGTGATTTCCCCGGGGGGCCCACGTGATATCCCCGTGGGGCCCACGTGATTTCCGGGTGGGGCCCACGTGATTTCCCCGTGGGGCCCACGTGATTTCCCCGAGGGGCCCACGTGATTTCCCCTGGGGACCCTCGTGATTTCCGGGTGGGACCCACGTGATTTCCCCGTGGGGCCCACGTGATTTCCCCTGGGGGCCCACGTGATTTCCCCGTGGGGCCCACGTGATTTCCGGGTGGGGCCCACGTGATTTCCGCGTGGGGCCCACGTGATTTCCGGGTGGGGCCCACGTGATTTCCCCTGGGGGCCCACGTGATTTCCCCGTGGGGCCCACGTGATTTCCCCTGGGGGCCCACGTGATTTCCCCGTGGGGCCCACGTGATTTCCGGGTGGGGCCCACGTGATTTCCGGGTGGGGCCCACGTGATTTCCCCTGGGGGCCCACGTGATTTCCCCGTGGGGCCCACGTGATTTCCGGGTGGGGCCCACGTGATTTCCGCGTGGGGCACACGTGATTTCCCCTCGGGGCACACGTGGCTTCCCCGTGGGGCCCACGTGATTTCCCCATGGGGCCCACGTGATTTCCCCTGGGCCCCCACGTGATTTCCCCTGGGGGCCCACGTGTGTTCCCCGTGGGGCCCACGTGATTTCCCCTGGGGGCGCACGTGATTTCCCATGGCGGCCCACGAGATTTCCCCGTGAGGCCCACGTGATTTCCGGGTGGGGCCCACGTGAATTCCCCTGGGGGCCCACGTGATTTCCCCTGGGGGCCCACGTGATTTCCACTGGGGGCCCACGTGATTTTCCCGTGGGGCCCACGTGATTTCCCCTGGGGGCCCACGTGATTTCCCCGTGGGCCCCACGTGATTTCCCCTGGGGGCCCACGTGATTTCCCCTGGGGGCCCAGGTGATTTCCCCGTGGGGCCCACGTGATTTCCCCTGGGGGCCCACGTGATTTCCCCGTGGGGCCCACGTGATTTCCCCTGGGGGCCCACGTGATTTCCGGGTGGGGCCCACGTGATATCCGGGTGGGGCCCACGTGATTTCCGGGTGGGGCCCACGTGATTTCCCTGTGGGGCCCACGTGATTTCCCCTGGGGGCCCACGTGATTTCCCCTGGGGGCCCACGGGATTTCCCCGTTGGGCCCACGTGATTTCCGGGTGGGGCCAACGTGATTTCCCCGTGGGGCCCACGTGATTTCCCCGTTGGGCCCACGTGATTTCCCCTGGGGACCCACGTGATTTCCCCTGGGGGCGCACGTGATTTCCCCTGGGGGCCCACGTGATTTCCCCGTGGGACCCACGTGATTTCCCGTGGGGCCCACGTGATTTCCACTGGGGGCGCACGTGATTTCCCCTGGGGGCCCACGTGATTTCCCCGTGGGACCCACGTGATTTCCGGGTGGGGCCCACGTGATTTCCCCGTGGGGCCCACGTGATTTCCCCGTGGGGCCCACGTGATTTCCCCTGGGGGCCCACGTGATTTCCCCGTGGGGCCCACGTGATTTCCCCTGGGGGCCCACGTGATGTCCGCCTGGGGCCCACGTGATTTCCCCGTGGGGCCCACGTGATTTCCCCTGAGGGCACACGTGATTTCCCCGAGGGGCCCACGTGATTTCCGGGTGTGGCCCACGTGATTTCCGCGTGGGGCCCACGTGATTTCCCCGTGGGGCCCACGTGATTTCCCCGTGGGGCCCACGTGATTTCCCCGTGGGGCCCACGTGATTTCCCCTGGGGGCCCACGTGATTTCCCCTCGGGGCCCAAGTGACTTCCCTGTGAGGCCCACGTGATTTCCCCTGGGGGCCCACGTGATTTCCGGGTGGGGCCCACGTGATTTCCCCGTGGGGCCCACGTGATTTCCCGGTGGGGACCACGTGATTTTCCCGTGGGGCCCACGTGATTTCCCCGTGGGGCCCACGTGATTTCCCAGTGGGGCCCACGTGATTTCCCCGTGGGACCCAGTTGATTTCCCCTGGGGCTCACGTGATTTCCCCGTGGGGCCCACGTGATTTCCCCTGGGGGCCCACGTGATTTCCCCTGGGGGCCCACGTGATTTCCCCGTGGGGCCCACGTGATTTCCGGGTGGGGCCCACGTGATTTCCCCGTGGGGCCCACGTGATTTCCGGGTGGGGCCCACGTGATTTCCCTGTGGGGCCCACGTGATTTCCCCGTGGGGCCTACGTGATTTCCGGGTGGGGCCCACGTGATTTCCCTATGGGGCCCACGTGATTTCCCCGTGGGGCCCACGTGATTTCCCCTGGGGGCTCACGTGATTTCCCCTGGGGGCCCACGTGATTTCCCCGTGGGGCCCACGTGATTTTCGGGTGGGGCCCACGTGATCTCCGTGTGGGGCCCACGTGATTTCCCCGTGGGGCCCACGTGATTTCACCTGGGGGCCCACGTGATTTCACCTGGGGTCCCACGTGATTTCCCCTGGCGGCCCACGTGATTTCCCCGTGGGGCCCACGTGATTTCCGGGTGGGGCCCACGTGATTTCCCCGTGGGGTCCACGTGATTTCCCCCTGGGGCCCACGTGATTTCCGGGTGGGGCCCATGTGATTTCCGGGTGGGGCCCACGTGAATTCCCCTGGGGGCCCACGTGATTTCCCCTTGGGGCCCACGTGATTTCCCCTGGGGGCCCACGTGATTTTCCCGTGGGGCCCACGTGATTTCCCCTGGGGGTCCACGTGATTTCCCCGTGAGCCCCACCTGATTTCCCCTGGGGGCCCACGTGATTTCCCCTGGGGGCCCAAGTGATTTCCCCGTGGGGCCCACGTGATTTCCCCTGGGGGCCCACGTGATTTCCCCATGGGGCCCACGTGATTTCCCCTGGGGGCCCACGTGATTTCCGGGTGGGGCCCACGTGATTTCCGGGTGGGGCCCACGTGATTTCCCTGTGGGGCCCACGTGATTTCCCCTGGGGGCCCACGTGATTTCCCCTGGGGGCCCACGTGATTTCCCCTGGGGGCCCACGTGATTTCCCCGTTGGGCCCACGTGATTTCCGGGTGGGGCCAACGTGATTTCCCCGTGGGGCCCACGTGATTTCCCCGTTGGGCCCACCTGATTTCCCCTGGGGGCCAACGTGATTTCCCCGTGGGGCCCACGTGATTTCCCGTGGGGGCTCACGTGATTTCCCCGTGGGACCCACGTGATTTCCCGTGGGGCCCACGTGATTTCCGGGTGGGGCCCACGTGATTTCCGGGTGGGGCCCAAGTGATTTCCCCTGGGGTCCCACGTGATTTCCGGATGGGGCCCACATGATTTCCCCTGGGGGCCCAGGTGATTTCCCCGTGGGACCCACGTGATTTCCCGTGGGGCCCACGTGATTTCCACTGGGGGCGCACGTGATTTCCCCTGGGGGCCCACGTGATTTCCCCGTGGGACCCACGTGATTTCCGGGTGGGGCCCACGTGATTTCCCCGTGGGGCCCACGTGATTTCCCCGTGGGGCCCACGTGATTTCCCCTGGGGGCCCACGTGATTTCCCCGTGGGGCCCACGTGATTTCCCCTGGGGGCCCACGTGATTTCCGGATGGGGCCCACGTGATTTCCCCGTGGGGCCCACGTGATTTCCCCTGAGGGCACACGTGATTTCCCCGAGGGGCCCACGTGATTTCCGGGTGTGGCCCACGTGATTTCCGCGTGGGGCCCACGTGATTTCCCCGTGGGGCCCACGTGATTTCCCCGTGGGGCCCACGTGATTTCCCCGTGGGGCCCACGTGATTTCCCCTGGGGGCCCACGTGATTTCCCCTCGGGGCCCAAGTGACTTCCCTGTGAGGCCCACGTGATTTCCCCTGGGGGCCCACGTGATTTCCGGGTGGGGCCCACGTGATTTCCCAGTGGGGCCCACGTGATTTCCCGGTGGGGACCACGTGATTTTCCCGTGGGGCCCACGTGATTTCCCCGTGGGGCCCACGTGATTTCCCAGTGGGGCCCACGTGATTTCCCCGTGGGACCCAGTTGATTTCCCCTGGGGCTCACGTGATTTCCCCGTGGGGCCCACGTGATTTCCCCTGGGGGCCCACGTGATTTCCCCTGGGGGCCCACGTGATTTCCCCGTGGGGCCCACGTGATTTCCGGGTGGGGCCCACGTGATTTCCCCGTGGGGCCCACGTGATTTCCGGGTGGGGCCCACGTGATTTCCCTGTGGGGCCCACGTGATTTCCCCGTGGGGCCTACGTGATTTCCGGGTGGGGCCCACGTGATTTCCCTATGGGGCCCACGTGATTTCCCCGTGGGGCCCACGTGATTTCCCCTGGGGGCCCACGTGATGTCCCCTGGGGGCCCACGTGATTTCCCCGTGGGGCCCACGTGATTTTCGGGTGGGGCCCACGTGATCTCCGTGTGGGGCCCACGTGATTTCCCCGTGGGGCCCACGTGATTTCACCTGGGGGCCCACGTGATTTCCCCTGGGGGCCCACGTGATTTCCCCTGGCGTCCCACGTGATGTCCCCGTGGGGCCCACGTGATTTCCGGGTGGGGCCCACGTGATTTCCCCGTGGGGTCCACGTGATTTCCCCCTGGGGCCCACGTGATTTCCGGGTGGGGCCCATGTGATTTCCGGGTGGGGCCCACGTGAATTCCCCTGGGGGCCCACGTGATTTCCCCTGGGGGCCCACGTGATTTCCCCTGGGGGCCCACGTGATTTTCCCGTGGGGCCCACGTGATTTCCCCTGGGGGTCCACGTGATTTCCCCGTGAGCCCCACCTGATTTCCCCTGGGGGCCCACGTGATTTCCCCTGGGGGCCCAAGTGATTTCCCCGTGGGTCCCACGTGATTTCCCCTGGGGGCCCACGTGATTTCCCCATGGGGCCCACGTGATTTCCCCTGGGGGCCCACGTGATTTCCGGGTGGGGCCCACGTGATTTCCGGGTGGGGCCCACGTGATTTCCCTGTGGGGCCCACGTGATTTCCCCTGGGGGCCCACGTGATTTCCCCTGGGGGCCCACGTGATTTCCCCTGGGGGCCCACGTGATTTCCCCGTTGGGCCCACGTGATTTCCGGGTGGGGCCAACGTGATTTCCCCGTGGGGCCCACGTGATTTCCCCGTTGGGCCCACCTGATTTCCCCTGGGGGCCAACGTGATTTCCCCGTGGGGCCCACGTGATTTCCCGTGGGGGCTCACGTGATTTCCCCGTGGGACCCACGTGATTTCCCGTGGGGCCCACGTGATTTCCGGGTGGGGCCCACGTGATTTCCGGGTGGGGCCCAAGTGATTTCCCCTGGGGTCCCACGTGATTTCCGGATGGGGCCCACATGATTTCCCCTGGGGGCCCAGGTGATTTCCCCGTGGGACCCACGTGATTTCCCGTGGGGCCCACGTGATTTCCACTGGGGGCGCACGTGATTTCCCCTGGGGGCCCACGTGATTTCCCCGTGGGACCCACGTGATTTCCGGGTGGGGCCCACGTGATTTCCCCGTGGGGCCCACGTGATTTCCCCGTGGGGCCCACGTGATTTCCCCTGGGGGCCCACGTGATTTCCCCGTGGGGCCCACGTGATTTCCCCTGGGGGCCCACGTGATTTCCGGATGGGGCCCACGTGATTTCCCCGTGGGGCCCACGTGATTTCCCCTGAGGGCACACGTGATTTCCCCGAGGGGCCCACGTGATTTCCGGGTGTGGCCCACGTGATTTCCGCGTGGGGCCCACGTGATTTCCCCGTGGGGCCCACGTGATTTCCCCGTGGGGCCCACGTGATTTCCCCGTGGGGCCCACGTGATTTCCCCTGGGGGCCCACGTGATTTCCCCTCGGGGCCCAAGTGACTTCCCTGTGAGGCCCACGTGATTTCCCCTGGGGGCCCACGTGATTTCCGGGTGGGGCCCACGTGATTTCCCAGTGGGGCCCACGTGATTTCCCGGTGGGGCCCACGTGATTTTCCCGTGGGGCCCACGTGATTTCCCCGTGGGGCCCACGTGATTTCCCAGTGGGGCCCACGTGATTTCCCCGTGGGACCCAGTTGATTTCCCCTGGGGCTCACGTGATTTCCCCGTGGGGCCCACGTGATTTCCCCTGGGGGCCCACGTGATTTCCCCTGGGGGCCCACGTGATTTCCCCGTGGGGCCCACGTGATTTCCGGGTGGGGCCCACGTGATTTCCCCGTGGGGCCCACGTGATTTCCGGGTGGGGCCCACGTGATTTCCCTGTGGGGCCCACGTGATTTCCCCGTGGGGCCTACGTGATTTCCGGGTGGGGCCCACGTGATTTCCCTATGGGGCCCACGTGATTTCCCCGTGGGGCCCACGTGATTTCCCCTGGGGGCTCACGTGATTTCCCCTGGGGGCCCACGTGATTTCCCCGTGGGGCCCACGTGATTTTCGGGTGGGGCCCACGTGATCTCCGTGTGGGGCCCACGTGATTTCCCCGTGGGGCCCACGTGATTTCACCTGGGGGCCCACGTGATTTCACCTGGGGGCCCACGTGATTTCCCCTGGGGGCCCACGTGATTTCCCCGTGGGGCCCACGTGATTTCCGGGTGGGGCCCACGTGATTTCCCCGTGGGGTCCACGTGATTTCCCCCTGGGGCCCACGTGATTTCCGGGTGGGGCCCATGTGATTTCCGGGTGGGGCCCACGTGAATTCCCCTGGGGGCCCACGTGATTTCCCCTGGGGGCCCACGTGATTTCCCCTGGGGGCCCACGTGATTTTCCCGTGGGGCCCACGTGATTTCCCCTGGGGGTCCACGTGATTTCCCCGTGAGCCCCACCTGATTTCCCCTGGGGGCCCACGTGCTTTCCCCTGGGGGCCCACGTGATTTCCCCGTGGGGCCCACGTGATTTCCCCTGGGGGCCCACGTGATTTCCCCATGGGGCCCACGTGATTTCCCCTGGGGGCCCACGTGATTTCCGGGTGGGGCCCACGTGATTTCCGGGTGGGGCCCACGTGATTTCCCTGTGGGGCCCACGTGATTTCCCCGTGGGGCCCACGTGATTTCCCCTGGGGGCTCACGTGATTTCCCCTGGGGGCCCACGTGATTACCCCGTGGGGCCCACGTGATTTCAGGGTGGGGCCCACGTGATTTCCGGGTGGGGGCCACGTGATTTCCACTGGGGGCCCACGTGATTTCCCCGTGGGGCCCACGTGATTTCCCCTGGGGGCCCACGTGATTTCCCCGTGGGCCCCACGTGATTTCCCCGTGGGGCCCACTTGATTTCCGGGTGGGGCCCATGTGATTTCCGGGTGGGGCCCACGTGATTTCCCTTGGGGGCCCACGTGATTTCCGGGTGGGGCCCACGTGATTTCCCGGTGGGGCCCACGTGATTTCACCTGGGGGCCCACGTGATTTCCCCTGGGGGCCCACGTGATTTCCCCGTGGGGCCCACGTGATTTCCCCGTGGGGCCCACGTGAGTTCCGGGTGGGGCCCACGTGATGTCCCCGTGGGGTCCACGTGATTTCCCCGTGGGGCCCACGTGATTTCCGGGTGGGGCCCATGTGATTTCCGGGTGGGGCCCACGTGAATTCCCCTGGGGGCCCACGTGATTTCCCCTGGGGGTCCACGTGATTTCCCCGTGGGCCCCACGTGATTTCCCCTGGGGGCCCACGTGATTTCCCCTGGGGGCCCAAGTGATTTCCCCGTGGGGCCCACGTGATTTCCCCTGGGGGCCCACGTGATTTCCCCGTGGGGCCCACGTGATTTCCCCTGGGGGCCCACGTGATTTCCGGGTGGGGCCCACGTGATTTCCGGGTGGGGCCCACGTGATTTCCCTGTGGGGCCCACGTGATTTCCCCTGGGGGCCCACGTGATTTCCCCTGGGGGCCCACGTGATTTCCCCTGGGGGCCCACGTGATTTCCCCGTTGGGCCCACGTGATTTCCGGGTGGGGCCAACGTGATTTCCCCGTGGGGCCCACGTGATTTCCCCGTTGGGCCCACCTGATTTCCCCTGGGGGCCAACGTGATTTCCCCGTGGGGCCCACGTGATTTCCCCGTGGGGCCCACGTGATTTCCCCTGAGGGCACACGTGATTTCCCCGTGGGGCCCACGTGATTTCCGGGTGTGGCCCACGTGATTTCCGCGTGGGGCCCACGTGATTTCCCCGTGGGGCCCACGTGATTTCCCAGTGGGGCCCACGTGATTTCCCCTGGGGGCCCACGTGATTTCCCCTCGGGGCCCAAGTGACTTCCCTGTGGGGCCCACGTGATTTCCCCTGGGGGCCCACGTGATTTCCCCTGGGGGCCACGTGATTTCCCAGTGGGGCCCACGTGATTTCCCGGTGGGGCCCACGTGATTTTCCCGTGGGGCCCACGTGATTTCCCCGTGGGGCCCACGTGATTTCCCAGTGGGGCCCACGTGATTTCCCTGTGGGGCCCACTTGATTTCCCCTGGGGCTCACGTGATTTCCCCGTGGGGCCCACGTAATTTCCCCTGGGGGCCCACGTGATTTCCCCTGGGGGCCCACGTGATTTCCCCAGGGGGCCCACGTGATTTCCCCGTGGGGCCCACGTGATTTCCCCTGGGGGCCCAAGTGATTTCCCCTGGGGGCCCACGTGATTTCCCCTGGGGGCCCACGTGATTTCCGGGTGGGGCCCACGTGATTTCCCCGTGGGGCCCACGTGATTTCCGGTTGGGGCCCACGTGATTTCCCCGTGGGGCCCACGTGATTTCCCCGTGGGGCCTACGTGATTTCCGGGTGGGGCCCACGTGATTTCCCTGTGGGGCCCACGTGATTTCCCCGTGGGGCCCACGTGATTTCCCGGTGGGGCCCATGTGATTTTCCCGTGGGGCCCACGTGATTTCCCCGTGGGGCCCACGTGATTTCCCAGTGGGGCCCACGTGATTTCCCCGTGGGACCCACTTGATTTCCCCTGGGGCTCTCGTGATTTCCCCGTGGGGCCCACGTGATTTCCCCTGGGGGCCCACGTGATTTCCCCGTGGGGCCCACGTGATTTCCCCGTGGGGCCCACATGATTTCCGGGTGGGGCCCACGTGATTTCCGGGTGGGGCCCACGTGATTTCCCTGTGGGGCCCACGTGATTTCCCCGTGGGGCCTACGTGATTTCCGGGTGGGGCCCACGTGATTTCCCTGTGGGGCCCACGTGATTTCCCCGTGGGGCCCACGTGATTTCCCCTGGGGGCTCACGTGATTTCCCCTGGGGGCCCACGTGATTTCCCCGTGGGGCCCACGTGATTTCAGGGTGGGGCCCACGTGATTTCCGGGTGGGGGCCACGTGATTTCCACTGGGGGCCCACGTGATTTCCCCGTGGGGCCCACGTGATTTCCCCTGGGGGCCCACGTGATTTCCCCGTGGGCCCCACGTGATTTCCCCGTGGGGCCCACTTGATTTCCGGGTGGGGCCCATGTGATTTCCGGGTGGGGCCCACGTGATTTCCCTTGGGGGCGCACGTGATTTCCGGGTGGGGCCCACGTGATTTCCCGGTGGGGCCCACGTGATTTCACCTGGGGGCCCACGTGATTTCCCCTGGGGGCCCACGTGATTTCCCCGTGGGGCCCACGTGATTTCCCCGTGGGGCCCACGTGATTTCCGGGTGGGGCCCACGTGGTTTCCCCGTGGGGTCCACGTGATTTCCCCGTGGGGCCCACGTGATTTCCGGGTGGGGCCCATGTGATTTCCGGGTGGGGCCCACGTGAATTCCCCTGGGGGCCCACGTGATTTCCCCTGGGGGTCCACGTGATTTCCCCGTGGGCCCCACGTGATTTCCCCTGGGGGGCCACGTGATTTCCCCTGGGGGCCCAAGTGATTTCCCCGTGGGGCCCACGTGATTTCCCCTGGGGGCCCAAGTGATTTCCCCGTGGGGCCCACGTGATTTCCCCTGGGGGCCCACGTGATTTCCGGGTGGGGCCCACGTGATTTCCGGGTGGGGCCCACGTGATTTCCTGTGGGGCCCACGTGATTTCCCCTGGGGGCCCACGTGATTTCCCCTGGGGGCCCACGTGATTTCCCCTGGGGGCCCACGTGATTTCCCCGTTGGGCCCACGTGATTTCCGGGTGGGGCCAACGTGATTTCCCCGTGGGGCCCACGTGATTTCCCCGTTGGGCCCACCTGATTTCCCCTGGGGGCCAACGTGATTTCCCCGTGGGGCCCACGTGATTTCCCGTGGGGGCTCACGTGATTTCACCGTGGGACCCACGTGATTTCCCGTGGGGCCCACGTGATTTCCGGATGGGGCCCACGTGATTTCCGGGTGGGGCCCAAGTGATTTCCCCTGGGGTCCCACGTGATTTCCGGATGGGGCCCACGTGATTTCCCCGTGGGGCCCACGTGATTTCCCCTGAGGGCACACGTGATTTCCCCGTGGGGCCCACGTGATTTCCGGGTGTGGCCCACGTGATTTCCGCGTGGGGCCCACGAGATTTCCCCGTGGGGCCCACGTGATTTCCCAGTGGGGCCCACGTGATTTCCCCTGGGGGCCCACGTGATTTCCCCTCGGGGCCCAAGTGACTTCCCTGTGGGGCCCACGTGATTTCCCCTGGGGGCCCACGTGATTTCCCCTGGGGGCCACGTGATTTCCCAGTGGGGCCCACGTGATTTCCCGGTGGGGCCCACGTGATTTTCCCGTGGGGCCCACGTGATTTCCCCGTGGGGCCCACGTGATTTCCCAGTGGGGCCCACGTGATTTCCCTGTGGGGCCCACTTGATTGCCCCTGGGGCTCACGTGATTTCCCCGTGGGGCCCACGTAATTTCCCCTGGGGGCCCACGTGATTTCCCCTGGGGGCCCACGTGATTTCCCCAGGGGGCCCACGTGATTTCCCCGTGGGGCCCACGTGATTTCCCCTGGGGGCCCAAGTGATTTCCCCTGGGGGCCCACGTGATTTCCCCTGGGGGCCCACGTGATTTCCGGGTGGGGCCCACGTGATTTCCCCGTGGGGCCCACGTGATTTCCGGTTGGGGCCCACGTGATTTCCCCGTGGGGCCCACGTGATTTCCCCGTGGGGCCTACGTGATTTCCGGGTGGGGCCCACGTGATTTCCCTGTGGGGCCCACGTGATTTCCCCGTGGGGCCCACGTGATTTCCCGGTGGGGCCCACGTGATTTTCCCGTGGGGCCCACGTGATTTCCCCGTGGGGCCCACGTGATTTCCCAGTGGGGCCCACGTGATTTCCCCGTGGGACCCACTTGATTTCCCCTGGGGCTCTCGTGATTTCCCCGTGGGGCCCACGTGATTTCCCCTGGGGGCCCAGGTGATTTCCCCGTGGGGCCCACGTGATTTCCCCGTGGGGCCCACATGATTTCCGGGTGGGGCCCACGTGATTTCCGGGTGGGGCCCACGTGATTTCCCTGTGGGGCCCACGTGATTTCCCCGTGGGGCCTACGTGATTTCCGGGTGGGGCCCACGTGATTTCCCTGTGGGGCCCACGTGATTTCCCCGTGGGGCCCACGTGATTTCCCCTGGGGGCTCACGTGATTTCCCCTGGGGGCCCACGTGATTTCCCCGTGGGGCCCACGTGATTTCAGGGTGGGGCCCACGTGATTTCCGGGTGGGGGCCACGTGATTTCCACTGGGGGCCCACGTGATTTCCCCGTGGGGCCCACGTGATTTCCCCTGGGGGCCCACGTGATTTCCCCGTGGGCCCCACGTGATTTCCCCGTGGGGCCCACTTGATTTCAGGGTGGGGCCCATGTGATTTCCGGGTGGGGCCCACGTGATTTCCCTTGGGGGCCCACGTGATTTCCGGGTGGGGCCCACGTGATTTCCCGGTGGGGCCCACGTGATTTCACCTGGGGGCCCACGTGATTTCCCCTGGGGGCCCACGTGATTTCCCCGTGGGGCCCACGTGATTTCCCCGTGGGGCCCACGTGATTTCCGGGTGGGGCCCACGTGATTTCCCCGTGGGGTCCACGTGATTTCCCCGTGGGGCCCACGTGATTTCCGGGTGGGGCCCATGTGATTTCCGGGTGGGGCCCACGTGAATTCCCCTGGGGGCCCACGTGATTTCCCCTGGGGGTCCACGTGATTTCCCCGTGGGCCCCACGTGATTTCCCCTGGGGGCCCACGTGATTTCCCCTGGGGGCCCACGTGATTTTCCCGTGGGGCCCACGTGATTTCCCCTGGGGGTCCACGTGATTTCCCCGTGGGCCCCACGTGATTTCCCCTGGGGGCCCACGTGATTTCCCCTGGGGGCCCAAGTGATTTCCCCGTGGGGCCCACGTGATTTCCCCTGGGGGCCCACGTGATTTCCCCGTGGGGCCCACGTGATTTCCCCTGGGGGCCCACGTTATTTCCGGGTGGGGCCCACGTGATTTCCGGGTGGGGCCCACGTGATTTCCCTGTGGGGCCCACGTGATTTCCCCTGGGGGCCCACGTGATTACCCCTGGGGGCCCAGGTGATTTCCCCTGGGGGCCCACATGATTTCCCCGTTGGGCCCACGTGATTTCCGGGTGGGGCCCACGTGATTTCCCCGTTGGGCCCACCTGATTTCCCCTGGGGGCCAACGTGATTTCCCCGTGGGGCCCACGTGATTTCCCGTGGGGGCTCACGTGATTTCCCCGTGGGACCCACGTGATTTCCCGTGGGGCCCACGTGATTTCCGGGTGGGGCCCACGTGATTTCCGGGTGGGGCCCAAGTGATTTCCCCTGGGGTCCCACGTGATTTCCGGATGGGGCCCACGTGATTTCCCCGTGGGGACCACGTGATTTCCCCTGAGGGCACACGTGATTTCCCCATGGGGCCCACGTGATTTCCGGGTGTGGCCCACGTGATTTCCGCGTGGGGCCCACGTGATTTCCCCGTGGGGCCCACGTGATTTCCCCGTGGGGCCCACGTGATTTCCCCGTGGGGCCCACGTGATTTCCCCTGGGGGCCCACGTGATTTCCCCTCGGGGCCCAAGTGACTTCCCTGTGGGGCCCACGTGATTTCCCCTGGGGGCCCACGTGATTTCCCCTGGGGGCCACGTGATTTCCCAGTGGGGCCCACGTGATTTCCCGGTGGGGCCCACGTGATTTTCCCGTGGGGCCCACGTGATTTCCCCGTGCGGCCCACGTGATTTCCCAGTGGGGCCCACGTGATTTCCCTGTGGGGCCCACTTGATTTCCCCTGGGGCTCACGTGATTTCCCCGTGGGGCCCACGTGATTTCCCCTGGGGGCCCACGTGATTTCCCCTGGCGGCCCACGTGATTTCCCCAGGGGGCCCACGTGATTTCCCCGTGGGGCCCACGTGATTTCCCCTGGGGGCCCACGTGATTTCCCCGTGGGCCCCACGTGATTTCCCCGTGGGGCCCACTTGATTTCCGGGTGGGGCCCATGTGATTTCCGGGTGGGGCCCACGTGATTTCCCCTGGGGGCCCACGTGATTTCCCCGTGGGGCCCTCGTGATTTCCCCGTAGGGCCCACGTGATTTCACCTGGGGGCCCACGTGATTTCCCCTGGGGGCCCACGTGATTTCCCAGTGGGGCCCACGTGATTTCCGGTTGGGGCCCACGTGATTTCCCCGTGGGGCCCACGTGATTTCAGGGTGGGGCCCACGAGATTTCCCCGTGGGGCCCACGTGATTTCCCCGTGGGGCCCACGTGATTTCCCCTGGGGGCCCACGTGATTTCCCCGTGGGGCCCACGTGATTTCCGGGTGGGGCCCACGTGATTTCCCCGTGGGGCCCACGTGATTTCCCCGTGGGGCCCAAGTGATTTCCCCGTGGGTCCCACGTGATTTCCGGGTGGGGCCCACGTGATTTCCGGGTGGGGCCCACGTGATTTCCCCTGGGGGCCCACGTGATTTCCCCGTGGGGCCCACGTGATTTCCGGGTGGGGCCCACGTGATTTCCCCGTGGGGCCCACGTGATTTCCCCGTGGGTCCCACGTGATTTCCGGGTGGGGCCCACGTGATTTCCGGGTGGGGCCCACGTGATTTCCCCTGGGGGCCCACGTGATTTCCCCGTGGGGCCCACGTGATTTCCCCTGGGGGCCCACGTGATTTCCTCGTGGGGTTCACGTGATTTCCCCGTGGGGCCCACGTGATTTCCCCGTGGGGCCCACGTGATTTCCCCTGGGGGCCCACGTGATTTCCCCTGGGGGCCCACGTGATTTCCCCGTGGGGACCACGTGATTTCCCCTGGGGGCCCACGTGATTTCCCCGTGGGGCCCACGTGATTTCCCCGTGGGGCCCACGTGATTTCCCCGTGGGGCCCACGTGATTTCCCCTGGGGGCCCACGTGATTTCCCCTGGGGGCCCACGTGATTTCCCCGTGGGGCCCACGTGATTTCCCCTGGGGGCCCACGTGATTTCCCCGTGGGGCCCACGTGATTTCCCCGGGGGGCCCACGTGATTTCCGGGTGGGGCCCACGTGATTTCCGGGTGGGGTCAACGTGATTTCCCCGTGGGGCCCACGTGATTTCCCCGGGGGGCCCACGTGATTTCCCCGTTGGGCCCACGTGATTTCCGGGTGGGGTCAACGTGATTTCCCCGTGGGGCCCACGTGATTTCCCCGTTGGGCCCACCTGATTTCCCCTGGGGCCAACGTGATTTCCCCGTGGGGCCCACGTGCTTTCCCCGTGGGGCCCACCTGATTTCCCCTGAGGGCCCACGTCATTTCCCCGTGGGGCCCACGTGATTTCCCCTGGGGGCCCACGTGATTTCCCCGTGGGGCCCACGTGATTTCCCCTGGGGACCCACGTGATTTCCCCTGGGGGCCCACGTGATTTCTCCGTGGGGCCCACGTGATTTCCCCTGGGGGCCCACGTGATTTCCACTGGGGGCGCACGTGATTTCCCCTGGGGGCCCACGTGATTTCCCCGTGGGACCCACGTGATTTCCCGTGGGGCCCACGTGATTTCCGGGTGGGGCCCACGTGATTTCCGGGTGGGGCCCAAGTGATTTCCCCTGGGGGCCCACGTGATTTCCCCGTCGGACCCACGTTATTTCCCCGAAGGGCCCACGTGATTTCCCCATGGGGCCCACGTGATTTCCGGGTGGGGCCCACGTGATTTCCCCGTGGGGCCCACGTGATTTCCCCGTGGGGCCCACGTGATTTCCTCTGGGGGCCCACGTGATTTCCCCGTGGGGCCCACGTGATTTCCCCTGGGGGCCCACGTGATTTCCGGATGGGGCCCACGTGATTTCCCCGTGGGGCCCACGTGATTTCCCCTGAGGGCACACGTGATTTCCCCGAGGGGCCCACGTGATTTCCGGGTGTGGCCCACGTGATTTCCGCGTGGGGCCCACGTGATTTCCCCGTGGGGCCCACGTGATTTCCCCGTGGGGCCCACGTGATTTCCCCGTGGGGCCCACGTGATTTCCCCTGGGGGCCCACGTGATTTCCCCTCGGGGACCAAGTGACTTCCCTGTGGGGCCCACGTGATTTCCCCTGGGGGCCCACGTGATTTCCCCTGGGGGCCCACGTGATTTCCCAGTGGGGCCCACGTGATTTCCCGGTGGGGCCCAAGTGATTTTCCCGTGGGGCCCACGTGATTTCCCCGTGGGGCCCACGTGATTTCCCAGTGGGGCCCACGTGATTTCCCCGTGGGACCCACTTGATTTCCCCTGGGGCTCACGTGATTTCCCCGTGGGGCCCACGTGATTTCCCCTGGGGGCCCACGTGATTTCCCCTGGGGGCCCACGTGATTTCCCCGTGGGGCCCACGTGATTTCCGGGTGGGGCCCACGTGATTTCCCCGTGGGGCCCACGTGATTTCCGGGTGGGGCCCACGTGATTTCCCTGTGGGGCCCACGTGATTTCCCCGTGGGGCCTACGTGATTTCCGGGTGGGGCCCACGTGATTTCCCTGTGGGGCCCACGTGATTTCCCCGTGGGGCCCACGTGATTTCCCCTGGGGGCTCACGTGATTTCCCCTGGGGGCCCACGTGATTTCCCCGTGGGGCCCACGTGATTTCAGGGTGGCGCCCAAGTGATTTCCGGGTGGGGGCCACGTGATTTCCACTGGGGGCCCACGTGATTTCCCCGTGGGGCCCACGTGATTTCCCCTGGGGGCCCACGTGATTTCCCCGTGGGGCCCACGTGATTTTCGGGTGGGGCCCACGTGATCTCCGTGTGGGGCCCACGTCATTTCCCCGTGGGGCCCACGTGATTTCCCCTGGGGGCCCACGTGATTTCCCCTGGGGGCCCACGTGATTTACCCGTGGGGCCCACGTGATTTCCCCTGGGGGCCCACGTGATTTCCCCTGGAGGCCCACGTGATTTCCCCGTGGGGCCCACGTGATTTCCCCTGGGGGCCCAAGTGATTTCCCCTGGGGGACCACGTGATTTCCCCGTGGGGCCCACGTGATTTCCCGGTGGGGCCCACGTGATTTCCCCGGGGGGCCCACGTGATTTCCCCGTGGGGCCCACGTGATTTCCCCGTGGTGCCCACATGATTTCCCCTGGGGGCCCACGTGATTTCTCCTGGGGGCCCACGTGATTTCCCCAGGGGGCCCACGTGATTTCCCCGTGGGGCCCACGTGATTTCCCCGTGGGGCCCATGTGATTTCCGGGTGGGGCCCACGTGATTTCCCCGTGGGGCCCATGTGATTTCCCCGTGGGGCCCACGTGATTTCCCCTGGGGGCCCACGTGATTTCCCCTGGGGGCCCACGTGATTTCCCCGTGGGGCCCACGTGATTTCTGGGTGGGGCCCACGTGATTTCCCCGTGGGGACCACGTGATTTCCGGTTGGGGCCCACGTGATTTCCCCGTGGGGCCCACGTGATTTCCCCGTGGGGCCCACCTGATTTCCCCTTGAGGCCCACGTGATTTCCCCGTGGGGCCCACGTGATTTCCCCTGGGGGCCCACGTGATTTCCCCTGGGGGCCCACGTGATTTCCCCGTGGGGCCCACGTGATTTCCCCTGGGGGCCCACGTGATTTCCCCGTGGGGCCCACGTGATTTCCCCGTGGGGCCCACATGATTTCCGGGTGGGGCCCACGTGATTTCCGGGTGGGGCCCACGTGATTTCCCCGTGGGGCCCACGTGATTTCCCCGTGGGGCCCACGTGATTTCAGGGTGGGGCCCACGTGATTTCCACTGGGGGCCCACATGATTTCCCCGTGGGGCCCACGTGATTTCCCCTGGGGGCCCACGTGATTTCCCCGTGGGCCCCACGTGATTTCCCCGTGGGGCCCACTTGATTTCCGGGTGGGGCCCATGTGATTTCCGGGTGGGGCCCACGTGATTTCCCTTGGGGGCCCACGTGATTTCCGGGTGGGGCCCACGTGATTTCCCGGTGGGGCCCACGTGATTTCACCTGGGGGCCCACGTGATTTCCCCTGGGGGCCCACGTGATTTCCCCGTGGGGCCCACGTGATTTCCCCGTGGGGCCCACGTGATTTCCGGGTGGGGCCCACGTGATTTCCCCGTGGGGTCCACGTGATTTCCCCGTGGGGCCCACGTGATTTCCGGGTGGGGCCCATGTGATTTCCGGGTGGGGCCCACGTGAATTCCCCTGGGGGCCCACGTGATTTCCCCTGGGGGCCCACGTGATTTCCCCTGGGGGCCCACGTGATTTCCCCTGGGGGTCCACGTGATTTCCCCGTGGGCCCCACGTGATTTCCCCTGGGGGCCCACGTGATTTCCCCTGGGGGCCCAAGTGATTTCCCCGTGGGGCCCACGTGATTTCCCCTGGGGGCCCACGTGATTTCCCCGTGGGGCCCACGTGATTTCCCCTGGGGGCCCACGTGATTTCCGGGTGGGGCCCACGTGATTTCCGGGTGGGGCCCACGTGATTTCCCTGTGGGGCCCACGTGATTTCCCCTGGGGGCCCACGTGATTTCCCCTTGGGGCCCACGTGATTTCCCCTTGGGGCCCACGTGATTTCCCCGTTGGGCCCACGTGATTTCCGGGTGGGGCCAACGTGATTTCCCCGTGGGGCCCACGTGATTTCCCCGTTGGGCCCACCTGATTTCCCCTGGGGGCCAACGTGATTTCCCCGTGGGGCCCACGTGATTTCCCGTGGGGGCTCACGTGATTTCACCGTGGGACCCACGTGATTTCCCGTGGGGCCCACGTGATTTCCGGGTGGGGCCCACGTGATTTCCGGGTGGGGCCCAAGTGATTTCCCCTGGGGTCCCAAGTGATTTCCGGATGGGGCCCACGTGATTTCCCCGTGGGGCCCACGTGATTTCCCCTGAGGGCACACGTGATTTCCCCGTGGGGCCCACGTGATTTCCGGGTGTGGCCCACGTGATTTCCGCGTGGGGCCCACGTGATTTCCCCGTGGGGCCCACGTGATTTCCCCGTGGGGCCCACGTGATTTGCCCGTGGGGCCCACGTGATTTCCCCTGGGGGCCCACGTGATTTCCCCTCGGGGCCCAAGTGACTTCCCTGTGGGGCCCACGTGATTTCCCCTGGGGGCCCACGTGATTTCCCCTGGGGGCCACGTGATTTCCCAGTGGGGCCCACGTGATTTCCCGGTGGGGCCCACGTGATTTTCCCGTGGGGCCCACGTGATTTCCCCGTGGGGCCCACGTGATTTCCCAGTGGGGCCCACGTGATTTCCCTGTGGGGCCCACTTGATTTCCCCTGGGGCTCACGTGATTTCCCCGTGGGGCCCACGTGATTTCCCCTGGGGGCCCACGTGATTTCCCCTGGGGGCCCACGTGATTTCCCCAGGTGGCCCACGTGATTTCCCCGTGGGGCCCATGTGATTTCCCCTGGGTGCCCAAGTGATTTCCCCTGGGGGCCCACGTGATTTCCCCGTGGGGCCCACGTGATTTCCCCGTGGGGCCCATGTGATTTCCGGGTGGGGCCCACGTGATTTCTCCTGGGGGCCCACGTGATTTCCCCAGGGGGCCCACGTGATTTCCCCGTGGGGCCCACGTGATTTCCCCGTGGGGCCCATGTGATTTCCGGGTGGGGCCCACGTGATTTCCCCGTGGGGCCCACGTGATTTCCCCGTGGGGCCCACGTGATTTCCCCTGGGGGCCCACGTGATTTCCCCTGGGGGCCCACGTGATTTCCCCGTGGGGCCCACGTGATTTCTGGGTGGGGCCCACGTGATTTCCCCGTGGGGCCCACGTAATTTCCGGTTGGGGCCCACGTGATTTCCCCGTGGGGCCCACGTGATTTCCCCGTGGGGCCCACCTGATTTCCCCTTGAGGCCCACGTGATTTCCCCGTGGGGCCCACGTGATTTCCCCTGGGGGCCCACGTGATTTCCCCTGGGGGCCCACGTGATTTCCCCGTGGGGCCCACGTGATTTCCCCTGGGGGCCCACGTGATTTCCCCGTGGGGCCCACGTGATTTCCCCGTGGGGCCCACATGATTTCCGGGTGGGGCCCACGTGATTTCCGGGTGGGGCCCACGTGATTTCCCTGTGGGGCCCACGTGATTTCCCCGTGGGGCCTACGTGATTTCCGGGTGGGGCCCACGTGATTTCCCTGTGGGGCCCACGTGAATTCCCCGTGGGGCCCACGTGATTTCCCCTGGGGGCCCACGTGATTTCCCCTGGGGGCCCACGTGATTTCCCCGTGGGGCCCACGTGATTTCCCCTGGGGGTCCACGTGATTTCCCCGTGGGCCCCACGTGATTTCCCCTGGGGGCCCACGTGATTTCCCCTGGGGGCCCAAGTGATTTCCCCGTGGGGCCCACGTGATTTCCCCTGGGGGCCCACGTGATTTCCGGGTGGGGCCCACGTGATTTCCGGGTGGGGCCCACGTGATTTCCCTGTGGGGCCCACGTGATTTCCCCTGGGGGCCCACGTGATTTCCGGGTGGGGCCCACGTGATTTCCGGGTGGGGCCCACGTGATTTCCCTGTGGGGCCCACGTGATTTCCCCGTGGGGCCCACGTGATTTCCCCTGGGGGCCCACGTGATTTCCGGGTGGGGCCCACGTGATTTCCGGGTGGGGCCCACGTGATTTCCCTGTGGGGCCCACGTGATTTCCCCTGGGGGCCCACGTGATTACCCCTGGGGGCCCACGTGATTTCCCCTGGGGGCCCACGTGATTTCCCCGTTGGGCCCACGTGATTTCCGGGTGGGGCCAACGTGATTTCCCCGTGGGGCCAACGTGATTTCCCCGTTGGGCCCACCTGATTTCCCCTGGGGGCCAACGTGATTTCCCCGTGGGGCCCACGTGATTTCCCGTGGGGGCTCACGTGATTTCCCCGTGGGACCCACGTGATTTCCCGGTGGGGCCCACGTGATTTCCGGGTGGGGCCCACGTGATTTCCGGGTGGGGCCCAAGTGATTTCCCGGTGGGGCCCACGTGATTTTCCCGTGGGGCCCACGTGATTTCCCGGTGGGGCCCACGTGATTTTCCCGTGGGGCCCACGTGATTTCCCCGTGGGGCCCACGTGATTTCAGGGTGGGGCCCACGAGATTTCCCCGTGGGGCCCACGTGATTTCCCCGTGGGGCCCACGTGATTTCCCCTGGGGGCCCACGTGATTTCCCCGTGGGGCCCACGTGATTTCCGGGTGGGGCCCACGTGAATTCCCCGTGGGGCCCACGTGATTTCCCCGTGGGGCCCAAGTGATTTCCCCGTGGGTCCCACGTGATTTCCGGGTGGGGCCCACGTGATTTCCGGGTGGGGCCCACGTGATTTCCCCTGGGGGCCCACGTGATTTCCCCGTGGGGCCCACGTGATTTCCGGGTGGGGCCCACGTGATTTCCCCGTGGGGCCCACGTGATTTGCCCGTGGGGCCCACGTGATTTCCGGGTGGGGCCCACGTGATTTCCCCGTGGGGCCCACGTGATTTCCCCTGGGGGCTCACGAGATTCCCCGTGGGGCCCACGTGATTTCCCCGTGGGGCCCACGTGATTTCCCCGTGGGTCCCACGTGATTTCCGGGTGGGGCCCACGTGATTTCCGGGTGGGGCCCACGTGATTTCCCCTGGGGGCCCACGTGATTTCCCCGTGGGGCCCACGTGATTTCCCCTGGGGGCCCACGTGATTTCCTCGTGGGGTTCACGTGATTTCCCCGTGGGGCCCACGTGATTTCCCCGTGGGGCCCACGTGATTTCCCCTGGGGGCCCACGTGATTTCCCCTGGGGGCCCACGTGATTTCCCCGTGGGGACCACGTGATTTCCCCTGGGGGCCCACGTGATTTCCCCTGGGGGCCCACGTGATTTTCGGGTGGGGCCCACGTGATTTCCGGGTGGGGCCCACGTGATTTCCGGGTGGGGCCCACGTGATTTCCCCTGGGGGCCCACGTGATTTCCCCGTGGGGCCCACGTGATTTCCCCTGGGGGCCCACGTGATTTCCCCGTGGGGCCCACGTGATTTTCGGGTGGGGCCCACGTGATCTCCGTGTGGGGCCCACGTGATTTCCCCGTGGGGCCCACGTGATTTCCCCTGGGGGCCCACGTGATTTCCCCTGGGGGCCCCCGTGATTTCCCCGTTGGGCCCACGTGATTTCCCCTGGGGGCCCACGTTATTTCCCCTGAGGGGCCACGTGATTTCCCCGTGGGGCCCACGTGATTTCTCCTGGGGGCCCACGTGATTTCCCCTGGGGGTCCACGTGATTTCCGGGTGGGGCCCTCGTGATTTCCCCTGGGGGCCCACGTGATTTCCCCTGGGGGCCCACGTGATTTTCCCGTGGGGCCCACGTGATTTCCGGGTGGGGCCCACGTGATTTCCGCGTGGGGCCCACGTGATTTCCCCTGGGGGCCCACGTGATTTCCCCGTGGGGCCCACGTGATTTCCGGGTGGGGCCCACGTGATTTACCCGTGTGGCCCACGTGATTTCCGGGTGGGGCCCACGTGATTTCCCCGTGGGGCCCACGTGATTTCCGGGTGGGGCCCACGTGATTTCCCCGTGGGGCCCACGTGATTTCCCCGTGGGGCCCACGTGATTTCCCCTGGGGGCCCACGTGATTTCCCCGTGGGGCTCACGTGATTTCCCCTGGGGGCCCCCGGGATTTCCCCGTGGGCCCACGTGATTTCCACGTGGGGCCCACGTAATTTCCAGGTGGGGCCCACGTGATTTCCCCGTGGGGCCCACGTGATTTCCCCTGGGTGCCCACGTGATTTCCCCTGGGGGCCCACGTGATTTTCCCTGGGGGCCCACGTGATTTCCCCGTGGGGCCCACGTGATTTCCGGGTGGGGCCCACGTGATTTCCCCTGGGGGCCCACGTGATTTCCCCGTGTGGCCCACGTGATTTCCCCGTGAGGCCCACGTGATTTCCCCATGGGGCCCACGTGATTTCCCCAGTGGGCCCACGTGATTTCCCCTGGGGGCCCACGTGATTTCCCCGTGGGGCCCACCTGATTTCCCCGTGGGGCCCAAGTGATTTCCAGGTGGGGCCCACGTGATTTCCCCGTGGGGCCCACGTGATTTCCCCGTGGGGCCCACGTGATTTCCCCTGGGGGCCCAAGTGTTTTCCCCAGGGGGCCCACGTGATTTCCCCTGGGGGCCCACGTGATTTCCGGGTGGGGCACACGTGATTTCCCCGTGGGGCCCACGTGATTTCCGGGTGGGGCCCACGTGATTTCCCTGTGGGGCCCACGTGATTTCCCCGTGGGGCCCACGTGATTTCCGGGTGGGGCCCACGTGATTTCCCCGTGGGGCCCACGTGATTTCCCCGAGGGGCCCACGTGATTTCCAGGTGGGGCCCACGTGATTTCCCCGTGGGGCCCACGTGATTTCCGGGTGGGGGCCACGTGATTTCCACTGGGGGCCCACGTGATTTCCCCGTGGGGCCCACGTGATTTCCCCGTGGGGCCCACTTGATTTCCGGGTGGGGCCCACGTGATTTCCGGGTGGGGCCCACGTGATTTCCCCGTGGGGCCCACGTGATTTCCCCGAGGGGCCCACGTGATTTCCCCTGGGGACCCACGTGATTTACCCGTGGGGCCCACGTGATTTCCCCTGGGGGCCCACGTGATTTCCGGGTGGGACCCACGTGATTTCCCTGTGGGGCCGACGTGATTTCCCCTGGGGGCCCACGTGATTTCCCCGTGGGGCCCACGTGATTTCCGGGTGGGGCCCACGTGATTTCCGCGTGGGGCCCACGTGATTTTCCCTGGGGGCCCACGTGATTTCCCCAGGGGGCCCACGTGATTTCCCCTGGGGGCCCTCGTTATTTCCCCGTGGGGCCCACGTGATTTCCCCTTGGGGCCCCCGTGATTTCCCCTGGGGGCCCACGTGATTTCCCCGTGGGGCCCTCGTGATTTCCCCTGCGGGCCCTCGTGATTTCCCCTGGGGCCCACGTGATTTCCACTGGGGGCCCACGTGATTTCCCCGTGGGGCCAACCTGATTTCCCCGTGGGGCCCACGTGATTTCCGGGTGGGGCTCACGTGATTTCCGGGTGGCGCCCACGTGATTTCCCCGTGGGGCCCACATGATTTCCGGGTGGGGCCCACATGATTTCCCCCGGGGGCCCACGTGATTTCCCCCTGGGGCCCACGTGATTTCCCCTGGGGGCCCACGTGATTTCCCCGTGGGGCCCACCTGATTTCCCCGTGGGGCCCACGTGATTTCCGGGTGGGGCTCACGTGATTTCCGGGTGGCGCCCACGTGATTTCCCCTTGGGGCCCCCGTGATTTCCCCTGGGGGCCCACGTGATTTCCCCGTGGGGCCCCCGTGATTTCCCCTGGGGGCCCACGTGATTTCTCCGTGGGGCCCTCGTGATTTCCCCTGCGGGCCCTCGTGATTTCCCCTGGGGCCCACGTGATTTCCCCGTGGGGCCCACGTGATTTCCGGGTGGGGCTCACGTGATTTCCGGGTGGCGCCCACGTGATTTCCCCGTGGGGCCCACATGATTTCCGGGTGGGGCCCACGTGATTTCCCCCGGGGGCCCACGTGATTTCCCCCTGGGGCCCACGTGATTTCCCCTGGGGGCCCACGTGATTTCCCCGTGGGGCCCACGTGATTTCCCCTGCGGGCCCTCGTGATTTCCCCTGGGGCCCACGTGATTTCCCCGTGGGGCCCACGTGATTTCCCCGTGGGGCCCACCTGATTTCCCCGTGGGGCCCACGTGATTTCCCCGTGGGGCCCACGTGATTTCCGGGTGGGGCCCACGTGATTTCCCCCGGGGGCCCACGTGATTTCCCCCTGGGTCCCACGTGATTTCCCCTGGGGGCCCACGTGATTTCCCCGTGGGGCCCACGTGATTTCCCCGTGGGGCCCACGTGTTTTCCCCTGGGGGCCCACTTGATTTCCCCGGGGGGCCCACGTGATTTCTGGGTGGGGCCCTCGTGATTTTCCCGTGGGGCCCACGTGAGTTCCCCTGGGGGCCCACGTGATTTTCCCGTGGGGCCCACGTGATTTCCGGGTGGGGCCCACGTGATTTCCCCTGGGGGCCCACGTGATTTCCCCGTGGGGCCCACGTGATTTCCCCGTGGGGCCCACGTGATTTCCGGGTGGGGCCCACGAGATTTCCCCTGGGGGCCCACGTGATTTCCCCGTGGGGCCTACGTGATTTCCCCGTGGGGCCCTCGTGATTTCCCCGTGGGGCCCACGTGATTTCCCCGTGGGGCCTACGTGATTTCCCCGTGGGGCCCACGTGATTTCCGGGTGGGGCCCACGTGATTTCCCCGTGGGGCCCACGTGATTTCCCCGTGGGGGCCCACGTGATTTCCCCGTGGGGCACACGTGATTTCCCCTGGGGGCCCACGTGATTTCCCCTGAGGGGCCACGTGATTTCCCCGTGGGGCCCACGTGATTTCCCCTGGGGGCCCACGTGATTTCCCCTGAGGGGCCACGTGATTTCCCCGTGGGGCCCACGTGATTTCCCCGTGGGGCCCACGAGATTTCCCCTGGGGGCCCACGTGATTTCCCCTGGGGGCCCACGTGATTTCCCCTGAGGGGCCACGTGATTTCCCCGTGGGGCCCACGTGATTTCCCCTGGGGGCCCACGTGATTTCCCCTGAGGGGCCACGTGATTTCCCCGTGGGGCCCACGTGATTTCCCCTGGGGGCCCACGAGATTTCCCCTGGGGGCCCACGTGATTTCCCCTGGGGGCCCACGTGATTTCCGGGTGGGGCCCTCGTGATTTCCCCATGGGGCCCACGTGATTTCCCCTGGGGGCCCACGTGATTTCCCCTCTGGGCCCACGTGATTTCCCCGTGGGGCCCACGTGATTTCCGGGTGGGGCCCACGTGATTTCCAGGTGGGGCCCACGTGCTTTCCCCGTGGGGCCTACGTGATTTCCCCGTTTGGCCCACGTGATTTCCCCATGGGGCACACGTGATTTCCCCTGGGCCCCCACGTGATTTCCCCTGGGGGCCCACTTGGTTTCCCCGTGGGGCCCACGTGATTTCCCCTGGGGGCGCACGTGATTTCCCCTGGGGGCCCACGAGATTTCCCCGTGAGGCCCACGTGATTTCCGGGCGGGGCCCACGTGATTTCCCCGTGGGGCCCACGTGATTTTCGCGTGGGGCCCACGTGATTTCCGCGTGGGGCCCAAGTGATTTCCCCGTGGGGCCCACGTGATTTCCCCGTGGGGCCCACGTGATTTCCCCGTGGGGCCCACGTGATTTCCCCGTGGGGCCCACGTGATTTCCGGGTGGGGCCCACGTGATTTCCCCTGGGGGCCCACGTGATTTCCGCGTGGGGCACACGTGATTTCCCCTGGGGGCCCACGTGATTTCCCCGTGGGGCCCACGTGATTTCCGCGTGGGGCCCACGTGATTTCCGGGTGGGGCCCACGTGATTTCCGGGTGGGGCCCACGTGATTTCCCCGGGGGGCCCACGTGATATCCCCGTGGGGCCCACGTGATTTCCGGGTGGGGCCCACGTGATTTCCCCGTGGGGCCCACGTGATTTCCCCGAGGGGCCCACGTGATTTCCCCTGGGGACCCACGTGATTTTCCCGTGGGGCCCACGTGATTTCCCTTGGGGGCCCACGTGATTTCCGGGTGGGACCCACGTGATTTCCCCGTGGGGCCCACGTGATTTCCCCTGGGGGCCCACGTGATTTCCCCGTGGGGCCCACGTGATTTCCGGGTGGGGCCCACGTGATTTCCGCGTGGGGCACACGTGATTTCCCCTCGGGGCACACGTGGCTTCCCCGTGGGGCCCACGTGATTTCCCCATGTTGCCCACGTGATTTCCCCTGGGCCCCCACGTGATTTCCCCTGGGGGCCCACGTGGTTTCCCCGTGGGGCCCACGTGATTTCCCCTGGGGGCGCACGTGATTTCCCATGGCGGCCCACGAGATTTCCCCGTGAGGCCCACGTGATTTCCGGGTGGGGCCCACGTGAATTCCCCTGGGGGCCCACGTGATTTCCCCTGGGGGCCCACGTGATTTCCACTGGGGGCCCACGTGATTTTCCCGTGGGGCCCACGTGATTTCCCCTGGGGGCCCACGTGATTTCCCCGTGGGCCCCACGTGATTTCCCCTGGGGGCCCACGTGATTTCCCCTGGGGGCCCAGGTGATTTCCCCGTGGGGCCCACGTGATTTCCCCTGGGGGCCCACGTGATTTCCCCGTGGGGCCCACGTGATTTCCCCTGGGGGCCCACGTGATTTCCGGGTGGGGCCCACGTGATATCCGGGTGGGGCCCACGTGATTTCCGGGTGGGGCCCACGTGATTTCCCTGTGGGGCCCACGTGATTTCCCCTGGGGGCCCACGTGATTTCCCCTGGGGGCCCACGTGATTTCCCCGTTGGGCCCACGTGATTTCCGGGTGGGGCCAACGTGATTTCCCCGTGGGGCCCACGTGATTTCCCCGTTGGGCCCACGTGATTTCCCCTGGGGACCCACGTGATTTCCCCTGGGGGCGCACGTGATTTCCCCTGGGGGCCCACGTGATTTCCCCGTGGGACCCACGTGATTTCCCGTGGGGCCCACGTGATTTCCACTGGGGGCGCACGTGATTTCCCCTGGGGGCCCACGTGATTTCCCCGTGGGACCCACGTGATTTCCGGGTGGGGCCCACGTGATTTCCCCGTGGGGCCCACGTGATTTCCCCGTGGGGCCCACGTGATTTCCCCTGGGGGCCCACGTGATTTCCCCGTGGGGCCCACGTGATTTCCCCTGGGGGCCCACGTGATTTCCGGATGGGGCCCACGTGATTTCCCCGTGGGGCCCACGTGATTTCCCCTGAGGGCACACGTGATTTCCCCGAAGGGCCCACGTGATTTCCGGGTGTGGCCCACGTGATTTCCGCGTGGGGCCCACGTGATTTCCCCGTGGGGCCCACGTGATTTCCCCGTGGGGCCCACGTGATTTCCCCGTGGGGCCCACGTGATTTCCCCTGGGGGCCCACGTGATTTCCCCTCGGGGCCCAAGTGACTTCCCTGTGAGGCCCACGTGATTTCCCCTGGGGGCCCACGTGATTTCCGGGTGGGGCCCACGTGATTTCCCAGTGGGGCCCACGTGATTTCCCGGTGGGGCCCACGTGATTTTCCCGTGGGGCCCACGTGATTTCCCCGTGGGGCCCACGTGATTTCCCAGTGGGGCCCACGTGATTTCCCCGTGGGACCCAGTTGATTTCCCCTGGGGCTCACGTGATTTCCCCGTGGGGCCCACGTGATTTCCCCTGGGGGCCCACGTGATTTCCCCTGGGGGCCCACGTGATTTCCCCGTGGGGCCCACGTGATTTCCGGGTGGGGCCCACGTGATTTCCCCGTGGGGCCCACGTGATTTCCGGGTGGGGCCCACGTGATTTCCCTGTGGGGCCCACGTGATTTCCCCGTGGGGCCTACGTGATTTCCGGGTGGGGCCCACGTGATTTCCCTATGGGGCCCACGTGATTTCCCCGTGGGGCCCACGTGATTTCCCCTGGGGGCTCACGTGATTTCCCCTGGGGGCCCACGTGATTTCCCCGTGGGGCCCACGTGATTTTCGGGTGGGGCCCACGTGATCTCCGTGTGGGGCCCACGTGATTTCCCCGTGGGGCCCACGTGATTTCACCTGGGGGCCCACGTGATTTCACCTGGGGTCCCACGTGATTTCCCCTGGGGGCCCACGTGATTTCCCCGTGGGGCCCACGTGATTTCCGGGTGGGGCCCACGTGATTTCCCCGTGGGGTCCACGTGATTTCCCCCTGGGGCCCACGTGATTTCCGGGTGGGGCCCATGTGATTTCCGGGTGGGGCCCACGTGAATTCCCCTGGGGGCCCACGTGATTTCCCCTGGGGGCCCACGTGATTTCCCCTGGGGGCCCACGTGATTTTCCCGTGGGGCCCACGTGATTTCCCCTGGGGGTCCACGTGATTTCCCCGTGAGCCCCACCTGATTTCCCCTGGGGGCCCACGTGATTTCCCCTGGGGGCCCAAGTGATTTCCCCGTGGGTCCCACGTGATTTCCCCTGGGGGCCCACGTGATTTCCCCATGGGGCCCACGTGATTTCCCCTGGGGGCCCACGTGATTTCCGGGTGGGGCCCACGTGATTTCCGGGTGGGGCCCACGTGATTTCCCTGTGGGGCCCACGTGATTTCCCCTGGGGGCCCACGTGATTTCCCCTGGGGGCCCACGTGATTTCCCCTGGGGGCCCACTTGATTTCCCCGTTGGGCCCACGTGATTTCCGGGTGGGGCCAACGTGATTTCCCCGTGGGGCCCACGTGATTTCCCCGTTGGGCCCACCTGATTTCCCCTGGGGGCCAACGTGATTTCCCCGTGGGGCCCACGTGATTTCCCGTGGGGGCTCACGTGATTTCCCCGTGGGACCCACGTGATTTCCCGTGGGGCCCACGTGATTTCCGGGTGGGGCCCACGTGATTTCCGGGTGGGGCCCAAGTGATTTCCCCTGGGGTCCCACGTGATTTCCGGATGGGGCCCACATGATTTCCCCTGGGGGCCCACGTGATTTCCCCGTGGGACCCACGTGATTTCCCGTGGGGCCCACGTGATTTCCACTGGGGGCGCACGTGATTTCCCCTGGGGGCCCACGTGATTTCCCCGTGGGGCCCACGTGATTTCCGGGTGGGGCCCACGTGATTTCCCCATGGGGCCCACGTGATTTCCCCGTGGGGCCCACGTGATTTCCCCTGGGGGCCCACGTGATTTCCCCGTGGGGCCCACGTGATTTCCCCGGGGGGCCCACGTGATTTCCGGCTGGGGCCCACGTGATTTCCCCGTGGGGCCCACGTGATTTCCCCTGAGGGCACACGTGATTTCCCCGAGGGGCCCACGTGATTTCCGGGTGTGGCCCACGTGATTTCCGCGTGGGGCCCACGTGATTTCCCCGTGGGGCCCACGTGATTTCCCCGTGGGGCCCACGTGATTTCCCCGTGGGGCCCACGTGATTTCCCCTGGGGGCCCACGTGATTTCCCCTCGGGGCCCAAGTGACTTCCCTGTGGGGCCCACGTGATTTCCCGTGGGGGCCCACGTGATTTCCCCTGGGGGCCACGTGATTTCCCAGTGGGGCCCACGTGATTTCCAGGTGGGGCCCACGTGATTTTCCCGTGGGGCCCACGTGATTTCCCCGTGGGGCCCACGTGATTTCCCAGTGGGGCCCACGTGATTTCCCTGTGGGGCCCACTTGATTTCCCCTGGGGCTCACGTGATTTCCCCGTGGGGCCCACGTGATTTCCCCTGGGGGCCCACGTGATTTCCCCTGGGGGCCCACGTGATTTCCCCTGGGGGCCCACGTGATTTCCCCAGGGGGCCCACGTGATTTCCCCGTGGGGCCCACGTGATTTCCCCTGGGGGCCCAAGTGATTTCCCCTGGGGGCCCACGTGATTTCCCCTGGGGGCCCACGTGATTTCCGGGTGGGGCCCACGTGATTTCCCCGTGGGGCCCACGTGATTTCCGGTTGGGGCCCACGTGATTTCCCCGTGGGGCCCACGTGATTTCCCCGTGGGGCCTACGTGATTTCCGGGTGGGGCCCACGTGATTTCCCTGTGGGGCCCACGTGATTTCCCCGTGGGTCCCACGTGATTTCCCCTGGGGGCTCACGTGATTTCCCCTGGGGGCCCACGTGATTTCCCCGTGGGGCCCACGTGATTTCAGGGTGGGGCCCACGTGATTTCCGGGTGGGGGCCACGTGATTTCCACTGGGGGCCCACGTGATTTCCCCGTGGGGCCCACGTGATTTCCCCTGGGGGCCCACGTGATTTCCCCGTGGGCCCCACGTGATTTCCCCGTGGGGCCCACTTGATTTCCGGGTGGGGCCCATGTGATTTCCGGGTGGGGCCCACGTGATTTCCCCTGGGGGCCCACGTGATTTCCCCGTGGGGCCCTCGTGATTTCCCCGTAGGGCCCACGTGATTTCACCTGGGGGCCCACGTGATTTCCCCTGGGGGCCCACGTGATTTCCTCGTGGGGTTCACGTGATTTCCCCGTGGGGCCCACGTGATTTCCCCGTGGGGCCCACGTGATTTCCCCTGGGGGCCCACGTGATTTCCCCGTGGGGCCCACGTGATTTCCCCGTGGGGACCACGTGATTTCCCCTGGGGGCCCACGTGATTCCCCGTGGGGCCCACGTGATTTCCCCGTGGGGACCACGTGATTTCCGGGTGGGGCCCACGTGATTTCCGGGTGGGGCCCACGTGATTTCCCCTGGGGGCCCACGTGATTTCCCCGTGGGGCCCACGTGATTTCCCCTGGGGGCCCACGTGATTTCCCCGTGGGGCCCACGTGATTTTCGGGTGGGGCCCACGTGATCTCCGTGTGGGGCCCACGTGATTTCCCCGTGGGGCCCACGTGATTTCCCCTGGGGGCCCACGTGATTTCCCCTGGGGGCCCACGTGATTTCCCCGTGGGGCCCACGTGATTTCCCCTGGGGGCCCACGTTATTTCCCCTGAGGGGCCACGTGATTTCCCCGTGGGGCCCACGTGATTTCTCCTGGGGGCCCACGTGATTTCCCCTGGGGGTCCACGTGATTTCCGGGTGGGGCCCTCGTGATTTCCCCGTGGGGCCCACGTGATTTCCCCTGGGGGCACACGTGATTTTCCCGTGGGGCCCACGTGATTTCCGGGTGGGGCCCACATGATTTCCGCGTGGGGCCCACGTGATTTCCCCTGGGGGCCCACGTGATTTCCCCGTGGGGCCCACGTGATTTCCGGGTGGGGCCCACGTGATTTACCCGTGTGGCCCACGTGATTTCCCCGTGGGGCCCACATGATTTCCGCGTGGGGCCCACGTGATTTCCCCGTGGGGGCCCACGTGATTTCCCCGTGGGGCCCACGTGATTTCCCCTGGGGGCCCACGTGATTTCCCCACGGGGGCCCACGTGATTTCCCCGTTGGGCCCACGTGATTTCGCCTGGGGGCCCAAGTGATTTCCCCTGGGGGCCCACGTGATTTCCCCGTGGGGCCCACGTGATTTCCGGGTGGGGCCCACGTGATTTCCCCGGGGGGCCCACGTGATTTCCGGGTGGGGCCCACGTGATTTCCCCGTGGTGCCCACATGATTTCCCCTAGGGGCCCACGTGATTTCTCCTGGGGGCCCACGTGATTTCCCCAGGGGGCCCACGTGATTTCCCCGTGGGGCCCACGTGATTTCCCCGTGGGGCCCATGTGATTTCCGGGTGGGGCCCACGTGATTTCCCCGTGGGGCCATGTGATTTCCCCGTGGGGCCCACGTGATTTCCCCTGGGGGCCCACGTGATTTCCCCTGGGGGCTCACGTGATTTCCCCGTGGGGCCCACGTGATTTCCGGGTGGGGCCCAAGTGATTTCCACGTGGGGCCCACGTGATTTCCGGTTGGGGCCCACGTGTTTTCCCCGTGGGGCCCACGTGATTTCCCCGTGGGGCCCACCTGATTTCCCCTTGGGGCCCACGAGATTTCCCCGTGGGGGCCCACGTGATTTCCCCTGGGGGCCCAGGTTATTTCCCCTGGGGGCCCACGTGATTTCCCCGTGGGGCCCACGTGATTTCCCTGGGGGCCCACGTGATTTCCCCGTGGGGCCCACGTGATTTCCGGGTAGGGCCCACGTGATTTCCGGGTGGGGCCCACGTGATTTCCCCGTGGGGCCCACGTGATTTCCCCGTAGGGCCCACGTGATTTCCGGGTGGGGCCCACGTGATTTCCCCGTGAGGCAAACGTGATTTCCGGGTGGGGCCCACGTGATTTCCCCGTGGGGTCCACGTGATTTCCCCGTGGGGCCCACGTGATTTCCTCTGGGGGCCCACGTGATTTCCCCGTGGGGCCCACGTGATTTCCCCTGGGGGCCCACGTTATTTCCCCTGAGGGGCCACGTGATTTCCCCGTGGGGCCCACGTGATTTCTCCTGGGGGCCCACGTGATTTCCCCTGGGGGCCCACGTGATTTCCCCGTGGGGCCCACGTGATTCCCCCGTGGGGCCCACGTGATTTCCCCGTTGGTCCCACGTGATTTCCCCTGGGGGCCCACGTGATTTTCCCTGGGGGCCCACGTGATTTCCCCGTGGGGCCCACGTGATTTCCGGGTGGGGCCCACGTGATTTCCCCGTGTGGCCCACGTGATTTCCCCGTGGGGCCCACGTGATTTCCCCTGGGGGCCCACGTGATTTCCGGATGGGGCCCACGTGATTTCCCCGTGGGTCCCACGTGATTTCCGGGTGGGGCCCACGTGATTTCCCTGTGGGGCCCACGTGATTTCCGGGTGGGGCCCACGTGATTTCCCCGTGGGGCCCACGTGATTTCCCCGTGGGGCCCACGTGATTTCCCCTGGGGGCCCACGTGATTTCCCCGTGGGGCCCACGTGATTCCCCCGTGGGGCCCACGTGATTTCCCCGTTGGTCCCACGTGATTTCCCCTGGGGGCCCACGTGATTTTCCCTGGGGGCCCACGTGATTTCCCCGTGGGGCCCACGTGATTTCCGGGTGGGGCCCACGTGATTTCCCCGTGGGGCCCACGTGATTTCCCCTGGGGGCCCACGTGATTTCCGGATGGGGCCCACGTGATTTCCCCGTGGGTCCCACGTGATTTCCGGGTGGGGCCCACGTGATTTCCCTGTGGGGCCCACGTGATTTCCGGGTGGGGCCCACGTGATTTCCCCGTGGGGCCCACGTGATTTCCCCGTGGGGCCCACGTGATTTCCCCTGGGGGACCACGTGATTTCCCCTGGGGGCCCACGTGATTTCCGGGTGGGGCCCACGTGATTTCCCCTGGGGGCCCACGTGATTTCCACGTGGGGCCCACGTGATTTCCCCGTGGGGCCCACGTGATTTCCCCGTGGGGCCCACGTGATTTTCCCGTGGTGCCCACGTGATTTCCCCTGGGGGCCCACGTGATTTCCCCGTGGGGCCCACGTGAATTCCCCGTGGGGCCCACGTGATTTCCCCGTGGGGTCCACGTGATTTCAACTGAGGGCCCACGTGATTTCCCCGTGGGGCCCACGTGATTTCCCCTGGGCCCCACGTGATTTCCGCTGGGGGCCCACGTGATTTCCCCTGGGGGCACACGTGATTTCCCCGTGGGGCCCACGTGATTTCCGGGTGGGGCCCACGTGATTTCCCCGTGGGGCCCACGTGATTTCCCCAGGGGGCCCACGTGATTTCCCCTGGGGGCACACGTGATTTCCCCGTGGGGCCCACGTGATTTCCGGGTGGGGCCCACGTGATTTCCCCATGGGGCCCACGTGATTTCCCCGTGGGGCCCACGTGATTTCCGGGTGGGGCCCACGTGATTTCCCCTGGGGGCCCACGTGATTTCCCCGTGGGGCCCACGTGATTTCCCCTGGGGGCCCACGTGATTTCCCCGTGGGGCCCACGTGATTTTCGGGTGGGGCCCACGTGATCTCCGTGTGGGGCCCACGTGATTTCCCCGTGGGGCCCACGTGATTTCCCCTGGGGGCCCACGTGATTTCCCCTGGGGGCCCACGTGATTTCCCCGTGGGGCCCACGTGATTTCCCCTGGGGGCCCACGTTATTTCCCCTGAGGGGCCACGTGATTTCCCCATGGGGCCCACGTGATTTCTCCTGGGGGCCCACGTGATTTCCCCTGGGGGTCCACGTGATTTCCGGGTGGGGCCCTCGTGATTTCCCCGTGGGGCCCACGTGATTTCCCCTGGGGGCCCACGTGATTTTCCCGTGGGGCCCACGTGATTTCCGGGTGGGGCCCACATGATTTCCGCGTGGGGCCCACGTGATTTCCCCTGGGGGCCCACGTGATTTCCCCGTGGGGCCCACGTGATTTCCGGGTGGGGCCCACGTGATTTACCCGTGTGGCCCACGTGATTTCCCCGTGGGGCCCACGTGATTTCCCCGTGGGGCCCACGTGATTTCCGGGTGGGGCCCACGTGATTTCCCCGTGGGGCCCACGTGATTTCCCCTGGGGGCCCACGTGATTTCCCCACGGGGGCCCACGTGATTTCCCCGTTGGGCCCACGTGATTTCCCCTGGGGGCCCAAGTGATTTCCCCTGGGGGCCCACGTGATTTCCCCGTGGGGCCCACGTGATTTCCGGGTGGGGCCCACGTGATTTCCCCGGGGGGCCCACGTGATTTCCGGGTGGGGCCCACGTGATTTCCCCGTGGTGCCCACATGATTTCCCCTAGGGGCCCACGTGATTTCTCCTGGGGGCCCACGTGATTTCCCCAGGGGGCCCACGTGATTTCCCCGTGGGGCCCACGTGATTTCCCCGTGGGGCCCATGTGATTTCCGGGTGGGGCCCACGTGATTTCCCCGTGGGGCCATGTGATTTCCCCGTGGGGCCCACGTGATTTCCCCTGGGGGCCCACGTGATTTCCCCTGGGGGCTCACGTGATTTCCCCGTGGGGCCCACGTGATTTCCGGGTGGGGCCCAAGTGATTTCCACGTGGGGCCCACGTGATTTCCGGTTGGGGCCCACGTGTTTTCCCCGTGGGGCCCACGTGATTTCCCCTGGGGGCCCACGTGATTTCCCCTTGGGGCCCTCGTGATTTCCCCGTGGGGGCCCACGTGATTTCCCCTGGGGGCCCAGGTTATTTCCCCTGGGGGCCCACGTGATTTCCCCGTGGGGCCCACGTGATTTCCCTGGGGGCCCACGTGATTTCCCCGTGGGGCCCACGTGATTTCCGGGTAGGGCCCACGTGATTTCCGGGTGGGGCCCACGTGATTTCCCCGTGGGGCCCACGTGATTTCCCCGTAGGGCCCACGTGATTTCCGGGTGGGGCCCACGTGATTTCCCCGTGAGGCAAACGTGATTTCCGGGTGGGGCCCACGTGATTTCCCCGTGGGGTCCACGTGATTTCCCCGTGGGGCCCACGTGATTTCCTCTGGGGGCCCACGTGATTTCCCCGTGGGGCCCACGTGATTTCCCCTGGGGGCCCACGTTATTTCCCCTGAGGGGCCACGTGATTTCCCCGTGGGGCCCACGTGATTTCTCCTGGGGGCCCACGTGATTTCCCCTGGGGGCCCACGTGATTTCCCCGTGGGGCCCACGTGATTCCCCCGTGGGGCCCACGTGATTTCCCCGTTGGTCCCACGTGATTTCCCCTGGGGGCCCACGTGATTTTCCCTGGGGGCCCACGTGATTTCCCCGTGGGGCCCACGTGATTTCCGGGTGGGGCCCACGTGATTTCCCCGTGTGGCCCACGTGATTTCCCCGTGTGGCCCACGTGATTTCCCCTGGGGGCCCACGTGATTTCCGGATGGGGCCCACGTGATTTCCCCGTGGGTCCCACGTGATTTCCGGGTGGGGCCCACGTGATTTCCCTGTGGGGCCCACGTGATTTCCGGGTGGGGCCCACGTGATTTCCCCGTGGGGCCCACGTGATTTCCCCGTGGGGCCCACGTGATTTCCCCTGGGGGCCCACGTGATTTCCCCGTGGGGCCCACGTGATTCCCCCGTGGGGCCCACGTGATTTCCCCGTTGGTCCCACGTGATTTCCCCTGGGGGCCCACGTGATTTTCCCTGGGGGCCCACGTGATTTCCCCGTGGGGCCCACGTGATTTCCGGGTGGGGCCCACGTGATTTCCCCGTGTGGCCCACGTGATTTCCCCGTGGGGCCCACGTGATTTCCCCTGGGGGCCCACGTGATTTCCGGATGGGGCCCACGTGATTTCCCCGTGGGTCCCACGTGATTTCCGGGTGGGGCCCACGTGATTTCCCTGTGGGGCCCACGTGATTTCCGGGTGGGGCCCACGTGATTTCCCCGTGGGGCCCACGTGATTTCCCCGTGGGGCCCACGTGATTTCCCCTGGGGGACCACGTGATTTCCCCTGGGGGCCCACGTGATTTCCGGGTGGGGCCCACGTGATTTCCCCTGGGGGCCCACGTGATTTCCCCGTGGGGCCCACGTGATTTCCCCGTGGGGCCCACGTGATTTCCCCGTGGGGACCACGTGATTTCCCCTTGGTGCCCACGTGATTTCCCCTGGGGGCCCACGTGATTTCCCTGTGGGGCCCACGTGAATTCCCCGTGGGGCCCACGTGATTTCCCCGTGGGGTTCACGTGATTTCAACTGAGGGCCCACGTGATTTCCCCGTGGGGCCCACGTGATTTCCCCTGGGCCCCACGTGATTTCCGCTGGGGGCCCACGTGATTTCCCCTGGGGGCACACGTGATTTCCCCGTGGGGCCCACGTGATTTCCGGGTGGGGCCCACGTGATTTCCCCGTGGGGCCCACGTGATTTCCCCAGGGGGCCCACGTGATTTCCCCTGGGGGCACACGTGATTTCCCCGTGGGGCCCACGTGATTTCCGGGTGGGGCCCACGTGATTTCCCCATGGGGCCCACGTGATTTCCCCGTGGGGCCCACGTGATTTCCCCGTGGAGCCCACGTGATTTCCCCTGAGGGCCCACGTGATTTCCCCGTGGGGCCCACGTGATTTCCCCTGGGGTCCCACGTGATTTCCCCTGGGGGCTCTCGTGATTTCCCCGTGGGGCCCACGTGATTTCCCCTGCGGGCCCACGTGATTTCCCCAGGGGGCCCACGTGATTTCCCCTGGGGGCCCACGTGATTTCCCCGTGGGGCACACCTGATTTCCCCGTGGGGCCCACGTAATTACCGGGTGGGGCTCACGTGATTTCCGGGTGGCGCCCACGTGATTTCCCCGTGGGGCCCACCTGATTTCCGGGTGGGGCCCAAGTGATTTCCCCCGGGGGCCCAAGTGATTTCCCCCTGGGGCCCACGTGATTTCCCCTGGGGGCCCACGTGATTTCCGGGTGGGGCCCACGTGATTTCCCTGTGGGGCCTACGTGATTTCCCCGTGGGGCCCACGTGATTTCCCTGTGGGGTCCACGTGATTTCCGGGTGGGGCCCACGTGATTTCCCCGTGGGGCCCACGTGATTTCCGGGTGGGGCCCAGGTGATTTCCCCGTGGGGCCCACGTGATTTCCCCGTGTGGCCCACGTGATTTCCCCTGGGGGCCCCCGTGATTTCCGGGTGGGGCCCTCGTGATTTCCCCGTGGGGCCCACGTGATTTCCCCTGGGGGCCCACGTGATTTCCCCGTGGGGCCCACGTGATTTCCGGGTGGGGCCCACGTGATTTCCCCGTGGGGCCCACGTGATTTCCCCTGGGGGCCCACGTGATTTCCCCGTTGGGCCCACGTGATTTCCCCTGGGGGCCCACGTGATTTCCCCTGGGGGCCCACGTGATTTCCCCGTGGGGCCCACGTGATTTCCCCAGGGGGCCCACGTGATTTTCCCGTGGTGCCCACGTGATTTCCCCTGGGGGCCCACGTGATTTCCCCCTGGGGCCCACGAGATTCCCCCGTGGGGCCCACGTGATTTCCCCGTTGGTCCCACGTGATTTCCCCTGGGGGCCCACGTGATTTTCCCTGGGGGCCCACGTGATTTCCCCGTGGGGCCCACGTGATTTCCGGGTGGGGCCCACGTGATTTCCCCGTGTGGCCCACGTGATTTCCCCGTGGGGCCCACGTGATTTCCCCTGGGGGCCCACGTGATTTCCGGGTGGGGCCCACGTGATTTCCCCGTGGGGCCCACGTGATTTCCGGGTGGGGCCCACGTGATTTCCCTGTGGGGCCCACGTGATTTCCGGGTGGGGCCCACGTGATTTCCCCGGGGGGCCCACGTGATTTCCCCTGAGGGGCCACGTGATTTCCCCGTGGGGCCCACGTGATTTCCCCTGGGGGCCCACGTGATTTCCCCTGAGGGGCCACGTGATTTCCCCGTGGGGCCCACGTGATTTCCCCTGGGGGCCCACGAGATTTCCCCTGGGGGCCAACGTGATTTCCCCTGGGGGCCCACGGGATTTCCGGGTGGGGCCCTCGTGATTTCCCCGTGGGGCCCACGTGATTTCCCCTGGGGGCCCACGTGATTTCCCCTCTGGGCCCACGTGATTTCCCCGTGGGGCCCACGTGATTTCCGGGTGGGGCCCACGTGATTTCCGGGTGGGGCCCACGTGATTTCCCCGTGGGGCCTACGTGATTTCCCCGTGGGGCCCACGTGATTTCCCCATGGGGCCCACGTGATTTCCCCTGGGCCCCCACGTGATTTTCCCTGGGGGCCCACGTGGTTTCCCCGTGGGGCCCACGTGATTTCCCCTGGGGGCGCACGTGATTTCCCATGGCGGCCCACGAGATTTCCCCGTGAGGCCCACGTGATTTCCGGGCGGGGCCCACGTTATTTCCCCGTGGGGCCCACGTGATTTCCCCTGGGGGCCCACGTGATTTCCCCGTTGGGCCCACGTGATTTCCGGGTGGGGCCAACGTGATTTCCCCGTGGGGCCCACGTGATTTCCCCGTTGGGCCCACCTGATTTCCCCTGGGGGCCAACGTGATTTCCCCGTGGGGCCCACGTGATTTCCCCGTTGGGCCCACCTGATTTCCCCTGAGGGCCCACGTCATTTCCCCGTGGGGCCCACGTGATTTCCCCTGGGGGCCCACGTGATTTCCCCGTGGGGCCCACGTGATTTCCCCTGGGGACCCACGTGATTTCCCCTGGGGGCCCACGTGATTTCTCCGTGGGGCCCACGTGATTTCCCCAGGGGGCCCACGTGATTTCCACTGGGGGCGCACGTGATTTCCCCTGGGGGCCCACGTGATTTCCCCGTGGGACCCACGTGATTTCCCGTGGGGCCCACGTGATTTCCGGGTGGGGCCCACGTGATTTCCGGGTGGGGCCCAAGTGATTTCCCCTGGGGGCCCACGTGATTTCCCCGTGGGACCCACGTTATTTCCCCGTAGGGCCCACGTGATTTCCCCATGGGGCCCACGTGATTTCCGGGTGGGGCCCACGTGATTTCCGGGTGGGGCCCACGTGATTTCCCCGTGGGGCCCACGTGATTTCCCCTGGGGGCCCACGTGATTTCCCCGTGGGGCCCACGTGATTTCCCCTGGGGGCCCACGTGATTTCCGGCTGGGGCACACGTGATTTCCCCGTGGGGCCCACGTGATTTCCCCTGAGGGCACACATGATTTCCCCGTGGGGCCCACGTGATTCCCGGGTGTGGCCCACGTGATTTCCGCGTGGGGCCCACGTGATTTCCCCGTGGGGCCCACGTGATTTCCCCGTGGGGCCCACGTGATTTCCCCTGGGGCCCCCGTGATTTCCGCTGGGGGCCCACGTGATTTCCCCTGGGGGCACACGTGATTTCCCCGTGGGGCCCACGTGATTTCCGGGTGGGGCCCACGTGATTTCCCCGTGGGGCCCACGTGATTTCCCCAGGGGGCCCACGTGATTTCCCCTGGGGGCACACGTGATTTCCCCGTGGGGCCCACGTGATTTCCGGGTGGGGCCCACGTGATTTCCCCATGGGGCCCACGTGATTTCCCCGTGGGGCCCACGTGATTTCCCCGTGGAGCCCACGTGATTTCCCCTGAGGGCCCACGTGATTTCCCCGTGGGGCCCACGTGATTTCCCCTGGGGTCCCACGTGATTTCCCCTGGGGGCTCTCGTGATTTCCCCGTGGGGCCCACGTGATTTCCCCTGCGGGCCCACGTGATTTCCCCAGGGGGCCCACGTGATTTCCCCTGGGGGCCCACGTGATTTCCCCGTGGGGCACACCTGATTTCCCCGTGGGGCCCACGTAATTACCGGGTGGGGCTCACGTGATTTCCGGGTGGCGCCCACGTGATTTCCCCGTGGGGCCCACCTGATTTCCGGTTGGGGCCCACGTGATTTCCCCCGGGGGCCCAAGTGATTTCCCCCTGGGGCCCACGTGATTTCCCCTTGGGGCCCACGTGATTTCCGGGTGGGGCCCACGTGATTTCCCTGTGGGGCCTACGTGAATTCCCCGTGGGGCCCACGTGATTTCCGGGTGGGGCCCACGTGATTTCCCTGTGGGGTCCACGTGATTTCCGGGTGGGGCCCACGTGATTTCCCCGTGGGGCCCACGTGATTTCCGGGTGGGGCCCACGTGATTTCCCCGTGGGGCCCACGTGATTTCCCCGTGTGGCCCACGTGATTTCCCCTGGGGGCCCCCGTGTTTTTCACGTGGGGCCCACGTGATTTCCCCTGGGGGCCCACGTTATTTCCCCTGAGGGCCCACGTGATTTCCCCTGGGGGCCCAGGTGATTTCCCCGAGGGGCCCACGTGATTTCCCCTGGGGGCCCACGTGATTTCACCTGGGGGCCCACGTGATTTCCGGGTGGGGCCCTCGTGATTTCCCCGTGGGGCCCACGTGATTTCCCCTGGGGGCCCACGTGATTTCCCCGTGGGGCCCACGTGATTTCCGTGTGGGGCCCACGTGATTTCCCCGTGGGGCCCACGTGATTTCCCCTGGGGGCCCACGTGATTTCCCCGTTGGGCCCACGTGATTTCCCCTGGGGGCCCACGTGATTTCCCCTGGGGGCCCACGTGATTTCCCCGTGGGGCCCACGTGATTTCCCCAGGGGGCCCACGTGATTTTCCCGTGGTGCCCACGTGATTTCCCCTGGGGGCCCACGTTATTTCCCCCTGGGGCCCACGTGATTCCCCCGTGGGGCCCACGTGATTTCCCCGTTGGTCCCACGTGATTTCCCCTGGGGGCCCACGTGATTTTCCCTGGGGGCCCACGTGATTTCCCCGTGGGGCCCACGTGATTTCCGGGTGGGGCCCACGTGATTTCCCCGTGTGGCCCACGTGATTTCCCCGTGTGGCCCACGTGATTTCCCCGTGGGGCCCACGTGATTTCCCCTGGGGGCCCACGTGATTTCCCCGTGGGGCCCACGTGATTTCCGGGTGGGGCCCCCGTGATTTACCCGTGTGGCCCACGTGATTTCCCCGTGGGGCCCACGTGATTTCCCCGTGGGGCCCACGTGATTTCCGGGTGGGGCCCACGTGATTTCCCCGTGGGGCCCACGTGATTTCCCCTGGGGGCCCACGTGATTTCCCCACGGGGGCCCACGTGATTTCCCCGTTGGGCCCACGTGATTTCCCCTGGGGGCCCAAGTGATTTCCCCTGGGGGCCCACGTGATTTCCCCGTGGGGCCCACGTGATTTCCGGGTGGGGCCCACGTGATTTCCCCGGGGGGCCCACGTGATTTCCGGGTGGGGCCCACGTGATTTCCCCGTGGTGCCCACATGATTTCCCCTAGGGGCCCACGTGATTTCTCCTGGGGGCCCACGTGATTTCCCCAGGGGGCCCACGTGATTTCCCCGTGGGGCCCACGTGATTTCCCCGTGGGGCCCATGTGATTTCCGGGTGGGGCCCACGTGATTTCCCCGTGGGGCCATGTGATTTCCCAGTGGGGCCCACGTGATTTCCCCTGGGGGCCCACGTGATTTCCCCTGGGGGCTCACGTGATTTCCCCGTGGGGCCCACGTGATTTCCGGGTGGGGCCCAAGTGATTTCCACGTGGGGCCCACGTGATTTCCGGTTGGGGCCCACGTGTTTTCCCCGTGGGGCCCACGTGATTTCCCCGTGGGGCCCACCTGATTTCCCCTTGGGGCCCACGTGATTTCCCCGTGGGGCCCACGTGATTTCCCCTGGGGGCCCAGGTTATTTCCCCTGGGGGCCCACGTGATTTCCCCGTGGGGCCCACGTGATTTCCCTGGGGGCCCACGTGATTTCCCCGTGGGGCCCACGTGATTTCCGGGTAGGGCCCACGTGATTTCCGGGTGGGGCCCACGTGATTTCCCCGTGGGGCCCACGTGATTTCCCCGTAGGGCCCACGTGATTTCCGGGTGGGGCCCACGTGATTTCCCCGTGAGGCAAACGTGATTTCCGGGTGGGGCCCACGTGATTTCCCCGTGGGGTCCACGTGATTTCCCCGTGGGGCCCACGTGATTTCCTCTGGGGGCCCACGTGATTTCCCCGTGGGGCCCACGTGATTTCCCCTGGGGGCCCACGTTATTTCCCCTGAGGGGCCACGTGATTTCCCCGTGGGGCCCACGTGATTTCTCCTGGGGGCCCACGTGATTTCCCCTGGGGGCCCACGTGATTTCCCCGTGGGGCCCACGGGATTCCCCCGTGGGGCCCACGTGATTTCCCCGTTGGTCCCACGTGATTTCCCCTGGGGGCCCACGTGATTTTCCCTGGGGGCCCACGTGATTTCCCCGTGGGGCCCACGTGATTTCCGGGTGGGGCCCACGTGATTTCCCCGTGTGGCCCACGTGATTTCCCCGTGGGGCCCACGTGATTTCCCCTGGGGGCCCACGTGATTTCCGGATGGGGCCCACGTGATTTCCCCGTGGGTCCCACGTGATTTCCGGGTGGGGCCCACGTGATTTCCCTGTGGGGCCCACGTGATTTCCGGGTGGGGCCCACGTGATTTCCCCGTGGGGCCCACGTGATTTCCCCGTGGGGCCCACGTGATTTCCCCTGGGGGCCCACGTGATTTCCCCGTGGGGCCCACGTGATTCCCCCGTGGGGCCCACGTGATTTCCCCGTTGGTCCCACGTGATTTCCCCTGGGGGCCCACGTGATTTTCCCTGGGGGCCCACGTGATTTCCCCGTGGGGCCCACGTGATTTCCGGGTGGGGCCCACGTGATTTCCCCGTGTGGCCCACGTGATTTCCCCGTGGGGCCCAAGTGATTTCCCCTGGGGGCCCACGTGATTTCCGGATGGGGCCCACGTGATTTCCCCGTGGGTCCCACGTGATTTCCGGGTGGGGCCCACGTGATTTCCCTGTGGGGCCCACGTGATTTCCGGGTGGGGCCCACGTGATTTCCCCGTGGGGCCCACGTGATTTCCCCGTGGGGCCCACGTGATTTCCCCTGGGGGACCACGTGATTTCCCCTGGGGGCCCACGTGATTTCCGGGTGGGGCCCACGTGATTTCCCCTGGGGGCCCACGTGATTTCCCCGTGGGGCCCACGTGATTTCCCCGTGGGGCCCACGTGATTTCCCCGTGGGGCCCACGTGATTTTCCCGTGGTGCCCACGTGATTTCCCCTGGGGGCCCACGTGATTTCCCCGTGGGGCCCACGTGAATTCCCCGTGGGGCCCACGTGATTTCCCCGTGGGGTCCACGTGATTTCAACTGAGGGCCCACGTGATTTCCCCGTGGGGCCCACGTGATTTCCCCTGGGCCCCACGTGATTTCCGCTGGGGGCCCACGTGATTTCCCCTGGGGGCACACGTGATTTCCCCGTGGGGCCCACGTGATTTCCGGGTGGGGCCCACGTGATTTCCCCGTGGGGCCCACGTGATTTCCCCAGGGGGCCCACGTGATTTCCCCTGGGGGCACACGTGATTTCCCCGTGGGGCCCACGTGATTTCCGGGTGGGGCCCACGTGATTTCCCCATGGGGCCCACGTGATTTCCCCGTGGGGCCCACGTGATTTCCCCGTGGAGCCCACGTGATTTCCCCTGAGGGCCCACGTGATTTCCCCGTGGGGCCCACGTGATTTCCCCTGGGGTCCCACGTGATTTCCCCTGGGGGCTCTCGTGATTTCCCCGTGGGGCCCACGTGATTTCCCCTGCGGGCCCACGTGATTTCCCCAGGGGGCCCACGTGATTTCCCCTGGGGGCCCACGTGATTTCCCCGTGGGGCACACCTGATTTCCCCGTGGGGCCCACGTAATTACCGGGTGGGGCTCACGTGATTTCCGGGTGGCGCCCACGTGATTTCCCCGTGGGGCCCACCTGATTTCCGGGTGGGGCCCAAGTGATTTCCCCCAGGGGCCCAAGTGATTTCCCCCTGGGGCCCACGTGATTTCCCCTTGGGGCCCACGTGATTTCCGGGTGGGGCCCACGTGATTTCCCTGTGGGGCCTACGTGATTTCCCCGTGGGGCCCACGTGATTTCCCTGTGGGGTCCACGTGATTTCCGGGTGGGGCCCACGTGATTTCCCCGTGGGGCCCACGTGATTTCCGGGTGGGGCCCAGGTGATTTCCCCGTGGGGCCCACGTGATTTCCCCGTGTGGCCCACGTGATTTCCCCTGGGGGCCCCCGTGATTTCCGGGTGGGGCCCTCGTGATTTCCCCGTGGGGCCCACGTGATTTCCCCTGGGGGCCCACGTGATTTCCCCGTGGGGCCCACGTGATTTCCGGGTGGGGCCCACGTGATTTCCCCGTGGGGCCCACGTGATTTCCCCTGGGGGCCCACGTGATTTCCCCGTTGGGCCCACGTGATTTCCCCTGGGGGCCCACGTGATTTCCCCTGGGGGCCCACGTGATTTCCCCGTGGGGCCCACGTGATTTCCCCAGGGGGCCCACGTGATTTTCCCGTGGTGCCCACGTGATTTCCCCTGGGGGCCCACGTGATTTCCCCCTGGGGCCCACGAGATTCCCCCGTGGGGCCCACGTGATTTCCCCGTTGGTCCCACGTGATTTCCCCTGGGGGCCCACGTGATTTTCCCTGGGGGCCCACGTGATTTCCCCGTGGGGCCCACGTGATTTCCGGGTGGGGCCCACGTGATTTCCCCGTGTGGCCCACGTGATTTCCCAGTGGGGCCCACGTGATTTCCCCTGGGGGCCCACGTGATTTCCGGGTGGGGCCCACGTGATTTCCCCGTGGGGCCCACGTGATTTCCGGGTGGGGCCCACGTGATTTCCCTGTGGGGCCCACGTGATTTCCGGGTGGGGCCCACGTGATTTCCCCTGGGGGCCCACGTGATTTCCCCTGAGGGGCCACGTGATTTCCCCGTGGGGCCCACGTGATTTCCCCTGGGGGCCCACGTGATTTCCCCTGAGGGGCCACGTGATTTCCCCGTGGGGCCCACGTGATTTCCCCTGGGGGCCCACGAGATTTCCCCTGGGGGCCAACGTGATTTCCCCTGGGGGCCCACGGGATTTCCGGGTGGGGCCCTCGTGATTTCCCCGTGGGGCCCACGTGATTTCCCCTGGGGGCCCACGTGATTTCCCCTCTGGGCCCACGTGATTTCCCCGGGGGGCCCACGTGATTTCCGGGTGGGGCCCACGTGATTTCCGGGTGGGGCCCACGTGATTTCCCCGTGGGGCCCACGTGATTTCCCCGTGGGGCCCACGTGATTTCCCCATGGGGCCCACGTGATTTCCCCTGGGCCCCCACGTGATTTTCCCTGGGGGCCCACGTGGTTTCCCCGTGGGGCCCACGTGATTTCCCCTGGGGGCGCACGTGATTTCCCATGGCGGCCCACGAGATTTCCCCGTGAGGCCCACGTGATTTCCGGGCGGGGCCCACGTTATTTCCCCGTGGGGCCCACGTGATTTCCCCTGGGGGCCCACGTGATTTCCCCGTTGGGCCCACGTGATTTCCGGGTGGGGCCAACGTGATTTCCCCGTGGGGCCCACGTGATTTCCCCGTTGGGCCCACCTGATTTCCCCTGGGGGCCAACGTGATTTCCCCGTGGGGCCCACGTGATTTCCCCGTTGGGCCCACCTGATTTCCCCTGAGGGCCCACGTCATTTCCCCGTGGGGCCCACGTGATTTCCCCTGGGGGCCCACGTGATTTCCCCGTGGGGCCCACGTGATTTCCCCTGGGGACCCACGTGATTTCCCCTGGGGGCCCACGTGATTTCTCCGTGGGGCCCACGTGATTTCCCCTGGGGGCCCACGTGATTTCCACTGGGGGCGCACGTGATTTCCCCTGGGGGCCCACGTGATTTCTCCGTGGGGCCCACGTGATTTCCCCTGGGGGCCCACGTGATTTCCCCGTGGGACCCACGTTATTTCCCCGTAGGGCCCACGTGATTTCCCCATGGGGCCCACGTGATTTCCGGGTGGGGCCCACGTGATTTCCGGGTGGGGCCCACGTGATTTCCCCGTGGGGCCCACGTGATTTCCCCTGGGGGCCCACGTGATTTCCCCGTGGGGCCCACGTGATTTCCCCTGGGGTCCCACGTGATTTCCGGATGGGGCCCACGTGATTTCCCCGTGGGGCCCACGTGATTTCCCCTGAGGGCACACGTGATTTCCCCGTGGGGCCCACGTGATTCCCGGGTGTGGCCCACGTGATTTCCGCGTGGGGCCCACGTGATTTCCCCGTGGGGCCCACGTGATTTCCCCGTGGGGCCCACGTGATTTCCCCTGGGGCCCCCGTGATTTCCGCTGGGGGCCCACGTGATTTCCCCTGGGGGCACACGTGATTTCCCCGTGGGGCCCACGTGATTTCCGGGTGGGGCCCACGTGATTTCCCCGTGGGGCCCACGTGATTTCCCCAGGGGGCCCACGTGATTTCCCCTGGGGGCACACGTGATTTCCCCGTGGGGCCCACGTGATTTCCGGGTGGGGCCCACGTGATTTCCCCATGGGGCCCACGTGATTTCCCCGTGGGGCCCACGTGATTTCCCCGTGGAGCCCACGTGATTTCCCCTGAGGGCCCACGTGATTTCCCCGTGGGGCCCACGTGATTTCCCCTGGGGTCCCACGTGATTTCCCCTGGGGGCTCTCGTGATTTCCCCGTGGGGCCCACGTGATTTCCCCTGCGGGCCCACGTGATTTCCCCAGGGGGCCCACGTGATTTCCCCTGGGGGCCCACGTGATTTCCCCGTGGGGCACACCTGATTTCCCCGTGGGGCCCACGTAATTACCGGGTGGGGCTCACGTGATTTCCGGGTGGCGCCCACGTGATTTCCCCGTGGGGCCCACCTGATTTCCGGTTGGGGCCCACGTGATTTCCCCCGGGGGCCCAAGTGATTTCCCCCTGGGGCCCACGTGATTTCCCCTTGGGGCCCACGTGATTTCCGGGTGGGGCCCACGTGATTTCCCTGTGGGGCCTACTTGAATTCCCCGTGGGGCCCACGTGATTTCCGGGTGGGGCCCACGTGATTTCCCTGTGGGGTCCACGTGATTTCCGGGTGGGGCCCACGTGATTTCCCCGTGGGGCCCACGTGATTTCCGGGTGGGGCCCACGTGATTTCCCCGTGGGGCCCACGTGATTGCCCCGTGTGGCCCACGTGATTTCCCCTGGGGGCCCCCGTGTTTTTCACGTGGGGCCCACGTGATTTCCCCTGGGGGCCCACGTTATTTCCCCTGAGGGCCCACGTGATTTCCCCTGGGGGCCCAGGTGATTTCCCCGAGGGGCCCACGTGATTTCCCCTGGGGGCCCACGTGATTTCACCTGGGGGCCCACGTGATTTCCGGGTGGGGCCCTCGTGATTTCCCCGTGGGGCCCACGTGATTTCCCCTGGGGGCCCACGTGATTTCCCCGTGGGGCCCACGTGATTTCCGTGTGGGGCCCACGTGATTTCCCCGTGGGGCCCACGTGATTTCCCCTGGGGGCCCACGTGATTTCCCCGTTGGGCCCACGTGATTTCCCCTGGGGGCCCACGTGATTTCCCCTGGGGGCCCACGTGATTTCCCGTGGGGCCCACGTGATTTCCCCAGGGGGCCCACGTGATTTTCCCGTGGTGCCCACGTGATTTCCCCTGGGGGCCCACGTTATTTCCCCCTGGGGCCCACGTGATTCCCCCGTGGGGCCCACGTGATTTCCCCGTTGGTCCCACGTGATTTCCCCTGGGGGCCCACGTGATTTTCCCTGGGGGCCCACGTGATTTCCCCGTGGGGCCCACGTGATTTCCGGGTGGGGCCCACGTGATTTCCCCGTGTGGCCCACGTGATTTCCCCGTGGGGCCCACGTGATTTCCCCTGGGGGCCCACGTGATTTCCGGGTGGGGCCCACGTGATTTCCCCGTGGGGCCCACGTGATTTCCGGGTGGGGCCCACGTGATTTCCCTGTGGGGCCCACGTGATTTCCGGGTGGGGCCCACGTGATTTCCCCGTGGGGCCCACGTGATTTCCCCGTGGGGCCCACGTGATTTCCCCTGGGGGTCCACGTGATTTCCCCTGGGGGCCCACGTGATTTCCCCTGGGGGCCCACGTGATTTCCCCTGGGGGCCCACGTGATTTCCCCGTGGGGCCCTCGTGATTTCCCCTGCGGGCCCTCGTGATTTCCCCTGGGGCACACGTGATTTCCCCTGGGGGCCCACGTGATTTCCCCGTGGGGCCCACCTGATTTCCCCTTGGGGCCCACGTGATTTCCCCGTGGGTCCCACGTGATTTCCGGGTGGGGCCCACGTGATTTCCCCGTGGGGCCCACGTGATTTCCCCTGGGGGCCCACGTGATTTCCCCGTGGGGCCCCCGTGATTTCCGGGTGGGGCCCACGTGATTTCCACGTGGGGCCCACGTGATTTCCGGTTGGGGCCCACGTGATTTCCCCGTGGGGCCCACGTGATTTCCCCGTGGGGCCCACCTGATTTCCCCTTGGGGCCCACGTTATTTCCCCGTGGGGCCCACGTGATTTCCCCGTGGGGCCCACCTGATTTCCCCTGGGGGCCCAGGTGATTTCCCCGAGGGGCCCACTTGATTTCCCCTGGGGGCCCACGTGATTTCACCTGGGGGCCCACGTGATTTCCGGGTGGGGCCCTCGTGATTTCCCCGTGGGGCCCACGTGATTTCCCCTGGGGGCCCACGTGATTTCCCCGTGGGGCCCACGTGATTCCCGGGTGTGGCCCACGTGATTTCCGCGTGGGGCCCACGTGATTTCCCCGTGGGGCCCACCTGATTTCCCCTGGGGGCCCAGGTGATTTCCCCGAGGGGCCCACTTGATTTCACCTGGGGGCCCACGTGATTTCACCTGGGGGCCCACGTGATTTCCGGGTGGGGCCCTCGTGATTTCCGCGTGGGGCCCACGTGATTTCCCCGTGGGGCCCACCTGATTTCCCCTGGGGGCCCAGGTGATTTCCCCGAGGGGCCCACTTGATTTCACCTGGGGGCCCACGTGATTTCCCCGTTGGGCCCACGTGATTTCCGGGTGGGGCCAACGTGATTTCCCCGTGGGGCCCACGTGATTTCCCCGTTGGGCCCACCTGATTTCCCCTGGGGGCCAACGTGATTTCCCCGTGGGGCCCACGTGATTTCCCCGTTGGGCCCACCTGATTTCCCCTGAGGGCCCACGTCATTTCCCCGTGGGGCCCACGTGATTTCCCCTGGGGGCCCACGTGATTTCCCCGTGGGGCCCACGTGATTTCCCCTGGGGACCCACGTGATTTCCCCTGGGGGCCCACGTGATTTCTCCGTGGGGCCCACGTGATTTCCCCTGGGGGCCCACGTGATTTCCCCTGGGGGCGCACGTGATTTCCCCTGGGGGCCCACGTGATTTCCCCGTGGGACCCACGTGATTTCCCGTGGGGCCCACGTGATTTCCGGGTGGGGCCCACGTGATTTCCGGGTGGGGCCCAAGTGATTTCCCCTGGGGGCCCACGTGATTTCCCCGTGGGACCCACGTTATTTCCCCGTAGGGCCCACGTGATTTCCCCATGGGGCCCACGTGATTTCCGGGTGGGGCCCACGTGATTTCCGGGTGGGGCCCACGTGATTTCCCCGTGGGGCCCACGTGATTTCCCCTGGGGGCCCACGTGATTTCCCCGTGGGGCCCACGTGATTTCCCCTGGGGGCCCACGTGATTTCCGGATGGGGCCCACGTGATTTCCCCGTGGGGCCCACGTGATTTCCCCTGAGGGCACACGTGATTTCCCCGTGGGGCCCACGTGATTCCCGGGTGTGGCCCACGTGATTTCCGCGTGGGGCCCACGTGATTTCCCCGTGGGGCCCACGTGATTTCCCCGTGGGGCCCACGTGATTTCCCCTGGGGCCCCCGTGATTTCCGCTGGGGGCCCACGTGATTTCCCCTGGGGGCACACGTGATTTCCCCGTGGGGCCCACGTGATTTCCGGGTGGGGCCCACGTGATTTCCCCGTGGGGCCCACGTGATTTCCCCAGGGGGCCCACGTGATTTCCCCTGGGGGCACACGTGATTTCCCCGTGGGGCCCACGTGATTTCCGGGTGGGGCCCACGTGATTTCCCCATGGGGCCCACGTGATTTCCCCGTGGGGCCCACGTGATTTCCCCGTGGCGCCCACGTGATTTCCCCTGAGGGCCCACGTGATTTCCCCGTGGGGCCCACGTGATTTCCCCTGGGGTCCCACGTGATTTCCCCTGGGGGCTCTCGTGATTTCCCCGTGGGGCCCACGTGATTTCCCCTGCGGGCCCACGTGATTTCCCCAGGGGGCCCACGTGATTTCCCCTGGGGGCCCACGTGATTTCCCCGTGGGGCACACCTGATTTCCCCGTGGGGCCCACGTAATTACCGGGTGGGGCTCACGTGATTTCCGGGTGGCGCCCACGTGATTTCCCCGTGGGGCCCACCTGATTTCCGGTTGGGGCCCACGTGATTTCCCCCGGGGGCCCAAGTGATTTCCCCCTGGGGCCCACGTGATTTCCCCTTGGGGCCCACGTGAGGTCCGGGGGGGGCCCACGTGATTTCCCTGTGGGGCCTACGTGAATTCCCCGTGGGGCCCACGTGATTTCCGGGTGGGGCCCACGTGATTTCCCTGTGGGGTCCACGTGATTTCCGGGTGGGGCCCACGTGATTTCCCCGTGGGGCCCACGTGATTTCCGGGTGGGGCCCACGTGATTTCCCCGTGGGGCCCACGTGATTTCCGGGTGGGGCCCACGTGATTTCCCCGTTGGGCCCACGTGATTTCCCCTGGGGGCCCACGTGATTTCCCCTGGGGGCCCACGTGATTTCCCCGTGGGGCCCACGTGATTTCCCCAGGGGGCCCACGTGATTTTCCCGTGGTGCCCACGTGATTTCCCCTGGGGGCCCACGTTATTTCCCCCTGGGGCCCACGTGATTCCCCCGTGGGGCCCACGTGATTTCCCCGTTGGTCCCACGTGATTTCCCCTGGGGGCCCACGTGATTTTCCCTGGGGGCCCACGTGATTTCCCCGTGGGGCCCACGTGATTTCCGGGTGGGGCCCACGTGATTTCCCCGTGTGGCCCACGTGATTTCCCCGTGGGGCCCACGTGATTTCCCCTGGGGGCCCACGTGATTTCCGGGTGGGGCCCACGTGATTTCCCCGTGGGGCCCACGTGATTTCCGGGTGGGGCCCACGTGATTTCCCTGTGGGGCCCACGTGATTTCCGGGTGGGGCCCACGTGATTTCCCCGTGGGGCCCACGTGATTTCCCCGTGGGGCCCACGTGATTTCCCCTGGGGGTCCACGTGATTTCCCCTGGGGGCCCACGTGATTTCCCCTGGGGGCCCACGTGATTTCCCCTGGGGGCCCACGTGATTTCCCCGTGGGGCCCTCGTGATTTCCCCTGCGGGCCCTCGTGATTTCCCCTGGGGCACACGTGATTTCCCCTGGGGGCCCACGTGATTTCCCCGTGGGGCCCACCTGATTTCCCCTTGGGGCCCACGTGATTTCCCCGTGGGTCCCACGTGATTTCCGGGTGGGGCCCACGTGATTTCCCCGTGGGGCCCACGTGATTTCCCCTGGGGGCCCACGTGATTTCCCCGTGGGGCCCCCGTGATTTCCGGGTGGGGCCCACGTGATTTCCACGTGGGGCCCACGTGATTTCCGGTTGGGGCCCACGTGATTTCCCCGTGGGGCCCACGTGATTTCCCCGTGGGGCCCACCTGATTTCCCCTTGGGGCCCACGTTATTTCCCCGTGGGGCCCACGTGATTTCCCCGTGGGGCCCACCTGATTTCCCCTGGGGGCCCAGGTGATTTCCCCGAGGGGCCCACTTGATTTCCCCTGGGGGCCCACGTGATTTCACCTGGGGGCCCACGTGATTTCCGGGTGGGGCCCTCGTGATTTCCCCGTGGGGCCCACGTGATTTCCCCTGGGGGCCCACGTGATTTCCCCGTGGGGCCCACGTGATTCCCGGGTGTGGCCCACGTGATTTCCGCGTGGGGCCCACGTGATTTCCCCGTGGGGCCCACCTGATTTCCCCTGGGGGCCCAGGTGATTTCCCCGAGGGGCCCACTTGATTTCACCTGGGGGCCCACGTGATTTCACCTGGGGGCCCACGTGATTTCCGGGTGGGGCCCTCGTGATTTCCCCGTGGGGCCCACGTGATTTCCCCTGGGGGCCCACGTGATTTCCCCGTGGGGCCCACGTGATTTCCGGGTGGGGCCCACGTGATTTCCCCGTGGGGCCCACGTGATTTCCCCTGGGGGCCCACGTGATTTCCCCGTTGGGCCCACGTGATTTCCCCTGGGGGCCCACGTGATTTCCCCGTGGGGCCCACGTGATTTCCCCAGGGGGCCCACGTGATTTCCCCGTTGGTCCCACGTGATTTCCCCTGGGGGCCCACGTGATTTTCCCTGGGGGCCCACGTGATTTCCCCGTGGGGCCCACGTGATTTCCGGGTGGGGCCCACGTGATTTCCCCGTGGGGCCCACGTGATTTCCCCTGGGGGCCCACGTGATTTCCCCGTGGGGCCCCCGTGATTGCCCCTGGGGGCCCACGTGATTTCCCCTGAGGGGCCACGTGATTTCCCCGTGGGGCCCACGTGATTTCCCCTGGGGGCCCACGTGATTTCCCCTGAGGGGCCACGTGATTTCCCCGTGGGGCCCACGTGATTTCCCCTGGGGGCCCACGAGATTTCCCCTGGGGGCCCACGTGATTTCCCCTGGGGGCCCACGGGATTTCCGGGTGGGGCCCTCGTGATTTCCCCGTGGGGCCCACGTGATTTCCCCTGGGGGCCCACGTGATTTCCCCTCTGGGCCCACGTGATTTCCCCGTGGGGCCCACGTGATTTCCGGGTGGGGCCCACGTGATTTCCGGGTGGGGCCCACGTGATTTCCCCGTGGGGCCTACGTGATTTCCCCGTGGGGCCCACGTGATTTCCCCATGGGGCCCACGTGATTTCCCCTGGGCCCCCACGTGATTTCCCCTGGGGGCCCACGTGGTTTCCCCGTGGGGCCCACGTGATTTCCCCTGGGGGCGCACGTGATTTCCCATGGCGGCCCACGAGATTTCCCCGTGAGGCCCACGTGATTTCCGGGCGGGGCCCACGTTATTTCCCCGTGGGGCCCACGTGATTTCCGCGTGGGGCCCACGTGATTTCCCCGTGGGGCCCACGTGATTTCCCCTGGGGGCCCACGTGATTTCCCCTGGGGGCCCACGTGATTTCCCCGTTGGGCCCACGTGATTTCCGGGTGGGGCCAACGTGATTTCCCCGTGGGGCCCACGTGATTTCCCCGTTGGGCCCACCTGATTTCCCCTGGGGGCCAACGTGATTTCCCCGTGGGGCCCACGTGATTTCCCCGTTGGGCCCACCTGATTTCCCCTGAGGGCCCACGTCATTTCCCCGTGGGGCCCACGTGATTTCCCCTGGGGGCCCACGTGATTTCCCCGTGGGGCCCACGTGATTTCCCCTGGGGACCCACGTGATTTCCCCTGGGGGCCCACGTGATTTCTCCGTGGGGCCCACGTGATTTCCCCAGGGGGCCCACGTGATTTCCACTGGGGGCGCACGTGATTTCCCCTGGGGGCCCACGTGATTTCCCCGTGGGACCCACGTGATTTCCCGTGGGGCCCACGTGATTTCCGGGTGGGGCCCACGTGATTTCCGGGTGGGGCCCAAGTGATTTCCCCTGGGGGCCCACGTGATTTCCCCGTGGGACCCACGTTATTTCCCCGTAGGGCCCACGTGATTTCCCCATGGGGCCCACGTGATTTCCGGGTGGGGCCCACGTGATTTCCCCATGGGGCCCACGTGATTTCCCCGTGGGGCCCACGTGATTTCCCCTGGGGGCCCACGTGATTTCCCCGTGGGGCCCACGTGATTTCCCCTGGGGGCCCACGTGATTTCCGGATGGGGCCCACGTGATTTCCCCGTGGGGCCCACGTGATTTCCCCTGAGGGCACACGTGATTTCCCCGTGGGGCCCACGTGATTCCCGGGTGTGGCCCACGTGATTTCCGCGTGGGGCCCACGTGATTTCCCCGTGGGGCCCACGTGATTTCCCCGTGGGGCCCACCTGATTTCCCCGTGGGGCCCACGTGATTTCCCCTGGGGGCCCACGTGATTTCCCCTCGGGGCCCAAGTGACTTCCCTGTGGGGCCCACGTGATTTCCCCTGGGGGCCCACGTGATTTCCCCTGGGGGCCCACGTGATTTCCCAGTGGGGCCCACGTGATTTCCCGGTGGGGCCCACGTGATTTTCCCGTGGGGCCCACGTGATTTCCCCGTGGGGCCCACGTGATTTCCCAGTGGGGCCCACGTGATTTCCCCGTGGGGCCCACTTGATTTCCCCTGGGGCTCACGTGATTTCCCCTTGGGGCCCACGTGATTTCCCCTGGGGGCCCACGTGATTTCCCCTGGGGGCCCACGTGATTTCCCCGTGGGGCCCACGTGATTTCCGGGTGGGGCCCACGTGATTTCCCCGTGGGGCCCACGTGATTTCCGGGTGGGGCCCACGTGATTTCCCTGTGGGGCCCACGTGATTTCCCCGTGGGGCCTACGTGATTTCCGGGTGGGGCCCACGTGATTTCCCTGTGGGGCCCACGTGATTTCCCCGTGGGGCCCACGTGATTTCCCCTGGGGGCTCACGTGATTTCCCCTGGGGGCCCACGTGATTTCCCCGTGGGGCCCACGTGATTTCAGGGTGGGGCCCACGTGATTTCCGGGTGGGGGCCACGTGATTTCCACTGGGGGCCCACGTGATTTCCCCGTGGGGCCCACGTGATTTCCCCTGGGGGCCCACGTGATTTCCCCGTGAGGCCCACGTGATTTTCGGGTGGGGCCCACGTGATCTCCGTGTGGGGCCCACGTGATTTCCCCGTGGGGCCCACGTGATTTCCCCTGGGGGCCCACGTGATTTCCCCTGGGGGCCCACGTGATTTACCCGTGGGGCCCACGTGATTTCCCCTGGGGGCCCACGTGATTTCCCCTGGAGGCCCACGTGATTTCCCCGTGGGGCCCACGTGATTTCCCGGTGGGGCCCACGTGATTTCCCCGGGGGGCCCACGTGATTTCCGGGTGGGGCCCACGTGATTTCCCCGTGGTGCCCACATGATTTCCCCTGGGGGCCCACGTGATTTCTCCTGGGGGCCCACGTGATTTCCCCAGGGGGCCCACGTGATTTCCCCGTGGGGCCCACGTGATTTCCCCGTGGGGCCCATGTGATTTCCGGGTGGGGCCCACGTGATTTCCCCGTGGGGCCCATGTGATTTCCCCGTGGGGCCCACGTGATTTCCCCTGGGGGCCCACGTGATTTCCCCTGGGGGCCCACGTGATTTCCCCGTGGGGCCCACGTGATTTCTGGGTGGGGCCCACGTGATTTCCACGTGGGGCCCACGTGATTTCCGGTTGGGGCCCACGTGATTTCCCCGTGGGGCCCACGTGATTTCCCCATGGGGCCCACCTGATTTCCCCTTGAGGCCCACGTGATTTCCCCGTGGGGCCCACGTGATTTCCCCTGGGGGCCCACGTGATTTCCCCTGGGGGCCCACGTGATTTCCCCGTGGGGCCCACGTGATTTCCCCTGAGGGCCGACGTGATTTCCCCGTGGGGCCCACGAGATTTCCCCGTGGGGCCCACATGATTTCCGGGTGGGGCCCACGTGATTTCCGGGTGGGGCCCACGTGATTTCCCTGTGGGGCCCACGTGATTTCCCCGTGGGGCCTACGTGATTTCCGGGTGGGGCCCACGTGATTTCCCCGTGGGGCCCACGTGATTTCCCCGTGGGGCCCACGTGATTTCCCCTGGGGGCCCACGTGATTTCCCCTGGGGGCCCACGTGATTTCCCCTGGGGGCCCACGTGATTTCCCCGTGGGGCCCACGTGATTTCCGGGTGGGGCCCACGTGATTTCCCCGTGGGGCCCACGTGATTTCCGGGTGGGGCCCACGTGATCTCCGTGTGGGGCCCACGTGATTTCCCCGTGGGGCCCACGTGATTTCCCCTGGGGGCCCACGTGATTTCCCCTGGGGGCCCACGTGATTTACCCGTGGGGCCCACGTGATTTCCCCTGGGGGCCCACGTGATTTCCCCTGGAGGCCCACGTGATTTCCCCGTGGGGCCCACGTGATTTCCCCTGGGGGCCCACGTGATTTCCCCGTGGGGCCCACGTGATTTCCCCTGGGGGCCCACGTGATTTCCCCTGAGGGGCCACGTGATTTCCCCGTGGGGCCCACGTGATTTCCCCTGGGGGCCCACGTGATTTCCCCTGAGGGGCCACGTGATTTCCCCGTGGGGCCCACGTGATTTCCCCTGGGGGCCCACGAGATTTCCCCTGGGGGCCCACGTGATTTCCCCTGGGGGCCCACGGGATTTCCGGGTGGGGCCCTCGTGATTTCCCCGTGGGGCCCACGTGATTTCCCCTGGGGGCCCACGTGATTTCCCCTCTGGGCCCACGTGATTTCCCCGTGGGGCCCACGTGATTTCCGGGTGGGGCCCACGTGATTTCCGGGTGGGGCCCACGTGATTTCCCCGTGGGGCCTACGTGATTTCCCCGTGGGGCCCACGTGATTTCCCCATGTTGCCCACGTGATTTCCCCTGGGCCCCCACGTGATTTCCCCTGGGGGCCCACGTGGTTTCCCCGTGGGGCCCACGTGATTTCCCCTGGGGGCGCACGTGATTTCCCATGGCGGCCCACGAGATTTCCCCGTGAGGCCCACGTGATTTCCGGGCGGGGCCCACGTTATTTCCCCGTGGGGCCCACGTGATTTCCGCGTGGGGCCCACGTGATTTCCCCGTGGGGCCCACGTGATTTCCCCTGGGGGCCCACGTGATTTCCCCTGGGGGCCCACGTGATTTCCCCGTTGGGCCCACGTGATTTCCGGGTGGGGCCAACGTGATTTCCCCGTGGGGCCCACGTGATTTCCCCGTTGGGCCCACCTGATTTCCCCTGGGGGCCAACGTGATTTCCCCGTGGGGCCCACGTGATTTCCCCGTTGGGCCCACCTGATTTCCCCTGAGGGCCCACGTCATTTCCCCGTGGGGCCCACGTGATTTCCCCTGGGGGCCCACGTGATTTCCCCGTGGGGCCCACGTGATTTCCCCTGGGGACCCACGTGATTTCCCCTGGGGGCCCACGTGATTTCTCCGTGGGGCCCACGTGATTTCCCCTGGGGGCCCACGTGATTTCCACTGGGGGCGCACGTGATTTCCCCTGGGGGCCCACGTGATTTCCCCGTGGGACCCACGTGATTTCCCGTGGGGCCCACGTGATTTCCGGGTGGGGCCCACGTGATTTCCGGGTGGGGCCCAAGTGATTTCCCCTGGGGGCCCACGTGATTTCCCCGTGGGACCCACGTTATTTCCCCGTAGGGCCCACGTGATTTCCCCATGGGGCCCACGTGATTTCCGGGTGGGGCCCACGTGATTTCCCCATGGGGCCCACGTGATTTCCCCGTGGGGCCCACGTGATTTCCCCTGGGGGCCCACGTGATTTCCCCGTGGGGCCCACGTGATTTCCCCTGGGGGCCCACGTGATTTCCGGATGGGGCCCACGTGATTTCCCCGTGGGGCCCACGTGATTTCCCCTGAGGGCACACGTGATTTCCCCGTGGGGCCCACGTGATTCCAGGGTGTGGCCCACGTGATTTCCGCGTGGGGCCCACGTGATTTCCCCGTGGGGCCCACGTGATTTCCCCGTGGGGCCCACCTGATTTCCCCGTGGGGCCCACGTGATTTCCCCTGGGGGCCCACGTGATTTCCCCTCGGGGCCCAAGTGACTTCCCTGTGGGGCCCACGTGATTTCCCCTGGGGGCCCACGTGATTTCCCCTGGGGGCCCACGTGATTTCCCAGTGGGGCCCACGTGATTTCCCGGTGGGGCCCACGTGATTTTCCCGTGGGGCCCACGTGATTTCCCCGTGGGGCCCACGTGATTTCCCAGTGGGGCCCACGTGATTTCCCCGTGGGGCCCACTTGATTTCCCCTGGGGCTCACGTGATTTCCCCTTGGGGCCCACGTGATTTCCCCTGGGGGCCCACGTGATTTCCCCTGGGGGCCCACGTGATTTCCCCGTGGGGCCCACGTGATTTCCGGGTGGGGCCCACGTGATTTCCCCGTGGGGCCCACGTGATTTCCGGGTGGGGCCCACGTGATTTCCCTGTGGGGCCCACGTGATTTCCCCGTGGGGCCTACGTGATTTCCGGGTGGGGCCCACGTGATTTCCCTGTGGGGCCCACGTGATTTCCCCGTGGGGCCCACGTGATTTCCCCTGGGGGCTCACGTGATTTCCCCTGGGGGCCCACGTGATTTCCCCGTGGGGCCCACGTGATTTCAGGGTGGGGCCCACGTGATTTCCGGGTGGGGGCCACGTGATTTCCACTGGGGGCCCACGTGATTTCCCCGTGGGGCCCACGTGATTTCCCCTGGGGGCCCACGTGATTTCCCCGTGAGGCCCACGTGATTTTCGGGTGGGGCCCACGTGATCTCCGTGTGGGGCCCACGTGATTTCCCCGTGGGGCCCACGTGATTTCCCCTGGGGGCCCACGTGATTTCCCCTGGGGGCCCACGTGATTTACCCGTGGGGCCCACGTGATTTCCCCTGGGGGCCCACGTGATTTCCCCTGGAGGCCCACGTGATTTCCCCGTGGGGCCCACGTGATTTCCCGGTGGGGCCCACGTGATTTCCCCGGGGGGCCCACGTGATTTCCGGGTGGGGCCCACGTGATTTCCCCGTGGTGCCCACATGATTTCCCCTGGGGGCCCACGTGATTTCTCCTGGGGGCCCACGTGATTTCCCCAGGGGGCCCACGTGATTTCCCCGTGGGGCCCACGTGATTTCCCCGTGGGGCCCATGTGATTTCCGGGTGGGGCCCACGTGATTTCCCCGTGGGGCCCATGTGATTTCCCCGTGGGGCCCACGTGATTTCCCCTGGGGGCCCACGTGATTTCCCCTGGGGGCCCACGTGATTTCCCCGTGGGGCCCACGTGATTTCTGGGTGGGGCCCACGTGATTTCCACGTGGGGCCCACGTGATTTCCGGTTGGGGCCCACGTGATTTCCCCGTGGGGCCCACGTGATTTCCCCATGGGGCCCACCTGATTTCCCCTTGAGGCCCACGTGATTTCCCCGTGGGGCCCACGTGATTTCCCCTGGGGGCCCACGTGATTTCCCCTGGGGGCCCACGTGATTTCCCCGTGGGGCCCACGTGATTTCCCCTGAGGGCCGACGTGATTTCCCCGTGGGGCCCACGAGATTTCCCCGTGGGGCCCACATGATTTCCGGGTGGGGCCCACGTGATTTCCGGGTGGGGCCCACGTGATTTCCCTGTGGGGCCCACGTGATTTCCCCGTGGGGCCTACGTGATTTCCGGGTGGGGCCCACGTGATTTCCCCGTGGGGCCCACGTGATTTCCCCGTGGGGCCCACGTGATTTCCCCTGGGGGCCCACGTGATTTCCCCTGGGGGCCCACGTGATTTCCCCTGGGGGCCCACGTGATTTCCCCGTGGGGCCCACGTGATTTCCGGGTGGGGCCCACGTGATTTCCCCGTGGGGCCCACGTGATTTCCGGGTGGGGCCCACGTGATTTCCCTGTGGGGCCCACGTGATTTCCCCGTGGGGCCTACGTGATTTCCGGGTGGGGCCCACGTGATTTCCCCTGGGGGCTCACGTGATTTCCCCTGGGGGCCAACGTGATTTCCCCGTGGGGCCCACGTGATTTCAGGGTGGGGCCCACGTGATTTCCGGGTGGGGGCCACGTGATTTCCACTGGGGGCCCACGTGATTTCCCCGTGGGGCCCACGTGATTTCCCCGTGGGGCCCACGTGATTTCCCCGTGGGGCCCATGTGATTTCCGGGTGGGGCCCACGTGATTTCCCCGTGGGGCCCATGTCATTTCCCCGTGGGGCCCACGTGATTTCCCCTGGGGGCCCACGTGATTTCCCCTGGGGGCCCACGTGATTTCCCCGTGGGGTCCACGTGATTTCTGGGTGGGGCCCACGTGATTTCCACGTGGGGCCCACGTGATTTCCGGTTGGGGCCCACGTGATTTTCCCGTGGGGCCCACGTGATTTCCCCGTGGGGCCCACCTGATTTCCCCTTGAGGCCCACGTGATTTCCCCGTGGGGCCCACGTGATTTCCCCTGGGGGCCCACGTGATTTCCCCTGGGGGCCCACGTGATTTCCCCGTGGGGCCCACGTGATTTCCCCTGGGGGCCCACGTGATTTCCCCGTGGGGCCCACGTGATTTCCCCGTGGGGCCCACATGATTTCCGGGTGGGGCCCACGTGATTTCCGGGTGGGGCCCACGTGATTTCCCTGTGGGGCCCACGTGATTTCCCCGTGGGGCCCACGTGATTTCCCCTGGGGGCCCAAGTGATTTCCCCTGGGGGACCACGTGATTTCCCCGTGGGGCCCACGTGATTTCCCGGTGGGGCCCACGTGATTTCCCCGGGGGTCCCACGTGATTTCCGGGTGGGGCCCACGTGATTTCCCCGTGGTGCCCACATGATTTCCCCTGGGGGCCCACGTGATTTCTCCTGGGGGCCCACGTGATTTCCCCAGGGGGCCCACGTGATTTCCCCGTGGGGCCCACGTGATTTCCCCGTGGGGCCCATGTGATTTCCGGGTGGGGCCCACGTGATTTCCCCGTGGGGCCCATGTGATTTCCCCGTGGGGCCCACGTGATTTCCCCTGGGGGCCCACGTGATTTCCCCGTGGGGCCCACGTGGTTTCCCCTGGGGGCCCACGGGATTTCCCCGTGGGGCCCACGTGATTTCCCCGTGGGGTCCACGTGATATCCCCGTGGGGCCCACGTGATTTCCGGGTGGGGCCCATGTGATTTCCGGGTGGGGCCCACGTGAATTCCCCTGGGGGCCCACGTGATTTCCCCTGGGGGCCCACGTGATTTCCCCTGGGGGCCCACGTGATTTCCCCTGGGGGCCCACGTGATTTCCCCGTGGGGCCCACATGATTTCTGGGTGGGGCCCACGTGATTTCCACGTGGGGCCCACGTGATTTCCGGTTGGGGCCCACGTGATTTCCCCGTGGGGCCCACGTGATTTCCCCGTGGGGCCCACCTGATTTCCCCTTGAGGCCCACGTGATTTCCCCGTGGGGCCCACGTGATTTCCCCTGGGGGCCCACGTGATTTCCGGGTGGGGCCCACGTGATTTCCCTGTGGGGCCCACGTGATTTCCCCGTGGGGCCTACGTGATTTCCGGGTGGGGCCCACGTGATTTCCCCGTGGGGCCCACGTGATTTCCCCGTGGGGCCCACGTGATTTCCCCTGGGGGCTCACGTGATTTCCCCTGGGGGCCCACGTGATTTCCCCGTGGGGCCCACGTGATTTCAGGGTGGGGCCCACGTGATTTCCGGGTGGGGGCCACGTGATTTCCACTGGGGGCCCACGTGATTTCCCCGTGGGGCCCACGTGATTTCCCCTGGGGGCCCACGTGATTTCCCCGTGAGGCCCATGTGATTTTCGGGTGGGGCCCACGTGATCTCCGTGTGGGGCCCACGTGATTTCCCCGTGGGGCCCACGTGATTTCCCCTGGGGGCCCACGTGATTTCCCCTGGGGGCCCACGTGATTTACCCGTGGGGCCCACGTGATTTCCCCTGGGGGCCCACGTGATTTCCCCTGGAGGCCCACGTGATTTCCCCGTGGGGCCCACGTGATTTCCCCTGGGGGCCCAAGTGATTTCCCCTGGGGGACCACGTGATTTCCCCGTGGGGCCCACGTGATTTCCCGGTGGGGCCCACGTGATTTCCCCGGGGGGCCCACGTGATTTCCGGGTGGGGCCCACGTGAGTTCCCCGTGGTGCCCACATGATTTCCCCTGGGGGCCCACGTGATTTCTCCTGGGGGCCCACGTGATTTCCCCAGGGGGCCCACGTGATTTCCCCGTGGGGCCCACGTGATTTCCCCGTGGGGCCCATGTGATTTCCGGGTGGGGCCCACGTGATTTCCCCGTGGGGCCCATGTGATTTCCCCGTGGGGCCCACGTGATTTCCCCTGGGGGCCCACGTGATTTCCCCTGGGGGCCCACGTGATTTCCCCGTGGGGCCCACGTGATTTCGGGGTGGGGCCCACGTGATTTCCACGTGGGGCCCACGTGATTTCCGGTTGGGGCCCAAGTGATTTCCCCGTGGGGCCCACGTGATTTCCCCGTGGGGCCCACCTGATTTCCCCTTGAGGCCCACGTGATTTCCCCGTGGGGCCCACGTGATTTCCCCTGGGGGCCCACGTGATTTACCCTGGGGGCCCACGTGATTTCCCCGTGGGGCCCACGTGATTTCCCCTGAGGGCCCACGTGATTTCCCCGTGGGGCCCACGTGATTTCCCCGTGGGGCCCACATGATTTCCGGGTGGGGCCCACGTGATTTCCGGGTGGGGCCCACGTGATTTCCCTGTGGGGCCCACGTGATTTCCCCGTGGGGCCTACGTGATTTCCGGGTGGGGCCCACGTGATTTCCCCGTGGGGCCCACGTGATTTCCCCGTGGGGCCCACGTGATTTCCCCTGGGGGCCCACGTGATTTCCCCTGGGGGCCCACGTGATTTCCCCTGGGGGCCCACGTGATTTCCCCGTGGGGCCCACGTGATTTCCGGGTGGGGCCCACGTGATTTCCCCGTGGGGCCCACGTGATTTCCGGGTGGGGCCCACGTGATTTCCCTGTGGGGCCCACGTGATTTCCCCGTGGGGCCTACGTGATTTCCGGGTGGGGCCCACGTGATTTCCCCTGGGGGCTCACGTGATTTCCCCTGGGGGCCAACGTGATTTCCCCGTGGGGCCCACGTGATTTCAGGGTGGGGCCCACGTGATTTCCGGGTTGGGGCCACGTGATTTCCACTGGGGGCCCACGTGATTTCCCCGTGGGGCCCACGTGATTTCCCCGTGGGGCCCACGTGATTTCCCCGTGGGGCCCATGTGATTTCCGGGTGGGGCCCACGTGATTTCCCCGTGGGGCCCATGTCATTTCCCCGTGGGGCCCACGTGATTTCCCCTGGGGGCCCACGTGATTTCCCCTGGGGGCCCACGTGATTTCCCCGAGGGGCCCACGTGATTTCTGGGTGGGGCCCACGTGATTTCCACGTGGGGCCCACGTGATTTCCGGTTGGGGCCCACGTGATTTCCCCGTGGGGCCCACGTGATTTCCCCGTGGGGCCCACCTGATTTCCCCTTGAGGCCCACGTGATTTCCCCGTGGGGCCCACGTGATTTCCGGGTGGGGCCCACGTGATTTCCGGGTGGGGCCCACGTGATTTCCCTGTGGGGCCCACGTGATTTCCCCGTGGGGCCCACGTGATTTCCCCTGGGGGCCCAAGTGATTTCCCCTGGGGGACCACGTGATTTCCCAGTGGGGCCCACGTGATTTCCCGGTGGGGCCCACGTGATTTCCCCGTGGGGCCCACGTGATTTCCCCGTGGGGCCCACATGATTTCCGGGTGGGGCCCACGTGATTTCCGGGTGGGGCCCACGTGATTTCCCTGTGGGGCCCACGTGATTTCCCCGTGCGGCCCACGTGATTTCCCCGTGGGGCCCACATGATTTCCGGGTGGGGCCCACGTGATTTCCGGGTGGGGCCCACGTGATTTCACCTGGGGGCCCACGTGGTTTCCCCTGGGGGCCCACGTGATTTCCGGGTGGGGCCCACGTGATTTCCCCGTGGGGTCCACGTGATATCCCCGTGGGGCCCACGTGATTTCCGGGTGGGGCCCATGTCATTTCCGGGTGGGGCCCACGTGAATTCCCCTGGGGGCCCACGTGATTTCCCCTGGGGGCCCACGTGATTTCCCCTGGGGGCCCACGTGATTTCCCCTGGGGGCCCACGTGATTTCCCCGTGGGGCCCACGTGATTTCTGGGTGGGGCCCACGTGATTTCCACGTGGGGCCCACGTGATTTCCGGTTGGGGCCCACGTGATTTCCCCGTGGGGCCCACGTGATTTCCCCGTGGGGCCCACCTGATTTCCCCTTGAGGCCCACGTGATTTCCCCGTGGGGCCCACGTGATTTCCCCTGGGAGCCCACGTGATTTCCCCTGGGGGCCCACGTGATTTCCCCGTGGGGCCCACGTGATTTCCCCTGGGGGCCCACGTGATTTCCCCGTGGGGCCCACGTGATTTCCCCGTGGGGCCCACATGATTTCCGGGTGGGGCCCACGTGATTTCCGGGTGGGGCCCACGTGATTTCCCTGTGGGGCCCACGTGATTTCCCCGTGGGGCCCACGTGATTTCCCCTGGGGGCCCAAGTGATTTCCCCTGGGGGACCACGTGATTTCCCCGTGGGGCCCACGTGATTTCCCGGTGGGGCCCACGTGATTTCCCCGGGGGGCCCACGTGATTTCCGGGTGGGGCCCACGTGATTTCCCCGTGGTGCCCACATGATTTCCCCTGGGGGCCCACGTGATTTCTCCTTGGGACCCACGTGATTTCCCCAGGGGGCCCACGTGATTTCCCCGTGGGGCCCACGTGATTTCCCCGTGGGGCCCATGTGATTTCCGGGTTGGGGCCCACGTGATTTCCCCGTGGGGCCCATGTGATTTCCCCGTGGGGCCCACGTGATTTCCCCTGGGGGCCCACGTGATTTCCCCGTGGGGCCCACGTGATTTCTGGGTGGGGCCCACGTGATTTCCACGTGGGGCCCACGTGATTTCCGGTTGGGGCCCACGTGATTTCCCCGTGGGGCCCACGTGATTTCCCCGTGGGGCCCACCTGATTTCCCCTTGAGGCCCACGTGATTTCCCCGTGGGGCCCACGTGATTTCCCCTGGGGGCCCACGTGATTTCCCCTGGGGGCCCACGTGATTTCCCCGTGGGGCCCACGTGATTTCCCCTGGGGGCCCACGTGATTTCCCCGTGGGGCCCACGTGATTTCCCCGTGGGGCCCACATGATTTCCGGGTGGGGCCCACGTGATTTCCGGGTGGGGCCCACGTGATTTCCCCGTGGGGCCCACGTGATTTCCCCGTGGGGCCCACGTGATTTCCCCGTGGGGCCCACATGATTTCCGGGTGGGGCCCACGTGATTTCCGGGTGGGGCCCACGTGATTTCCCCTGGGGGCCCACGTGATTTCCGGGTGGGGCCCACGTGATTTCCCCGTGGGGCCCACGTGATTTCACCTGGGGGCCCACGTGGTTTCCCCTGGGGGCCCACGTGATTTCCCCGTGGGGCCCACGTGATTTCCGGGTGGGGCCCACGTGATTTCCCCGTGGGGTCCACGTGATATCCCCGTGGGGCCCACGTGATTTCCGGGTGGGGCCCATGTGATTTCCGGGTGGGGCCCACGTGAATTCCCCTGGGGGCCCACGTGATTTCCCCTGGGGGCCCACGTGATTTCCCCTGGGGGCCCACGTGATTTTCCCGTGGGGCCCACGTGATTTCCCCTGGGGGCCCACGTGATTTCCCCGTGGGCCCCACGTGATTTCCCCTGGGGGCCCACGTGATTTCCCCTGGGGGCCCAAGTGATTTCCCCGTGGGGCCCACGTGATTTCCCCTGGGGGCCCACATGATTTCCCCGTGGGGCCCACGTGATTTCCCCTGGGGGCCCACGTGATTTCCGGGTGGGGCCCACGTGATTTCCGTGTGGGGCCCACGTGATTTCCCTGTGGGGCCCACGTGATTTCCCCTGGGGGCCCACGTGATTTCCCCTGGGGGCCCACGTGATTTCCCCTGGGGGCCCACGTGATTTCCCCGTTGGGCCCACGTGATTTCCGGGTGGGGCCAACGTGATTTCCCCGTGGGGCCCTCGTGATTTCCCCGTTGGGCCCACCTGATTTCCCCTGGGGGCCAACGTGATTTCCCCGTGGGGCCCACGTGATTTCCCGTGGGGGCTCACGTGATTTCCCCGTGGGACCCACGTGATTTCCCGTGGGGCCCACGTGATTTCCGGGTGGGGCCCACGTGATTTCCGGGTGGGGCCCAAGTGATTTCCCCTGGGGGCCCACGTGATTTCCCCTTGGGACCCACGTTATTTCCCCGTAGGGCCCACGTGATTTCCCCATGGGGCCCACGTGATTTCCGGGTGTGGCCCACGTGATTTCCGCGTGGGGCCCACGTGATTTCCCCGTGGGGCCCACGTGATTTCCCCGTGGGGCCCACGTGATTTCCCCTGGGGGCCCACGTGATTTCCACTCGGGGCCCAAGTGACTTCCCTGTGGGGCCCACGTGATTTCCCCTGGGGGCCCACGTGATTTCCCCTGGGGGCCACGTGATTTCCCAGTGGGGCCCACGTGATTTCCCGGTGGGGCCCACGTGATTTTCCCGTGGGGCCCACGTGATTTCCCCGTGGGGCCCACGTGATTTCCCAGTGGGGCCCACGTGATTTCCCTGTGGGGCCCACTTGATTTCCCCTGGGGCTCACGTGATTTCCCCGTGGGGCCCACGTGATTTCCCCTGGGGGCCCACGTGATTTCCCCTGGGGGCCCACGTGATTTCCGGGTGGGGCCCACGTGATTTCCCCGTGGGGCCCACCTGATTTCCGGTTGGGGCCCACGTGATTTCCCTGTGGGGCCCTCGTGATTTCCCCGTGGGGCCTACATGATTTCCGGGTGGGGCCCACGTGATTTCCCCGTGGGGCCCACGTGATTTCCCCGTGGGGCCCACGTGATTTCCCCTGGGGGCTCACGTTATTTCCCCTGGGGGCCCACGTGATTTCCCCGTGGGGCCCACGTGATTTCAGGGTGGGGCCCACGTGATTTCCGGGTGGGGGCCACGTGATTTCCACTGGGGGCCCACGTGATTTCCCCGTGGGGCCCACGTGATTTCCCCTGGGGGCCCACGTGATTTCCCCGTGGGCCCCACGTGATTTCCCCGTGGGGCCCACTTGATTTCCGGGTGGGGCCCATGTGATTTCCGGGTGGGGCCCACGTGATTTCCCCTGGGGGCCCACGTGATTTCCCCGTGGGGCCCACGTGATTTCCCCGTAGGGCCCACGTGATTTCACCTGGGGGCCCACGTGATTTCCCCTGGGGGCCCACGTGATTTCCCCGTGGGGCCCACGTGATTTCCGGTTGGGGCCCACGTGATTTCCCCGTGGGGCCCACGTGATTTCAGGGTGGGGCCCACGTGATTTCCACGTTGGGCCCACGTGATTTCCCCGTGGGGCCCACGTGATTTCCCCTGGGGGCCCACGTGATTTCCCCGTGGGGCCCACGTGATTTCCGGGTGGGGCCCACGTGATTTCCCCGTGGGGCCCACGTGATTTCCCCGTGGGGCCCAAGTGATTTCCCCGTGGGTCCCTCGTGATTTCGGGGTGGGGCCCACGTGATTTCCCCGTGGGGTCCACGTGATTTCCCCCTGGGGCCCACGTGATTTCCGGGTGGGGCCCATGTGATTTCCGGGTGGGGCCCACGTGAATTCCCCTGGGGGCCCACGTGATTTCCCCTGGGGGCCCACGTGATTTCCCCTGGAGGCCCACGTGATTTTCCCGTGGGGCCCACGTGATTTCCCCTGGGGGTCCACGTGATTTCCCCGTGAGCCCCACCTGATTTCCCCTGGGGGCCCACGTGATTTCCCCTGGGGGCCCAAGTGATTTCCCCGTGGGGCCCACGTGATTTCCCCTGGGGGCCCACGAGATTTCCCCATGGGGCCCACGTGATTTCCCCTGGGGGCCCACGTGATTTCCGGGTGGGGCCCACGTGATTTCCGGGTGGGGCCCACGTTATTTCCCTGTGGGGCCCACGTGATTTCCCCTGGGGGCCCACGTGATTTCCCCTGGGGGCCCACGTGATTTCCCCTGGGGGCCCACGTGATTTCCCCGTTGGGCCCACGTGATTTCCGGGTGGGGCCAACGTGATTTCCCCGTGGGGCCCACGTGATTTCCCCGTTGGGCCCACCTGATTTCCCCTGGGGGCCAACGTGATTTCCCCGTGGGGCCCACGTGATTTCCCGTGGGGGCTCACGTGATTTCCCCGTGGGACCCACGTGATTTCCCGTGGGGCCCACGTGATTTCCGGGTGGGGCCCACGTGATTTCCGGGTGGGGCCAAAGTGATTTCCCCTGGGGGCCCACGTGATTTCCGGATGGGGCCCACATGATTTCCCCGTGGGGCCCACGTGATTTCCCCTGAGGGCACACGTGATTTCCCCGTGGGGCCCACGTGATTTCCGGGTGTGGCCCACGTGATTTCCATGTGGGGCCCACGTGATTTCCCCGTGGGGCCCACGTGATTTCCCCGTGGGGCCCACGTGATTTCCCCGTGGGGCCCACGTGATTTCCCCTGGGGGCCCACGTGATTTCCCCTCGGGGCCCAAGTGACTTCCCTGTGGGGCCCACGTGATTTCCCGTGGGGGCCCACGTGATTTCCCCTGGGGGCCACGTGATTTCCCAGTGGGGCCCACGTGATTTCCAGGTGGGGCCCACGTGATTTTCCCGTGGGGCCCACGTGATTTCCCCGTGGGGCCCACGTGATTTCCCAGTGGGGCCCACGTGATTTCCCTGTGGGGCCCACTTGATTTCCCCTGGGGCTCACGTGATTTCCCCGTGGGGCCCACGTGATTTCCCCTGGGGGCCCACGTGATTTCCCCTGGGGGCCCACGTGATTTCCCCAGGGGGCCCACGTGATTTCCCCGTGGGGCCCACGTGATTTCCCCTGGGGGCCCAAGTGATTTCCCCTGGGGGCCCACGTGATTTCCCCTGGGGGCCCACGTGATTTCCGGGTGGGGCCCACGTGATTTCCCCGTGGGGCCCACGTGATTTCCGGTTGGGGCCCACGTGATTTCCCCGTGGGGCCCACGTGATTTCCCCGTGGGGCCTACGTGATTTCCGGGTGGGGCCCACGTGATTTCCCTGTGGGGCCCACGTGATTTCCCCGTGGGTCCCACGTGATTTCCCCTGGGGGCTCACGTGATTTCCCCTGGGGGCCCACGTGATTTCCCCGTGGGGCCCACGTGATTTCAGGGTGGGGCCCACGTGATTTCCGGGTGGGGGCCACGTGATTTCCACTGGGGGCCCACGTGATTTCCCCGTGGGGCCCACGTGATTTCCCCTGGGGGCCCACGTGATTTCCCCGTGGGCCCCACGTGATTTCCCCGTGGGGCCCACTTGATTTCCGGGTGGGGCCCATGTGATTTCCGGGTGGGGCCCACGTGATTTCCCCTGGGGGCCCACGTGATTTCCCCGTGGGGCCCTCGTGATTTCCCCGTAGGGCCCACGTGATTTCACCTGGGGGCCCACGTGATTTCCCCTGGGGGCCCACGTGATTTCCTCGTGGGGTTCACGTGATTTCCCCGTGGGGCCCACGTGATTTCCCCGTGGGGCCCACGTGATTTCCCCTGGGGGCCCACGTGATTTCCCCGTGGGGCCCACGTGATTTCCCCGTGGGGACCACGTGATTTCCCCTGGGGGCCCACGTGATTTCCCCGTGGGGCCCACGTGATTTCCCCGTGGGGCCCACGTGATTTCCGGGTGGGGCCCACGTGATTTCCGGGTGGGGCCCACGTGATTTCCCCTGGGGGCCCACGTGATTTCCCCGTGGGGCCCACGTGATTTCCCCTGGGGGCCCACGTGATTTCCCCGTGGGGCCCACGTGATTTTCGGGTGGGGCCCACGTGATCTCCGTGTGGGGCCCACGTGATTTCCCCGTGGGGCCCACGTGATTTCCCCTGGGGGCCCACGTGATTTCCCCTGGGGGCCCACGTGATTTCCCCGTGGGGCCCACGTGATTTCCCCTGGGGGCCCACGTTATTTCCCCTGAGGGGCCACGTGATTTCCCCGTGGGGCCCACGTGATTTCTCCTGGGGGCCCACGTGATTTCCCCTGGGGGTCCACGTGATTTCCGGGTGGGGCCCTCGTGATTTCCCCGTGGGGCCCACGTGATTTCCCCTGGGGGCCCACGTGATTTTCCCGTGGGGCCCACGTGATTTCCGGGTGGGGCCCACATGATTTCCGCGTGGGGCCCACGTGATTTCCCCTGGGGGCCCACGTGATTTCCCCGTGGGGCCCACGTGATTTCCGGGTGGGGCCCACGTGATTTACCCGTGTGGCCCACGTGATTTCCCCGTGGGGCCCACGTGATTTCCCCGTGGGGCCCACGTGATTTCCGGGTGGGGCCCACGTGATTTCCCCGTGGGGCCCACGTGATTTCCCCTGGGGGCCCACGTGATTTCCCCACGGGGGCCCACGTGATTTCCCCGTTGGGCCCACGTGATTTCCCCTGGGGGCCCAAGTGATTTCCCCTGGGGGCCCACGTGATTTCCCCGTGGGGCCCACGTGATTTCCGGGTGGGGCCCACGTGATTTCCCCGGGGGGCCCACGTGATTTCCGGGTGGGGCCCACGTGATTTCCCCGTGGTGCCCACATGATTTCCCCTAGGGGCCCACGTGATTTCTCCTGGGGGCCCACGTGATTTCCCCAGGGGGCCCACGTGATTTCCCCGTGGGGCCCACGGGATTTCCCCGTGGGGCCCATGTGATTTCCGGGTGGGGCCCACGTGATTTCCCCGTGGGGCCATGTGATTTCCCCGTGGGGCCCACGTGATTTCCCCTGGGGGCCCACGTGATTTCCCCTGGGGGCTCACGTGATTTCCCCGTGGGGCCCACGTGATTTCCGGGTGGGGCCCAAGTGATTTCCACGTGGGGCCCACGTGATTTCCGGTTGGGGCCCACGTGTTTTCCCCGTGGGGCCCACGTGATTTCCCCGTGGGGCCCACCTGATTTCCCCTTGGGGCCCACGTGATTTCCCCGTGGGGCCCACGTGATTTCCCCTGGGGGCCCAGGTTATTTCCCCTGGGGGCCCACGTGATTTCCCCGTGGGGCCCACGTGATTTCCCTGGGGGCCCACGTGATTTCCCCGTGGGGCCCACGTGATTTCCGGGTAGGGCCCACGTGATTTCCGGGTGGGGCCCACGTGATTTCCCCGTGGGGCCCACGTGATTTCCCCGTAGGGCCCACGTGATTTCCGGGTGGGGCCCACGTGATTTCCCCGTGAGGCAAACGTGATTTCCGGGTGGGGCCCACGTGATTTCCCCGTGGGGTCCACGTGATTTCCCCGTGGGGCCCACGTGATTTCCTCTGGGGGCCCACGTGATTTCCCCGTGGGGCCCACGTGATTTCCCCTGGGGGCCCACGTGATTTCCCCTGAGGGGCCACGTGATTTCCCCGTGGGGCCCACGTGATTTCCCCTGGGGGCCCACGTGATTTCCCCTGGGGGCCCACGTGAGTTCCCCGTGGGGCCCACGTGATTCCCCCGTGGGGCCCACGTGATTTCCCCGTTGGTCCCACGTGATTTCCCCTGGGGGCCCACGTGATTTTCCCTGGGGGCCCACGTGATTTCCCCGTGGGGCCCACGTGATTTCCGGGTGGGGCCCACGTGATTTCCCCGTGGGGCCCACGTGATTTCCCCGTGGGGCCCACGTGATTTCCCCTGGGGGCCCACGTGATTTCCGGATGGGGCCCACGTGATTTCCCCGTGGGTCCCACGTGATTTCCGGGTGGGGCCCACGTGATTTCCCTGTGGGGCCCACGTGATTTCCGGGTGGGGCCCACGTGATTTCCCCGTGGGGCCCACGTGATTTCCCCGTGGGGCCCACGTGATTTCCCCTGGGGGCCCACGTGATTTCCCCGTGGGGCCCACGTGATTCCCCCGTGGGGCCCACGTGATTTCCCCGTTGGTCCCACGTGATTTCCCCTGGGGGCCCACGTGATTTTCCCTGGGGGCCCACGTGATTTCCCCGTGGGGCCCACGTGATTTCCGGGTGGGGCCCACGTGATTTCCCCGTGTGGCCCACGTGATTTCCCCGTGGGGCCCACGTGATTTCCCCTGGGGGCCCACGTGATTTCCGGATGGGGCCCACGTGATTTCCCCGTGGGTCCCACGTGATTTCCGGGTGGGGCCCACGTGATTTCCCTGTGGGGCCCACGTGATTTCCGGGTGGGGCCCACGTGATTTCCCCGTGGGGCCCACGTGATTTCCCCGTGGGGCCCACGTGATTTCCCCTGGGGGACCACGTGATTTCCCCTGGGGGCCCACGTGATTTCCGGGTGGGGCCCACGTGATTTCCCCTGGGGGCCCACGTGATTTCCCCGTGGGGCCCACGTGATTTCCCCGTGGGGCCCACGTGATTTCCCCGTGGGGCCCACGTGATTTTCCCGTGGTGCCCACGTGATTTCCCCTGGGGGCCCACGTGATTTCCCCGTGGGGCCCACGTGAATTCCCCGTGGGGCCCACGTGATTTCCCCGTGGGGTCCACGTGATTTCAACTGAGGGCCCACGTGATTTCCCCGTGGGGCCCACGTGATTTCCCCTGGGCCCCACGTGATTTCCGCTGGGGGCCCACGTGATTTCCCCTGGGGGCACACGTGATTTCCCCGTGGGGCCCACGTGATTTCCGGGTAGTGCCCACGTGATTTCCCCGTGGGGCCCACGTGATTTCCCCAGGGGGCCCACGTGATTTCCCCTGGGGGCACACGTGATTTCCCCGTGGGGCCCACGTGATTTCCGGGTGGGGCCCACGTGATTTCCCCATGGGGCCCACGTGATTTCCCCGTGGGGCCCACGTGATTTCCCCGTGGAGCCCACGTGATTTCCCCTGAGGGCCCATGTGATTTCCCCGTGGGGCCCACGTGATTTCCCCTGGGGTCCCACGTGATTTCCCCTGGGGGCTCTCGTGATTTCCCCGTGGGGCCCACGTGATTTCCCCTGCGGGCCCACGTGATTTCCCCAGGGGGCCCACGTGATTTCCCCTGGGGGCCCACGTGATTTCCCCGTGGGGCACACCTGATTTCCCCGTGGGGCCCACGTAATTACCGGGTGGGGCTCACGTGATTTCCGGGTGGCGCCCACGTGATTTCCCCGTGGGGCCCACCTGATTTCCGGGTGGGGCCCAAGTGATTTCCCCCGGGGGCCCAAGTGATTTCCCCCTGGGGCCCACGTGATTTCCCCTTGGGGCCCACGTGATTTCCGGGTGGGGCCCACGTGATTTCCCTGTGGGGCCTACGTGATTTCCCCGTGGGGCCCACGTGATTTCCCTGTGGGGTCCACGTGATTTCCGGGTGGGGCCCACGTGATTTCCCCGTGGGGCCCCCGTGAGTTCCGGGTGGGGCCCACGTGATTTCCCCGTGGGGCCCACGTGATTTCCCCGTGTGGCCCACGTGATTTCCCCTGGGGGCCCCCGTGTTTTTCCCGTGGGGCCCACGTGATTTCCCCTGGGGGCCCACGTTATTTCCCCTGAGGGCCCACGTGATTTCCCCTGGGGGCCCAGGTGATTTCCCCGAGGGGCCCACGTGATTTCCCCTGGGGGCCCACGTGATTTCACCTGGGGGCCCACGTGATTTCCGGGTGGGGCCCACGTGATTTCCCCGTGGGGCCCACGTGATTTCCCCTGGGGGCCCACGTGATTTCCCCGTGGGGCCCACGTGATTTCCGGGTGGGGCCCACGTGATTTCCCCGTGGGGCCCACGTGATTTCCCCTGGGGGCCCACGTGATTTCCCCGTTGGGCCCACGTGATTTCCCCTGGGGGCCCACGTGATTTCCCCTGGGGGCCCACGTGATTTCCCCGTGGGGCCCACGTGATTTCCCCAGGGGGCCCACGTGATTTTCCCGTGGTGCCCACGTGATTTCCCCTGGGGGCCCACGTGATTTCCCCCTGGGGCCCACGTGATTCCCCCGTGGGGCCCACGTGATTTCCCCGTTGGTCCCACGTGATTTCCCCTGGGGGCCCACGTGATTTTCCCTGGGGGCCCACGTGATTTCCCCGTGGGGCCCACGTGATTTCCGGGTGGGGCCCACGTGATTTCCCCGTGTGGCCCACGTGATTTCCCCGTGGGGCCCACGTGATTTCCCCTGGGGGCCCACGTGATTTCCGGGTGGGGCCCACGTGATTTCCCCGTGGGGCCCACGTGATTTCCGGGTGGGGCCCACGTGATTTCCCTGTGGGGCCCACGTGATTTCCGGGTGGGGCCCACGTGATTTCCCCTGGGGGCCCACGTGATTTCCCCTGAGGGGCCACGTGATTTCCCCGTGGGGCCCACGTGATTTCCCCTGGGGGCCCACGTGATTTCCCCTGAGGGGCCACGTGATTTCCCCGTGGGGCCCACGTGATTTCCCCTGGGGGCCCACGAGATTTCCCCTGGGGGCCAACGTGATTTCCCCTGGGGGTCCACGGGATTTCCGGGTGGGGCCCTCGTGATTTCCCCGTGGGGCCCACGTGATTTCCCCTGGGGGCCCACGTGATTTCCCCTCTGGGCCCACGTGATTTCCCCGTGGGGCCCACGTGATTTCCGGGTGGGGCCCACGTGATTTCCGGGTGGGGCCCACGTGATTTCCCCGTGGGGCCTACGTGATTTCCCCGTGGGGCCCACGTGATTTCCCCATGGGGCCCACGTGATTTCCCCTGGGCCCCCACGTGATTTTCCCTGGGGGCCCACGTGGTTTCCCCGTGGGGCCCACGTGATTTCCCCTGGGGGCGCACGTGATTTCCCATGGCGGCCCACGAGATTTCCCCGTGAGGCCCACGTGATTTCCGGGCGGGGCCCACGTTATTTCCCCGTGGGGCCCACGTGATTTCCCCTGGGGGCCCACGTGATTTCCCCGTTGGGCCCACGTGATTTCCGGGTGGGGCCAACGTGATTTCCCCGTGGGGCCCACGTGATTTCCCCGTTGGGCCCACCTGATTTCCCCTGGGGGCCAACGTGATTTCCCCGTGGGGCCCACGTGATTTCCCCGTTGGGCCCACCTGATTTCCCCTGAGGGCCCACGTCATTTCCCCGTGGGGCCCACGTGATTTCCCCTGGGGGCCCACGTGATTTCCCCGTGGGGCCCACGTGATTTCCCCTGGGGACCCACGTGATTTCCCCTGGGGGCCCACGTGATTTCTCCGTGGGGCCCACGTGATTTCCCCAGGGGGCCCACGTGATTTCCACTGGGGGCGCACGTGATTTCCCCTGGGGGCCCACGTGATTTCCCCGTGGGACCCACGTGATTTCCCGTGGGGCCCACGTGATTTCCGGGTGGGGCCCACGTGATTTCCGGGTGGGGCCCAAGTGATTTCCCCTGGGGGCCCACGTGATTTCCCCGTGGGACCCACGTTATTTCCCCGTAGGGCCCACGTGATTTCCCCATGGGGCCCACGTGATTTCCGGGTGGGGCCCACGTGATTTCCGGGTGGGGCCCACGTGATTTCCCCGTGGGGCCCACGTGATTTCCCCTGGGGGCCCACGTGATTTCCCCGTGGGGCCCACGTGATTTCCCCTGGGGGCCCACGTGATTTCCGGATGGGGCCCACGTGATTTCCCCGTGGGGCCCACGTGATTTCCCCTGAGGGCACACGTGATTTCCCCGTGGGGCCCACGTGATTCCCGGGTGTGGCCCACGTGATTTCCGCGTGGGGCCCACGTGATTTCCCCGTGGGGCCCACGTGATTTCCCCGTGGGGCCCACGTGATTTCCCCTGGGGCCCCCGTGATTTCCGCTGGGGGCCCACGTGATTTCCCCTGGGGGCACACGTGATTTCCCCGTGGGGCCCACGTGATTTCCGGGTGGGGCCCACGTGATTTCCCCGTGGGGCCCACGTGATTTCCCCAGGGGGCCCACGTGATTTCCCCTGGGGGCACACGTGATTTCCCCGTGGGGCCCACGTGATTTCCGGGTGGGGCCCACGTGATTTCCCCATGGGGCCCACGTGATTTCCCCGTGGGGCCCACGTTATTTCCCCGTGGAGCCCACTTGATTTCCCCTGAGGGCCCACGTGATTTCCCCGTGGGGCCCACGTGATTTCCCCTGGGGTCCCACGTGATTTCCCCTGGGGGCTCTCGTGATTTCCCCGTGGGGCCCACGTGATTTCCCCTGCGGGCCCACGTGATTTCCCCAGGGGGCCCACGTGATTTCCCCTGGGGGCCCACGTGATTTCCCCGTGGGGCACACCTGATTTCCCCGTGGGGCCCACGTAATTACCGGGTGGGGCTCACGTGATTTCCGGGTGGCGCCCACGTGATTTCCCCGTGGGGCCCACCTGATTTCCGGTTGGGGCCCACGTGATTTCCCCCGGGGGCCCAAGTGATTTCCCCCTGGGGCCCACGTGATTTCCCCTTGGGGCCCACGTGATTTCCGGGTGGGGCCCACGTGATTTCCCTGTGGGGCCTACGTGATTTCCCCGTGGGGCCCACGTGATTTCCCTGTGGGGTCCACGTGATTTCCGGGTGGGGCCCACGTGATTTCCCCGTGGGGCCCACGTGATTTCCGGGTGGGGCCCACGTGATTTCCCCGTGGGGCCCACGTGATTTCCCCGTGTGGCCCACGTGATTTCCCCTGGGGGCCCCCGTGTTTTTCACGTGGGGCCCACGTGATTTCCCCTGGGGGCCCACGTTATTTCCCCTGAGGGCCCACGTGATTTCCCCTGGGGGCCCAGGTGATTTCCCCGAGGGGCCCTCGTGATTTCCCCTGGGGGCCCACGTGATTTCACCTGGGGGCCCACGTGATTTCCGGGTGGGGCCCTCGTGATTTCCCCGTGGGGCCCACGTGATTTTCCCTGGGGGCCCACGTGATTTCCCCGTGGGGCCCACGTGATTTCCGGGTGGGGCCCACGTGATTTCCCCGTGGGGCCCACGTGATTTCCCCTGGGGGCCCACGTGATTTCCCCGTTGGACCCACGTGATTTCCCCTGGGGGCCCACGTGATTTCCCCTGGGGGCCCACGTGATTTCCCCGTGGGGCCCACGTGATTTCCCCAGGGGGCCCACGTGATTTTCCCGTGGTGCCCACGTGATTTCCCCTGGGGGCCCACGTGATTTCCCCCTGGGGCCCACGTGATTCCCCCGTGGGGCCCACGTGATTTCCCCGTTGGTCCCACGTGATTTCCCCTGGGGGCCCACGTGATTTTCCCTGGGGGCCCACGTGATTTCCCCGTGGGGCCCACGTGATTTCCGGGTGGGGCCCACGTGATTTCCCCGTGTGGCCCACGTGATTTCCCCGTGGGGCCCACGTGATTTCCCCTGGGGGCCCACGTGATTTCCGGGTGGGGCCCACGTGATTTCCCCGTGGGGCCCACGTGATTTCCGGGTGGGGCCCACGTGATTTCCCTGTGGGGCCCACGTGATTTCCGGGTGGGGCCCACGTGATTTCCCCGTGGGGCCCACGTGATTTCCCCGTGGGGCCCACGTGATTTCCCCTGGGGGTCCACGTGATTTCCCCTGGGGGCCCACGTGATTTCCCCTGGGGGCCCACGTGATTTCCCCTGGGGGCCCACGTGATTTCCCCGTGGGGCCCTCGTGATTTCCCCTGCGGGCCCTCGTGATTTCCCCTGGGGCACACGTGATTTCCCCTGGGGGCCCACGTGATTTCCCCGTGGGGCCCACCTGATTTCCCCTTGGGGCCCACGTGATTTCCCCGTGGGTCCCACGTGATTTCCGGGTGGGGCCCACGTGATTTCCCCGTGGGGCCCACGTGATTTCCCCTGGGGGCCCACGTGATTTCCCCGTGGGGCCCCCGTGATTTCCGGGTGGGGCCCACGTGATTTCCACGTGGGGCCCACGTGATTTCCGGTTGGCGCTCACGTGATTTCCCCGTGGGGCCCACGTGATTTCCCCGTGGGGCCCACCTGATTTCCCCTTGGGGCCCACGTGATTTCCCCGTGGGGCCCACGTGATTTCCGGGTGGGGCCCACGTGATTTCCACGTGGGGCCCACGTGATTTCCGGTTGGGGCCCACGTGATTTCCCCGTGGGGCCCACGTGATTTCCCCGTGGGGCCCACCTGCTTTCCCCTGGGGGCCCAGGTGATTTCCCCGAGGGGCCCACTTGATTTCCCCTGGGGGCCCACGTGATTTCACCTGGGGGCCCACGTGATTTCCGGGTGGGGCCCTCGTGATTTCCCCGTGGGGCCCACGTGATTTCCCCTGGGGGCCCACGTGATTTCCCCGTGGGGCCCACGTGATTTCCGGGTGGGGCCCACGTGATTTCCCCGTGGGGCCCACGTGATTTCCCCTGGGGGCCCACGTGATTTCCCCGTTGGGCCCACGTGATTTCCCCTGGGGGCCCACGTGATTTCCCCGTGGGGCCCACGTGATTTCCCCAGGGGGCCCACGTGATTTCCCCGTTGGTCCCACGTGATTTCCCCTGGGGGCCCACGTGATTTTCCATGGGGGCCCACGTGATTTCCCCGTGGGGCCCACGTGATTTCCGGGTGGGGCCCACGTGATTTCCCCGTGGGGCCCACGTGATTTCCCCTGGGGGCCCACGTGATTTCCCCGTGGGGCCCACGTGATTTCCCCTGGGGGCCCACGTGATTTCCCCTGAGGGGCCACGTGATTTCCCCGTGGGGCCCACGTGATTTCCCCTGGGGGCCCACGTGATTTCCCCTGAGGGGCCACGTGATTTCCCCGTGGGGCCCACGTGATTTCCCCTGGGGGCCCACGAGATTTCCCCTGGGGGCCCACGTGATTTCCCCTGGGGGCCCACGGGATTTCCGGGTGGGGCCCTCGTGATTTCCCCGTGGGGCCCACGTGATTTCCCCGTGGGGCCCACGTGATTTCCCCTCTGGGCCCACGTGATTTCCCCGTGGGGCCCACGTGATTTCCGGGTGGGGCCCACGTGATTTCCGGGTGGGGCCCACGTGATTTCCCCGTGGGGCCTACGTGATTTCCCCGTGGGGCCCACGTGATTTCCCCATGGGGCCCACGTGATTTCCCCTGGGCCCCCACGTGATTTTCCCTGGGGGCCCACGTGATTTCCCCGTGGGGCCCACGTGATTTCCGGGTGGGGCCCACGTGATTTCCCCGTGTGGCCCACGTGATTTCCCCGTGGGGCCCACGTGATTTCCCCTGGGGGCCCACGTGATTTCCGGGTGGGGCCCACGTAATTTCCCCGTGGGGCCCACGTGATTTCCGGGTGGGGCCCACGTGATTTCCCTGTGGGGCCCACGTGATTTCCGGGTGGGGCCCACGTGATTTCCCCGTGGGGCCCACGTGATTTCCCCGTGGGGCCCACGTGATTTCCCCTGGGGGTCCACGTGATTTCCCCTGGGGGCCCACGTGATTTCCCCTGGGGGCCCACGTGATTTCCCCTGGGGGCCCACGTGATTTCCCCGTGGGGCCCTCGTGATTTCCCCTGCGGGCCCTCGTGATTTCCCCTGGGGCACACGTGATTTCCCCTGGGGGCCCACGTGATTTCCCCGTGGGGCCCACCTGATTTCCCCTTGGGGCCCACGTGATTTCCCCGTGGGTCCCACGTGATTTCCGGGTGGGGCCCACGTGATTTCCCCGTGGGGCCCACGTGATTTCCCCTGGGGGCCCACGTGATTTCCCCGTGGGGCCCCCGTGATTTCCGGGTGGGGCCCACGTGATTTCCACGTGGGGCCCACGTGATTTCCGGTTGGGGCCCACATGATTTCCCCGTGGGGCCCACGTGATTTCCCCGTGGGGCCCACCTGATTTCCCCTGGGGGCCCACGTGATTTCCCCGTGGGGCCCACGTGATTTCCGGGTGGGGCCCACGTGATTTCCACGTGGGGCCCACGTGATTTCCGGTTGGGGCCCACGTGATTTCCCCGTGGGGCCCACGTGATTTCCCCGTGGGGCCCACCTGATTTCCCCTGGGGGCCCAGGTGATTTCCCCGAGGGGCCCACTTGATTTCCCCTGGGGGCCCACGTGATTTCACCTGGGGGCCCACGTGATTTCCGGGTGGGGCCCTCGTGATTTCCCCGTGGGGCCCACGTGATTTCCCCTGGGGGCCCACGTGATTTCCCCGTGGGGCCCACGTGATTTCCGGGTGGGGCCCACGTGATTTCCCCGTGGGGCCCACGTGATTTCCCCTGGGGGCCCACGTGATTTCCCCGTTGGGCCCACGTGATTTCCCCTGGGGGCCCACGTGATTTCCCCGTGGGGCCCACGTGATTTCCCCAGGGGGCCCACGTGATTTCCCCGTTGGTCCCACGTGATTTCCCCTGGGGGCCCACGTGATTTTCCCTGGGGGCCCACGTGATTTCCCCGTGGGGCCCACGTGATTTCCGGGTGGGGCCCACGTGATTTCCCCGTGGGGCCCACGTGATTTCCCCTGGGGGCCCACGTGATTTCCCCGTGGGGCCCACGTGATTTCCCCTGGGGGCCCACGTGATTTCCGGATGGGGCCCACGTGATTTCCCCGTGGGGCCCACGTGATTTCCCCTGAGGGCACACATGATTTCCCCGTGGGGCCCACGTGATTCCCGGGTGTGGCCCACGTGATTTCCGCGTGGGGCCCACGTGATTTCCCCGTGGGGCCCACGTGATTTCCCCGTGGGGCCCACCTGATTTCCCCGTGGGGCCCACGTGATTTCCCCTGGGGGCCCACGTGATTTCCCCTCGGGGCCCAAGTGACTTCCCTGTGGGGCCCACGTGATTTCCCCTGGGGGCCCACGTGATTTCCCCTGGGGGCCCACGTGATTTCCCAGTGGGGCCCACGTGATTTCCCGGTGGGGCCCACGTGATTTTCCCGTGGGGCCCACGTGATTTCCCCGTGGGGCCCACGTGATTTCCCAGTGGGGCCCACGTGATTTCCCCGTGGGGCCCACTTGATTTCCCCTGGGGCTCACGTGATTTCCCCTTGGGGCCCACGTGATTTCCCCTGGGGGCCCACGTGATTTCCCCTGGGGGCCCACGTGATTTCCCCGTGGGGCCCACGTGATTTCCGGGTGGGGCCCACGTGATTTCCCCGTGGGGCCCACGTGATTTCCGGGTGGGGCCCACGTGATTTCCCTGTGGGGCCCACGTGATTTCCCCGTGGGGCCTACGTGATTTCCGGGTGGGGCCCACGTGATTTCCCTGTGGGGCCCACGTGATTTCCCCGTGGGGCCCACGTGATTTCCCCTGGGGGCTCACGTGATTTCCCCTGGGGGCCCACGTGATTTCCCCGTGGGGCCCACGTGATTTCAGGGTGGGGCCCACGTGATTTCCGGGTGGGGGCCACGTGATTTCCACTGGGGGCCCACGTGATTTCCCCGTGGGGCCCACGTGATTTCCCCTGGGGGCCCACGTGATTTCCCCGTGAGGCCCACGTGATTTTCGGGTGGGGCCCACGTGATCTCCGTGTGGGGCCCACGTGATTTCCCCGTGGGGCCCACGTGATTTCCCCTGGGGGCCCACGTGATTTCCCCTGGGGGCCCACGTGATTTACCCGTGGGGCCCACGTGATTTCCCCTGGGGGCCCACGTGATTTCCCCTGGAGGCCCACGTGATTTCCCCGTGGGGCCCACGTGATTTCCCCTGGGGGCCCAAGTGATTTCCCCTGGGGGACCACGTGATTTCCCCGTGGGGCCCACGTGATTTCCCGGTGGGGCCCACGTGATTTCCCCGGGGGGCCCACGTGATTTCCGGGTGGGGCCCACGTGATTTCCCCGTGGTGCCCACATGATTTCCCCTGGGGGCCCACGTGATTTCTCCTGGGGGCCCACGTGATTTCCCCAGGGGGCCCACGTGATTTCCCCGTGGGGCCCACGTGATTTCCCCGTGGGGCCCATGTGATTTCCGGGTGGGGCCCACGTGATTTCCCCGTGGGGCCCATGTGATTTCCCCGTGGGGCCCACGTGATTTCCCCTGGGGGCCCACGTGATTTCCCCTGGGGGCCCACGTGATTTCCCCGTGGGGCCCACGTGATTTCTGGGTGGGGCCCACGTGATTTCCACGTGGGGCCCACGTGATTTCCGGTTGGGGCCCACGTGATTTCCCCGTGGGGCCCACGTGATTTCCCCGTGGGGCCCACCTGATTTCCCCTTGAGGCCCACGTTATTTCCCCGTGGGGCCCACGTGATTTCCCCTGGGGGCCCACGTGATTTCCCCTGGGGGCCCACGTGATTTCCCCGTGGGGCCCACGTGATTTCCCCTGAGGGCCGACGTGATTTCCCCGTGGGGCCCACGAGATTTCCCCGTGGGGCCCACATGATTTCCGGGTGCGGCCCACGTGATTTCCGGGTGGGGCCCACGTGATTTCCCTGTGGGGCCCACGTGATTTCCCCGTGGGGCCTACGTGATTTCCGGGTGGGGCCCACGTGATTTCCCCGTGGGGCCCACGTGATTTCCCCGTGGGGCCCACGTGATTTCCCCTGGGGGCCCACGTGATTTCCCCTGGGGGCCCACGTGATTTCCCCTGGGGGCCCACGTGATTTCCCCGTGGGGCCCACGTGATTTCCGGGTGGGGCCCACGTGATTTCCCCGTGGGGCCCACGTGATTTCCGGGTGGGGCCCACGTGATTTCCCTGTGGGGCCCACGTGATTTCCCCGTGGGGCCTACGTGATTTCCGGGTGGGGCCCACGTGATTTCCCCTGGGGGCTCACGTGATTTCCCCTGGGGGCCAACGTGATTTCCCCGTGGGGCCCACGTGATTTCAGGGTGGGGCCCACGTGATTTCCGGGTGGGGGCCACGTGATTTCCACTGGGGGCCCACGTGATTTCCCCGTGGGGCCCACGTGATTTCCCCGTGGGGCCCACGTGATTTCCCCGTGGGGCCCATGTGATTTCCGGGTGGGGCCCACGTGATTTCCCCGTGGGGCCCATGTCATTTCCCCGTGGGGCCCACGTGATTTCCCCTGGGGGCCCACGTGATTTCCCCTGGGGGACCACGTGATTTCCCGGTGGGGCCCACGTGATTTCTGGGTGGGGCCCACGTGATTTCCACGTGGGGCCCACGTGATTTCCGGTTGGGGCCCACGTGATTTTCCCGTGGGGCCCACGTGATTTCCCCGTGGGGCCCACCTGATTTCCCCTTGAGGCCCACGTGATTTCCCCGTGGGGCCCAGGTGATTTCCCCTGGGGGCCCACGTGATTTCCCCTGGGGGCCCACGTGATTTCCCCGTGGGGCCCACGTGATTTCCCCTGGGGGCCCACGTGATTTCCCCGTGGGGCCCACGTGATTTCCCCGTGGGGCCCACATGATTTCCGGGTGGGGCCCACGTGATTTCCGGGTGGGGCCCACGTGATTTCCCTGTGGGGCCCACGTGATTTCCCCGTGGGGCCCACGTGATTTTCCCTGGGGGCCCAAGTGATTTCCCCTGGGGGACCACGTGATTTCCCCGTGGGGCCAACGTGATTTCCCGGTGGGGCCCACGTGATTTCCCCGGGGGTCCCACGTGATTTCCGGGTGGGGCCCACGTGATTTCCCCGTGGTGCCCACATGATTTCCCCTGGGGGCCCACGTGATTTCTCCTGGGGGCCCACGTGATTTCCCCAGGGGGCCCACGTGATTTCCCCGTGGGGCCCACGTGATTTCCCCGTGGGGCCCATGTGATTTCCGGGTGGGGCCCACGTGATTTCCCCGTGGGGCCCATGTGATTTCCCCGTGGGGCCCACGTGATTTCCCCTGGGGGCCCACGTGATTTCCCCGTGGGGCCCACGTGGTTTCCCCTGGGGGCCCACGTGATTTCCCCGTGGGGCCCACGTGATTTCCCCGTGGGGTCCACGTGATATCCCCGTGGGGCCCACGTGATTTCCGGGTGGGGCCCATGTGATTTCCGGGTGGGGCCCACGTGAATTCCCCTGGGGGCCCACGTGATTTCCCCTGGGGGCCCACGTGATTTCCCCTGGGGGCCCACGTGATTTCCCCTGGGGGCCCACGTGATTTCCCCGTGGGGCCCACATGATTTCTGGGTGGGGCCCACGTGATTTCCACGTGGGGCCCACGTGATTTCCGGTTGGGGCCCACGTGATTTCCCCGTGGGGCCCACGTGATTTCCCCGTGGGGCCCACCTGATTTCCCCTTGAGGCCCACGTGATTTCCCCGTGGGGCCCACGTGATTTCCCCTGGGGGCCCACGTGATTTCCGGGTGGGGCCCACGTGATTTCCCTGTGGGGCCCACGTGATTTCCCCGTGGGGCCTACGTGATTTCCGGGTGGGGCCCACGTGATTTCCCCGTGGGGCCCACGTGATTTCCCCGTGGGGCCCACGTGATTTCCCCTGGGGGCTCACGTGATTTCCCCTGGGGGCCCACGTGATTTCCCCGTGGGGCCCACGTGATTTCAGGGTGGGGCCCACGTGATTTCCGGGTGGGGGCCACGTGATTTCCACTGGGGGCCCACGTGATTTCCCCGTGGGGCCCACGTGATTTCCCCTGGGGGCCCACGTGATTTCCCCGTGAGGCCCATGTGATTTTCGGGTGGGGCCCACGTGATCTCCGTGTGGGGCCCACGTGATTTCCCCGTGGGGCCCACGTGATTTCCCCTGGGGGCCCACGTGATTTCCCCTGGGGGCCCACGTGATTTACCCGTGGGGCCCACGTGATTTCCCCTGGGGGCCCACGTGATTTCCCCTGGAGGCCCACGTGATTTCCCCGTGGGGCCCACGTGATTTCCCCTGGGGGCCCAAGTGATTTCCCCTGGGGGACCACGTGATTTCCCCGTGGGGCCCACGTGATTTCCCGGTGGGGCCCACGTGATTTCCCCGGGGGGCCCACGTGATTTCCGGGTGGGGCCAACGTGATTTCCCCGTGGTGCCCACATGATTTCCCCTGGGGGCCCACGTGATTTCTCCTGGGGGCCCACGTGATTTCCCCAGGGGGCCCACGTGATTTCCCCGTGGGGCCCACGTGATTTCCCCGTGGGGCCCATGTGATTTCCGGGTGGGGCCCACGTGATTTCCCCGTGGGGCCCATGTGATTTCCCCGTGGGGCCCACGTGATTTCCCCTGGGGGCCCACGTGATTTCCCCTGGGGGCCCACGTGATTTCCCCGTGGGGCCCACGTGATTTCTGGGTGGGGCCCACGTGATTTCCACGTGGGGCCCACGTGATTTCCGGTTGGGGCCCAAGTGATTTCCCCGTGGGGCCCACGTGATTTCCCCGTGGGGCCCACCTGATTTCCCCTTGAGGCCCACGTGATTTCCCCGTGGGGCCCACGTGATTTCCCCTGGGGGCCCACGTGATTTACCCTGGGGGCCCACGTGATTTCCCCGTGGGGCCCACGTGATTTCCCCTGAGGGCCCACGTGATTTCCCCGTGGGGCCCACGTGATTTCCCCGTGGGGCCCACATGATTTCCGGGTGGGGCCCACGTGATTTCCGGGTGGGGCCCACGTGATTTCCCTGTGGGGCCCACGTGATTTCCCCGTGGGGCCTACGTGATTTCCGGGTGGGGCCCACGTGATTTCCCCGTGGGGCCCACGTGATTTCCCCGTGGGGCCCACGTGATTTCCCCTGGGGGCCCACGTGATTTCCCCTGGGGGCCCACGTGATTTCCCCTGGGGGCCCACGTGATTTCCCCGTGGGGCCCACGTGATTTCCGGGTGGGGCCCACGTGATTTCCCCGTGGGGCCCACGTGATTTCCGGGTGGGGCCCACGTGATTTCCCTGTGGGGCCCACGTGATTTCCCCGTGGGGCCTACGTGATTTCCGGGTGGGGCCCACGTGATTTCCCCTGGGGGCTCACGTGATTTCCCCTGGGGGCCAACGTGATTTCCCCGTGGGGCCCACGTGATTTCAGGGTGGGGCCCACGTGATTTCCGGGTTGGGGCCACGTGATTTCCACTGGGGGCCCACGTGATTTCCCCGTGGGGCCCACGTGATTTCCCCGTGGGGCCCACGTGATTTCCCCGTGGGGCCCATGTGATTTCCGGGTGGGGCCCACGTGATTTCCCCGTGGGGCCCATGTCATTTCCCCGTGGGGCCCACGTGATTTCCCCTGGGGGCCCACGTGATTTCCCCTGGGGGCCCACGTGATTTCCCCGTGGGGCCCACGTGATTTCTGGGTGGGGCCCACGTGATTTCCACGTGGGGCCCACGTGATTTCCGGTTGGGGCCCACGTGATTTCCCCGTGGGGCCCACGTGATTTCCCCGTGGGGCCCACCTGATTTCCCCTTGAGGCCCACGTGATTTCCCCGTGGGGCCCACGTCATTTCCCCTGGGGGCCCACGTGATTTCCCCTGGGGGCCCACGTGATTTCCCCGTGGGGCCCACGTGATTTCCCCTGGGGGCCCACGTGATTTCCCCGTGGGGCCCACGTGATTTCCCCGTGGGGCCCACATGATTTCCGGGTGGGGCCCACGTGATTTCCGGGTGGGGCCCACGTGATTTCCCTGTGGGGCCCACGTGATTTCCCCGTGGGGCCCACGTGATTTCCCCTGGGGGCCCAAGTGATTTCCCCTGGGGGACCCCGTGATTTCCCCGTGGGGCCCACGTGATTTCCCGGTGGGGCCCACGTGATTTCCCCTGGGGGCCCACGTGATTTCCGGGTGGGGCCCACGTGATTTCCCCGTGGTGCCCACATGATTTCCCCTGGGGGCCCACGTGATTTCTCCTGGGGGCCCACGTGATTTCCCCAGGGGGCCCACGTGATTTCCCCGTGGGGCCCACGTGATTTCCCCGTGGGGCCCATGTGATTTCCGGGTGGGGCCCACGTGACTTCCCCGTGGGGCCCATGTGATTTCCCCGTGGGGCCCACGTGATTTCCCCTGGGGGCCCACGTGATTTCCCCGTGGGGCCCACGTGGTTTCCCCTGGGGGCCCACGTGATTTCCCCGTGGGGCCCACGTGATTTCCCCGTGGGGTCCACGTGATATCCCCGTGGGGCCCACGTGATTTCCGGGTGGGGCCCATGTGATTTCCGGGTGGGGCCCACGTGAATTCCCCTGGGGGCCCACGTGATTTCCCCTGGGGGCCCACGTGATTTCCCCTGGGGGCCCACGTGATTTCCCCTGGGGGCCCACGTGATTTCCCCGTGGGGCCCACATGATTTCTGGGTGGGGCCCACGTGATTTCCACGTGGGGCCCACGTCATTTCCGGTTGGGGCCCACGTGATTTCCCCGTGGGGCCCACGTGATTTCCCCGTGGGGCCCACCTGATTTCCCCTTGAGGCCCACGTGATTTCCCCGTGGGGCCCACGTGATTTCCCCTGGGGGCCCACGTGATTTCCCCTGGGGGCCCACGTGATTTCCCCGTGGGGCCCACGTGATTTCCCCTGGGGGCCCACGTGATTTCCCCGTGGGGCCCACGTGATTTCCCCGTGGGGCCCACATGATTTCCGGGTGGGGCCCACGTGATTTCCGGGTGGGGCCCACGTGATTTCCCTGTGGGGCCCACGTGATTTCCCCGTGGGGCCCACGTGATTTCCCCTGGGGGCCCAAGTGATTTCCCCTGGGGGACCACGTGATTTCCCAGTGGGGCCCACGTGATTTCCCGGTGGGGCCCACGTGATTTCCCCGTGGGGCCCACGTGATTTCCCCGTGGGGCCCACATGATTTCCGGGTGGGGCCCACGTGATTTCCGGGTGGGGCCCACGTGATTTCCCTGTGGGGCCCACGTGATTTCCCCGTGCGGCCCACGTGATTTCCCCGTGGGGCCCACATGATTTCCGGGTGGGGCCCACGTGATTTCCGGGTGGGGCCCACGTGATTTCACCTGGGGGCCCACGTGGTTTCCCCTGGGGGCCCACGTGATTTCCGGGTGGGGCCCACGTGATTTCCCCGTGGGGTCCACGTGATATCCCCGTGGGGCCCACGTGATTTCCGGGTGGGGCCCATGTGATTTCCGGGTGGGGCCCACGTGAATTCCCCTGGGGGCCCACGTGATTTCCCCTGGGGGCCCACGTGATTTCCCCTGGGGGCCCACGTGATTTCCCCTGGGGGCCCACGTGATTTCCCCGTGGGGCCCACGTGATTTCTGGGTGGGGCCCACGTGATTTCCACGTGGGGCCCACGTGATTTCCGGTTGGGGCCCACGTGATTTCCCCGTGGGGCCCACGTGATTTCCCCGTGGGGCCCACCTGATTTCCCCTTGAGGCCCACGTGATTTCCCCGTGGGGCCCACGTGATTTCCCCTGGGAGCCCACGTGATTTCCCCTGGGGGCCCACGTGATTTCCCCGTGGGGCCCACGTGATTTCCCCTGGGGGCCCACGTGATTTCCCCGTGGGGCCCACGTGATTTCCCCGTGGGGCCCACATGATTTCCGGGTGGGGCCCACGTGATTTCCGGGTGGGGCCCACGTGATTTCCCTGTGGGGCCCACGTGATTTCCCCGTGGGGCCCACGTGATTTCCCCTGGGGGCCCAAGTGATTTCCCCTGGGGGACCACGTGATTTCCCCGTGGGGCCCACGTGATTTCCCGGTGGGGCCCACGTGATTTCCCCGGGGGGCCCACGTGATTTCCGGGTGGGGCCCACGTGATTTCCCCGTGGTGCCCACATGATTTCCCCTGGGGGCCCACGTGATTTCTCCTTGGGGCCCACGTGATTTCCCCAGGGGGCCCACGTGATTTCCCCGTGGGGCCCACGTGATTTCCCCGTGGGGCCCATGTGATTTCCGGGTTGGGGCCCACGTGATTTCCCCGTGGGGCCCATGTGATTTCCCCGTGGGGCCCACGTGATTTCCCCTGGGGGCCCACGTGATTTCCCCGTGGGGCCCACGTGATTTCCGGTTGGGGCCCACGTGATTTCCCCGTGGGGCCCACGTGATTTCCCCGTGGGGCCCACCTGATTTCCCCTTGAGGCCCACGTGATTTCCCCGTGGGGCCCACGTGATTTCCCCTGGGGGCCCACGTGATTTCCCCTGGGGGCCCACGTGATTTCCCCGTGGGGCCCACGTGATTTCCCCTGGGGGCCCACGTGATTTCCCCGTGGGGCCCACGTGATTTCCCCGTGGGGCCCACATGATTTCCGGGTGGGGCCCACGTGATTTCCGGGTGGGGCCCACGTGATTTCCCCGTGGGGCCCACGTGATTTCCCCGTGGGGCCCACGTGATTTCCCCGTGGGGCCCACATGATTTCCGGGTGGGGCCCACGTGATTTCCGGGTGGGGCCCACGTGATTTCCCCTGGGGGCCCACGTGATTTCCGGGTGGGGCCCACGTGATTTCCCCGTGGGGCCCACGTGATTTCACCTGGGGGCCCACGTGGTTTCCCCTGGGGGCCCACGTGATTTCCCCGTGGGGACCACGTGATTTCCGGGTGGGGCCCACGTGATTTCCCCGTGGGGTCCACGTGATATCCCCGTGGGGCCCACGTGATTTCCGGGTGGGGCCCATGTGATTTCCGGGTGGGGCCCACGTGAATTCCCCTGGGGGCCCACGTGATTTCCCCTGGGGGCCCACCTGATTTCCCCTGGGGGCCAACGTGATTTCCCCGTGGGGCCCACGTGATTTCCCGTGGGGGCTCACGTGATTTCCCCGTGGGACCCACGTGATTTCCCGGTGGGGCCCACGTGCTTTCCGGGTGGGGCCCACGTGATTTCCTGGTGGGGCCCACGTGATTTCCGGGTGGGGCCCACGTGATTTCCGTGTGGGGCCCACGTGATTTCCCTGTGGGGCCCACGTGATTTCCCCTGGGGGCCCACCTGATTTCCCCTGGGGGCCAACGTGATTTCCCCGTGGGGCCCACGTGATTTCCCGTGGGGGCTCACGTGATTTCCCCGTGGGACCCACGTGATTTCCCGTGGGGCCCACGTGATTTCCGGGTGGGGCCCACGTGATTTCCGGGTGGGGCCCAAGTGATTTCCCCTGGGGGCCCACGTGATTTCCCCTTGGGACCCACGTTATTTCCCCGTAGGGCCCACGTGATTTCCCCATGGGGCCCACGTGATTTCCGGGTGTGGCCCACGTGATTTCCGCGTGGGGCCCACGTGATTTCCCCGTGGGGCCCACGTGATTTCCCCTGGGGGCCCACGTGATTTCCCCTCGGGGCCCAAGTGACTTCCCTGTGGGGCCCACGTGATTTCCCCTTGGGGCCCACGTGATTTCCCCTGGGGGCCACGTGATTTCCCAGTGGGGCCCACGTGATTTCCCGGTGGGGCCCACGTGATTTTCCCGTGGGGCCCACGTGATTTCCCCGTGGGGCCCACGTGATTTCCCAGTGGGGCCCACGTGATTTCCCTGTGGGGCCCACTTGATTTCCCCTGGGGCTCACGTGATTTCCCCGTGGGGCCCACGTGATTTCCCCTGGGGGCCCACGTGATTTCCCCTGGGGGCCCACGTGATTTCCGGGTGGGGCCCACGTGATTTCCCCGTGGGGCCCACCTGATTTCCGGTTGGGGCCCACGTGATTTCCCTGTGGGGCCCTCGTGATTTCCCCGTGGGGCCTACATGATTTCCGGGTGGGGCCCACGTGATTTCCCCGTGGGGCCCACGTGATTTCCCCGTGGGGCCCACGTGATTTCCCCTGGGGGCTCACGTTATTTCCCCTGGGGGCCCACGTGATTTCCCCGTGGGGCCCACGTGATTTCAGGGTGGGGCCCACGTGATTTCCGGGTGGGGGCCACGTGATTTCCACTGGGGGCCCACGTGATTTCCCCGTGGGGCCCACGTGATTTCCCCTGGGGGCCCACGTGATTTCCCCGTGGGCCCCACGTGATTTCCCCGTGGGGCCCACTTGATTTCCGGGTGGGGCCCATGTGATTTCCGGGTGGGGCCCACGTGATTTCCCCTGGGGGCCCACGTGATTTCCCCGTGGGGCCCACGTGATTTCCCCGTAGGGCCCACGTGATTTCACCTGGGGGCCCACGTGATTTCCCCTGGGGGCCCACGTGATTTCCCCGTGGGGCCCACGTGATTTCCGGTTGGGGCCCACGTGATTTCCCCGTGGGGCCCACGTGATTTCAGGGTGGGGCCCACGTGATTTCCACGTTGGGCCCACGTGATTTCCCCGTGGGGCCCACGTGATTTCCCCTGGGGGCCCACGTGATTTCCCCGTGGGGCCCACGTGATTTCCGGGTGGGGCCCACGTGATTTCCCCGTGGGGCCCACGTGATTTCCCCGTGGGGCCCAAGTGATTTCCCCGTGGGTCCCACGTGATTTCCGGGTGGGGCCCACGTGATTTCCGGGTGGGGCCCACGTGATTTCCCCTGGGGGCCCACGTGATTTCCCCGTGGGGCCCACGTGATTTCCGGGTGGGGCCCACGTGATTTCCCCGTGGGGCCCACGTGATTTCCCCGTGGGGCCCACGTGATTTGCCCGTGGGGCCCACGTGATTTCCGGGTGGGGCCCACGTGATTTCCCCGTGGGGCCCACGTGATTTCCCCTGGGGGCTCACGAGATTCCCCGTGGGGCCCACGTGATTTCCCCGTGGGGCCCACGTGATTTCCCCGTGGGTCCCACGTGATTTCCGGGTGGGGCCCACGTGATTTCCAGGTGGGGCCCACGTGATTTCCCCTGGGGGCCCACGTGATTTCCCCGTGGGGCCCACGTGATTTCCCCTGGGGGCCCACGTGATTTCCCCGTGGGGTTCACGTGATTTCCCCGTGGGGCCCACGTGATTTCCCCGTGGGGCCCACGTGATTTCCCCTGGGGGCCCACGTGATTTACCCTGGGGGCCCACGTGATTTCCACGTGGGGACCACGTGATTTCCCCTGGGGGCCCACGTGATTTCCGGGTGGGGCCCACGTGATTTCCCCGTGGGGCCCACGTGATTTCCGGGTGGGGCCCACGTGATTTCCGGGTGGGGCCCACGTGATTTCCCCTGGGGGCCCACGTGACTTCCCCGTGGGGCCCACGTGATTTCCCCTGGGGGCCCACGTGATTTCCCCGTGGGGCCCACGTGATTTTCGGGTGGGGCCCACGTGATCTCCGTGTGGGGCCCACGTGATTTCCCCGTGGGGCCCACGTGACTTCCCCTGGGGGCCCACGTGATTTCCCCGTGGGGCACACGTGATTTCCCCTGGGGGCCCACGTTATTTCCCCTGAGGGGCCACGTGATTTCCCCGTGGGGCCCACGTGATTTCTCCTGGGGGCCCACGTGATTTCCCCTGGGGGTCCACGTGATTTCCGGGTGGGGCCCTCGTGATTTCCCCGTGGGGCCCACGTGATTTCCCCGTGGGGCCCACGTGATTTGCCCGTGGGGCCCACGTGATTTCCGGGTGGGGCCCACGTGATTTCCCCGTGGGGCCCACGTGATTTCCCCTGGGGGCTCACGAGATTCCCCGTGGGGCCCACGTGATTTCCCCGTGGGGCCCACGTGATTTCCCCGTGGGTCCCACGTGATTTCCGGGTGGGGCCCACGTGATTTCCGGGTGGGGCCCACGTGATTTCCCCTGGGGGCCCACGTGATTTCCCCGTGGGGCCCACGTGATTTCCCCTGGGGGCCCACGTGATTTCCCCGTGGGGTTCACGTGATTTCCCCGTGGGGCCCACGTGATTTCCTCGTGGGGCCCACGTGATTTCCCCTGGGGGCCCACGTGATTTACCCTGGGGGCCCACGTGATTTCCCCGTGGGGACCACGTGATTTCCCCTGGGGGCCCACGTGATTTCCGGGTGGGGCCCACGTGATTTCCCCGTGGGGCCCACGTGATTTCCGGGTGGGGCCCACGTGATTTCCGGGTGGGGCCCACGTGATTTCCCCTGGGGGCCCACGTGATTTCCCCGTGGGGCCCACGTGATTTCCCCTGGGGGCCCACGTGATTTCCCCGTGGGGCCCACGTGATTTTCGGGTGGGGCCCACGTGATCTCCGTGTGGGGCCCACGTGATTTCCCCGTGGGGCCCACGTGACTTCCCCTGGGGGCCCACGTGATTTCCCCGTGGGGCACACGTGATTTCCCCTGGGGGCCCACGTTATTTCCCCTGAGGGGCCACGTGATTTCCCCGTGGGGCCCACGTGATTTCTCCTGGGGGCCCACGTGATTTCCCCTGGGGGTCCACGTGATTTCCGGGTGGGGCCCTCGTGATTTCCCCGTGGGGCCCACGTGATTTCCCCTGGGGGCCCACGTGATTTTCCCGTGGGGCCCACGTGATTTCCGGGTGGGGCCCACGTGATTTCCGCGTGGGGCCCACGTGATTTCCCCTGGGGGCCCACGTGATTTCCCCGTGGGGCCCACGTGATTTCCGGGTGGGGCCCACGTGATTTACCCGTGTGGCCCACGTGATTTCCCCGTGGGGCCCACGTTATTTCCCCGTGGGGCCCACGTGATTTCCGGGTGGGGCCCACGTGATTTCCCCGTGGGGCCCACGTGATTTCCCCTGGGGGCCCACGTGATTTCCCCACGGGGGCCCACGTGATTTCCCCGTGGGGCCCACGTGATTTCCCCTGGGGGCCCAAGTGATTTCCCCTGGGGGCCCACGTGATTTCCCCGTGGGGCCCACGTGATTTCCGGGTGGGGCCCACGTGATTTCCCCGGGGGGCCCACGTGATTTCCGGGTGGGGCCCACGTGATTTCCCCGTGGTGCCCACATTATTTCCCCTAGGGGCCCACGTGATTTCTCCTGGGGGCCCACGTGATTTCCCCAGGGGGCCCACGTGATTTCCCCGTGGGGCCCACGTGATTTCCCCGTGGGGCCCATGTGATTTCCGGGTGGGGCCCACGTGATTTCCCCGTGGGGCCATGTGATTTCCCCGTGGGGCCCACGTGATTTCCCCTGGGGGCCCTCGTGATTTCCCCTGGGGGCCCACGTGTTTTCCCCGTGGGGCCCACGTGATTTCCGGGTGGGGCCCTCGTGATTTCCACGTGGGGCCCACGTGATTTCCGGTTGGGGCCCACGTGATTTCCCCGTGGGGCCCACGTGATTTCCCCGTGGGGCCCACCTGATTTCCCCTTGGGGCCCACGTGATTTCCCCGTGGGGCCCACGTGATTTCCCCTGGGGGCCCAGGTTATTTCCCCTGGGGGCCCACGTGATTTCCCCGTGGGGCCCACGTGATTTCCCTGGGGGCCCACGTGATTTCCCCGTGGGGCCCACGTGATTTCCCCGTGGGGCCCACATGATTTCCGGGTGGGGCCCACGTGATTTCCGGGTGGGGCCCACGTGATTTCCCCTGGGGGCCCACGTGATTTCCGGGTGGGGCCCACGTGATTTCCCCGTGGGGCCCACGTGATTTCACCTGGGGGCCCACGTGGTTTCCCCTGGGGGCCCACGTGATTTCCCCGTGGGGCCCACGTGATTTCCGGGTGGGGCCCACGTGATTTCCCCGTGGGGTCCACGTGATATCCCCGTGGGGCCCACGTGATTTCCGGGTGGGGCCCATGTGATTTCCGGGTGGGGCCCACGTGAATTCCCCTGGGGGCCCACGTGATTTCCCCTGGGGGCCCACGTGATTTCCCCTGGTGGCCCACGTGATTTTCCCGTGGGGCCCACGTGATTTCCCCTGGGGGCCCACGTGATTTCCCCGTGGGCCCCACGTGATTTCCCCTGGGGGCCCACGTGATTTCCCCTGGGGGCCCAAGTGATTTCCCCGTGGGGCCCACGTGATTTCCCCTGGGGGCCCACGTGATTTCCCCGTGGGGCCCACGTGATTTCCCCTGGGGGCCCACGTGATTTCCGGGTGGGGCCCACGTGATTTCCGTGTGGGGCCCACGTGATTTCCCTGTGGGGCCCACGTGATTTCCCCTGGGGGCCCACGTGATTTCCCCTGGGGGCCCACGTGATTTCCCCTGGGGGCCCACGTGATTTCCCCGTTGGGCCCACGTGATTTCCGGGTGGGGCCAACGTGATTTCCCCGTGGGGCCCTCGTGATTTCCCCGTTGGGCCCACCTGATTTCCCCTGGGGGCCAACGTGATTTCCCCGTGGGGCCCACGTGATTTCCCGTGGGGGCTCACGTGATTTCCCCGTGGGACCCACGTGATTTCCCGTGGGGCCCACGTGATTTCCGGGTGGGGCCCACGTGATTTCCGGGTGGGGCCCAAGTGATTTCCCCTGGGGGCCCACGTGATTTCCCCTTGGGACCCACGTTATTTCCCCGTAGGGCCCACGTGATTTCCCCATGGGGCCCACGTGATTTCCGGGTGTGGCCCACGTGATTTCCGCGTGGGGCCCACGTGATTTCCCCGTGGGGCCCACGTGATTTCCCCGTGGGGCCCACGTGATTTCCCCTGGGGGCCCACGTGATTTCCCCTCGGGGCCCAAGTGACTTCCCTGTGGGGCCCACGTGATTTCCCCTGGGGGCCCACGTGATTTCCCCTGGGGGCCACGTGATTTCCCAGTGGGGCCCACGTGATTTCCCGGTGGGGCCCACGTGATTTTCCCGTGGGGCCCACGTGATTTCCCCGTGGGGCCCACGTGATTTCCCAGTGGGGCCCACGTGATTTCCCTGTGGGGCCCACTTGATTTCCCCTGGGGCTCACGTGATTTCCCCGTGGGGCCCACGTGATTTCCCCTGGGGGCCCACGTGATTTCCCCTGGGGGCCCACGTGATTTCCGGGTGGGGCCCACGTGATTTCCCCGTGGGGCCCACCTGATTTCCGGTTGGGGCCCACGTGATTTCCCTGTGGGGCCCTCGTGATTTCCCCGTGGGGCCTACATGATTTCCGGGTGGGGCCCACGTGATTTCCCCGAGGGGCCCACGTGATTTCCCCGTGGGGCCCACGTGATTTCCCCTGGGGGCTCACGTTATTTCCCCTGGGGGCCCACGTGATTTCCCCGTGGGGCCCACGTGATTTCAGGGTGGGGCCCACGTGATTTCCGGGTGGGGGCCACGTGATTTCCACTGGGGGCCCACGTGATTTCCCCGTGGGGCCCACGTGATTTCCCCTGGGGGCCCACGTGATTTCCCCGTGGGCCCCACGTGATTTCCCCGTGGGGCCCACTTGATTTCCGGGTGGGGCCCATGTGATTTCCGGGTGGGGCCCACGTGATTTCCCCTGGGGGCCCACGTGATTTCCCCGTGGGGCCCACGTGATTTCCCCGTAGGGCCCACGTGATTTCACCTGGGGGCCCAAGTGATTTCCCCTGGGGGCCCACGTGATTTCCCCGTGGGGCCCACGTGATTTCCGGTTGGGGCCCACGTGATTTCCCCGTGGGGCCCACGTGATTTCAGGGTGGGGCCCACGTGATTTCCACGTTGGGCCCACGTGATTTCCCCGTGGGGCCCACGTGATTTCCCCTGGGGGCCCACGTGATTTCCCCGTGGGGCCCACGTGATTTCCGGGTGGGGCCCACGTGATTTCCCCGTGGGGCCCACGTGATTTCCCCGTGGGGCCCAAGTGATTTCCCCGTGGGTCCCACGTGATTTCCGGGTGGGGCCCACGTGATTTCCGGGTGGGGCCCACGTGATTTCCCCTGGGGGCCCACGTGATTTCCCCGTGGGGCCCACGTGATTTCCGGGTGGGGCCCACGTGATTTCCCCGTGGGGCCCACGTGATTTCCCCGTGGGGCCCACGTGATTTGCCCGTGGGGCCCACGTGATTTCCGGGTGGGGCCCACGTGATTTCCCCGTGGGGCCCACGTGATTTCCCCTGGGGGCTCACGAGATTCCCCGTGGGGCCCACGTGATTTCCCCGTGGGGCCCACGTGATTTCCCCGTGGGTCCCACGTGATTTCCGGGTGGGGCCCACGTGATTTCCGGGTGGGGCCCACGTGATTTCCCCTGGGGGCCCACGTGATTTCCCCGTGGGGCCCACGTGATTTCCCCTGGGGGCCCACGTGATTTCCCCGTGGGGTTCACGTGATTTCCCCGTGGGGCCCACGTGATTTCCCCGTGGGGCCCACGTGATTTCCCCTGGGGGCCCACGTGATTTACCCTGGGGGCCCACGTGATTTCCCCGTGGGGACCACGTGATTTCCCCTGGGGGCCCACGTGATTTCCGGGTGGGGCCCACGTGATTTCCCCGTGGGGCCCACGTGATTTCCGGGTGGGGCCCACGTGATTTCCGGGTGGGGCCCACGTAATTTCCCCTGGGGGCCCACGTGATTTCCCCGTGGGGCCCACGTGATTTCCCCTGGGGGCCCACGTGATTTCCCCGTGGGGCCCACGTGATTTTCGGGTGGGGCCCACGTGATTTCCCCGTGGGGCCCACCTGATTTCCGGGTGGGGCCCACGTGATTTCCGGGTGGGGCCCACGTGATTTCCCCTGGGGGCCCACGTGATTTCCCCGTGGGGCCCACGTGATTTCCCCTGGGGGCCCACGTGATTTCCCCGTGGGGCCCACGTGATTTTCGGGTGGGGCCCACGTGATTTCCCCGTGGGGCCCACCTGATTTCCGGGTGGGGCCCACGTGATTTCCGGGTGGGGCCCACGTGATTTCCCCTGGGGGCCCACGTGATTTCCCCTGGGGGCCCACGTGATTTCCGGGTGGGGCCCACGTGATTTCCCCGTGGGGCCCACCTGATTTCCGGTTGGGGCCCACGTGATTTCCCTGTGGGGCCCTCGTGATTTCCCCGTGGGGCCTACATGATTTCCGGGTGGGGCCCACGTGATTTCCCCGTGGGGCCCACGTGATTTCCCCGTGGGGCCCACGTGATTTCCCCTGGGGGCTCACGTTATTTCCCCTGGGGGCCCACGTGATTTCCCCGTGGGGCCCACGTGATTTCAGGGTGGGGCCCACGTGATTTCCGGGTGGGGGCCACGTGATTTCCACTGGGGGCCCACGTGATTTCCCCGTGGGGCCCACGTGATTTCCCCTGGGGGCCCACGTGATTTCCCCGTGGGCCCCACGTGATTTCCCCGTGGGGCCCACTTGATTTCCGGGTGGGGCCCATGTGATTTCCGGGTGGGGCCCACGTGATTTCCCCTGGGGGCCCACGTGATTTACCCGTGGGGCCCACGTGATTTCCCCGTAGGGCCCACGTGATTTCACCTGGGGGCCCACGTGATTTCCCCTGGGGGCCCACGTGATTTCCCCGTGGGGCCCACGTGATTTCCGGTTGGGGCCCACGTGATTTCCCCGTGGGGCCCACGTGATTTCAGGGTGGGGCCCACGTGATTTCCACGTTGGGCCCACGTGATTTCCCCGTGGGGCCCACGTGATTTCCCCTGGGGGCCCACGTGATTTCCCCGTGGGGCCCACGTGATTTCCGGGTGGGGCCCACGTGATTTACCCGTGGGGCCCACGTGATTTCCCCGTGGGGCCCAAGTGATTTCCCCGTGGGTCCCACGTGATTTCCCCGTGGGGCCCACGTGATTTCCGGGTGGGGCCCACGTGATTTCCCCTGGGGGCCCACGTGATTTCCCCGTGGGGCCCACGTGATTTCCGGGTGGGGCCCACGTGATTTCCCCGAGGGGCCCACGTGATTTCCCCGTGGGGCCCACGTGATTTGCCCGTGGGGCCCACGTGATTTCCGGATGGGGCCCACGTGATTTCCCCGTGGGGCCCACGTGATTTCCCCTGGGGGCTCACGAGATTCCCCGTGGGGCCCACGTGATTTCCCCGTGGGGCCCACGTGATTTCCCCGTGGGTCCCACGTGATTTCCGGGTGGGGCCCACGTGATTTCCGGGTGGGGCCCACGTGATTTCCCCTGGGGGCCCACGTGATTTCCCCGTGGGGCCCACGTGATTTCCCCTGGGGGCCCACGTGATTTCCCCGTGGGGTTCACGTGATTTCCCCGTGGGGCCCACGTGATTTCCCCGTGGGGCCCACGTGATTTCCCCTGGGGGCCCACGTGATTTACCCTGGGGGCCCACGTGATTTCCCCGTGGGGACCACGTGATTTCCCCTGGGGGCCCACGTGATTTCCGGGTGGGGCCCACGTGATTTCCCCGTGGGGCCCACGTGATTTCCGGGTGGGGCCCACGTGATTTCCGGGTGGGGCCCACGTGATTTCCCCTGGGGGCCCACGTGATGTCCCCGTGGGGCCCACGTGATTTCCCCTGGGGGCCCACGTGATTTCCCCGTGGGGCCCACGTGATTTTCGGGTGGGGCCCACGTGATCTCCGTGTGGGGCCCACGTGATTTCCCCGTGGGGCCCACGTGACTTCCCCTGGGGGCCCACGTGATTTCCCCGTGGGGCACACGTGATTTCCCCTGGGGGCCCACGTTATTTCCCCTGAGGGGCCACGTGATTTCCCCGTGGGGCCCACGTGATTTCTCCTGGCGGCCCACGTGATTTCCCCTGGGGGTCCACGTGATTTCCGGGTGGGGCCCTCGTGATTTCCCCGTGGGGCCCACGTGATTTCCCCTGGGGGCCCACGTGATTTTCCCGTGGGGCCCACGTGATTTCCGGGTGGGGCCCACGTGATTTCCGCGTGGGGCCCACGTGATTTCCCCTGGGGGCCCACGTGATTTCCCCGTGGGGCCCACGTGATTTCCGGGTGGGGCCCACGTGATTTACCCGTGTGGCCCACGTGATTTCCCCGTGGGGCCCACGTTATTTCCCCGTGGGGCCCACGTGATTTCCGGGTGGGGCCCACGTGATTTCCCCGTGGGGCCCACGTGATTTCCCCTGGGGGCCCACGTGATTTCCCCACGGGGGCCCACGTGATTTCCCCGTGGGGCCCACGTGATTTCCCCTGGGGGCCCAAGTGATTTCCCCTGGGGGCCCACGTGATTTCCCCGTGGGGCCCACGTGATTTCCGGGTGGGGCCCACGTGATTTCCCCGGGGGGCCCACGTGATTTCCGGGTGGGGCCCACGTGATTTCCCCGTGGTGCCCACATTATTTCCCCTAGGGGCCCACATGATTTCTCCTGGGGGCCCACGTGATTTCCCCAGGGGGCCCACGTGATTTCCCCGTGGGGCCCACGTGATTTCCCCGTGGGGCCCATGTGATTTCCGGGTGGGGCCCACGTGATTTCCCCGTGGGGCCATGTGATTTCCCCGTGGGGCCCACGTGATTTCCCCTGGGGGCCCTCGTGATTTCCCCTGGGGGCCCACGTGTTTTCCCCGTGGGGCCCACGTGATTTCCGGGTGGGGCCCTCGTGATTTCCACGTGGGGCCCACGTGATTTCCGGTTGGGGCCCACGTGATTTCCCCGTGGGGCCCACGTGATTTCCCCGTGGGGCCCACCTGATTTCCCCTTGGGGCCCACGTGATTTCCCCGTGGGGCCCACGTGATTTCTGGGTAGGGCCCACGTGATTTCCGGGTGGGGCCCACGTGATTTCCCCGTGGGGCCCACGTGATTTTCCCGTAGGGCCCACGTGATTTCCGGGTGGGGCCCACGTGATTTCCCCGTCAGGCAAACGTGATTTCCGGGTGGGGCCCACGTGATTTCCCCGTGGGGTCCACGTGATTTCCCCGTGGGGCCCACGTGATTTCCTCTGGGGGCCCACGTGATTTCCCCGTGGGGCCCACGTGATTTCCCCTGGGGGCCCACGTTATTTCCCCTGAGGGGCCACGTGATTTCCCCGTGGGGCCCAAGTGATTTCTCCTGGGGGCCCACGTGATTTCCCCTGGGGGTCCACGTGATTTCCGGGTGGGGCCCTCGTGATTTCCCCGTGGGGCCCACGTGATTTCCCCTGGTGGCCCACGTGATGTTCCCGTGGGGCCCACGTGATTTCCGGGTGGGGCCCACGTGATTTCCCCTGGGGGCCCACGTGATTTCCCCGTGGGGCCCACGTGATTTCCCCGTGGGGCCCACGTGTTTTCCCCGTGGGGCCCACGTGATTTTCCCGTGGTGCCCACGTGATTTCCCCTGGGGGCCCACGTGATTTCCCCGTGGGGCCCACGTGAATTCCCCGTGGGGCCCACGTGATTTCCCCGTGGGGTCCACGTGATTTCAACTGAGGGCCTACGTGATTTTCCCGTGGGGCCCACGTGATTTCCCCTGGGGCCCACGTGATTTCCGCTGGGGGCCCCCGTGATTTCCCCTTGGGGCCCACGTGATTTCCCCGTGGGGCCCCCGTGATTTCCGGGTGGGGCCCACGTGATTTCCCCTGGGGGCCCACGTGATTTCCCCGTGGGGCCCAAGTGATTTCTCCTGGGGGCCCACGTGATTTCCCCTGGGGTTCCACGTGATTTCCGGGTGGGGCCCTCGTGATTTCCCCGTGGGGCCGACGTGATTTCCCCTGGTGGCCCACGTGATTTTCCCGTGGGGCCCACGTGATTTCCGGGTGGGGCCCACGTGATTTCCCCTGGGGGCCCACGTGATTTCCCCGTGGGGCCCACGTGATTTCCCCGTGGGGCCCACGTGATTTCCCCGTGGGGCCCAAGTGATTTCTCCTGGGGGCCCACGTGATTTCCCCTGGGGGTCCACGTGATTTCCGGGTGGGGCCCTCGTGATTTCCCCGTGGGGCCCAAGTGATTTCTCCTGGGGGCCCACGTAATTTCCCCTGGGGGCCCACGTGATTTCCCCGTGGGGACCACGTGATTTCCCCTGGGGGCCCACGTGATTTCCCCGTGGGGCCCACGTGATTTCCCCGTGGGGCCCACGTGATTTCCGGGTGGGGCCCACGTGATTTCCGGGTGGGACCCACGTGATTTCCCCTGGGGGCCCACGTGATTTCCCCGTGGGGCCCACGTGATTTCCCCTGGGGGCCCACGTGATTTCCCCGTGGGGCCCACGTGATTTCCGGGTGGGGCCCACGTGATTTCCGGGTGGGGCCCACGTGATTTCCCCTGGGGGCCCACGTGATTTCCCCGTGGGGCCCACGTGATTTCCCCTGGGGGCCCACGTGATTTCCCCTGGGGGCCCACGTTATTTCCCCGTGGGGCCCACGTGATTTCCCCTGGGGGCCCACGTGATTTCCGGGTGGGGCCCACGTGATTTCCGGGTGGGGCCCACGTGATTTCCCTGTGGGGCCCACGTGATTTCCCCTGGGGGCCCACGTGATTTCCCCTGGGGGCCAACGTGATTTCCCCTGGGGGCCCACGTGATTTCCCCGTTGGGCCCACGTGATTTCCGGGTGGGGCCAACGTGATTTCCCCGTGGGGCCCACGTGATTTCCCCGTTGGGCCCACCTGATTTCCCCTGGCGGCCAACGTGATTTCCCCGTGGGGCCCACGTGATTTCCCGTGGGGGCTCACGTGATTTCCCCGTGGGACCCACGTGATTTCCCGTGGGGCCCACGTGATTTCCGGGTGGGGCCCACGTGATTTCCGGGTGGGGCCCAAGTGATTTCCCCTGGGGGCCCACGTGATTTCCCCGTGGGACCCACGTTATTTCCCCGTAGGGCCCACGTGATTTCCCCATGGGGCCCACGTGATTTCCGGGTGTGGCCCACGTGAGTTCCGCGTGGGGCCCACGTGATTTCCGCGTGGGGCCCACGTGATTTCCGCGTGGGGCCCACGTGATTTCCCCGTGGGGCCCACGTGATTTCCCCGTGGGGCCCACGTAATTTCCCCTGGGGGCCCACGAGATTTCCCCTCGGGGCCCAAGTGACTTCCCTGTGGGGCCCACGTGATTTCCCCTGGGGGCCCACGTGATTTCCCCTGGGGGCCACGTGATTTCCCAGTGGGGCCCACGTGATTTCCCGGTGGGGCCCACGTGATTTTCCCGTGGGGCCCACGTGATTTCCCCGTGGGGCCCACGTGATTTCCCAGTGGGGCCCACGTGATTTCCCTGTGGGGCCCACTTGATTTCCCCTGGGGCTCACGTGATTTCCCCGTGGGGCCCACGTGATTTCCCCTGGGGGCCCACGTGATTTCCCCTGGGGGCCCACGTGATTTCCCCGTGGGGCCCACGTGATTTCCCCTGGGGGCCCAAGTGATTTCCCCTGGGGGCCCACGTGATTTCCCCTGGGGGCCCACGTGATTTCCGGGTGGGGCCCACGTGATTTCCCCGTGGGGCCCACGTGATTTCCGGTTGGGGCCCACGTGATTTCCCTGTGGGGCCCACGTGATTTCCCCGTGGGGCCTACGTGATTTCCGGGTGGGGCCCACGTGATTTCCCCGTGGGGCCCACGTGATTTCCCCGTGGGGCCCACGTGATTTCCCCTGGGGGCTCACGTGATTTCCCCTGGGGGCCCACGTGATTTCCCCGTGGGGCCCACGTGATTTCAGGGTGGGGCCCACGTGATTTCCGGGTGGGGGCCACGTGATTTCCACTGGGGGCCCACGTGATTTCCCCTGGGGGCCCACGTGATTTCCCCGTAGGGCCCACGTGATTTCACCTGGGGGCTCACGTGATTTCCCCTGGGGGCCCACGTGATTTCCCCGTAGGGCCCACGTGATTTCCCCGTAGGGCCCACGTGATTTCAGGGTGGGGCCCACGTGATTTCCACGTTGGGCCCACGTGATTTCCCCGTGGGGCCCACGTGATTTCCCCTGGGGGCCCACGTGATTTCCCCGTGGGGCCCACGTGATTTCCGGGTGGGGCCCACGTGATTTCCCCGTGGGGCCCACGTGATTTCCCCGTGGGGCCCAAGTGATTTCCCCGTGGGTCCCACGTGATTTCCGGGTGGGGCCCACATGATTTCCGGGTGGGGCCCACGTGATTTCCCCTGGGGGCCCACGTGATTTCCCCGTGGGGCCCACGTGATTTCCGGGTGGGGCCCACGTGATTTCCCCGTGGGGCCCACGTGATTTCCCCGTGGGGCCCACGTGATTTGCCCGTGGGGCCCACGTGATTTCCGGGTGGGGCCCACGTGATTTCCCCGTGGGGCCCACGTGATTTCCCCTGGGGGCTCACGAGATTCCCCGTGGGGCCCACGTGATTTCCCCGTGGGGCCCACGTGATTTCCCCGTGGGTCCCACGTGATTTCCGGGTGGGGCCCACGTGATTTCCGGGTGGGGCCCACGTGATTTCCCCTGGGGGCCCACGTGATTTCCCCGTGGGGCCCACGTGATTTCCCCTGGGGGCCCACGTGATTTCCCCGTGGGGTTCACGTGATTTCCCCGTGGGGCCCACGTGATTTCCCCGTGGGGCCCACGTGATTTCCCCTGGGGGCCCACGTGATTTCCCCGTGGGGACCACGTGATTTCCCCTGGGGGCCCACGTGATTTCCCCGTGGGGCCCACGTGATTTCCCCGTGGGGCCCACGTGATTTCCGGGTGGGGCCCACGTGATTTCCGGGTGGGGCCCACGTGATTTCCCCTGGGGGCCCACGTGATTTCCCCGTGGGGCCCACGTGATTTCCCCTGGGGGCCCACGTGATTTCCCCGTGGGGCCCACGTGATCTTCGGGTGGGGCCCACGTGATCTCCGTGTGGGGCCCACGTGATTTCCCCGTGGGGCCCACGTGACTTCCCCTTGGGGCCCACGTGATTTCCACGTGGGGCACACGTGATTTCCCCTGGGGGCCCACGTTATTTCCCCTGAGGGGCCACGTGATTTCCCCGTGGGGCCCACGTGATTTCTCCTGGGGGCCCACGTGATTTCCCCTGTGGGTCCACGTGATTTCCGGGTGGGGCCCTCGTGATTTCCCCGTGGGGCCCACGTGATTTCCCCTTGGGGGCCTCGTGATTTTCCCGTGGGGCCCACGTGATTTCCGGGTGGGGCCCACGTGATTTCCGCGTGGGGCCCACGTGATTTCCCCTGGGGGCCCACGTGATTTCCCCGTGGGGCCCACGTGATTTCCGGGTGGGGCCCACGTGATTTACCCGTGTGGCCCACGTGATTTCCCCGTGGGGCCCACGTGATTTCCCCGTGGGGCCCACGTGATTTCCGGGTGGGGCCCACGTGATTTCCCCGTGGGGCCCACGTGATTTCCCCTGGGGGCCCACGTGATTTCCCCACGGGGGCCCACGTGATTTCCCCGTGGGGCCCACGTGATTTCCCCTGGGGGCCCAAGTGATTTCCCCTGGGGGCCCACGTGATTTCCCCGTGGGGCCCACGTGATTTCCGGGTGGGGCCCACGTGATTTCCCCGGGGGGCCCACGTGAGTTCCGGGTGGGGCCCACGTGATTTCCCCGTGGTGCCCACATGATTTCCCCTAGGGGCCCACGTGATTTCTCCTGGGGGCCCACGTGATTTCCCCAGGGGGCCCACGTGATTTCCCCGTGGGGCCCACGTGATTTCCCCGTGGGGCCCATGTGATTTCCGGGTGGGGCCCACGTGATTTCCCCGTGGGGCCATGTGATTTCCCCGTGGGGCCCACGTGATTTCCCCTGGGGGCCCACGTGATTTCCCCGTGGGGCTCACGTGATTTCCCCTGGGGGCCCCCGTGATTTCCCCGTGGGCCCACGTGATTTCCACGTGGGGCCCACGTAATTTCCAGGTGGGGCCCACGTGATTTCCCCGTGGGGCCCACGTGATTTCCCCTGGGTGCCCACGTGATTTCCCCTGGGGGCCCACGTGATTTTCCCTGGGGGCCCACGTGATTTCCCCGTGGGGCCCACGTGATTTCCGGGTGGGGCCCACGTGATTTCCCCTGGGGGCCCACGTGATTTCCCCGTGTGGCCCACGTGATTTCCCCGTGAGGCCCACGTGATTTCCCCATGGGGCCCACGTGATTTCCCCAGTGGGCCCACGTGATTTCCCCTGGGGGCCCACGTGATTTCCCCGTGGGGCCCACCTGATTTCCCCGTGGGGCCCAAGTGATTTCCAGGTGGGGCCCACGTGATTTCCCCGTGGGGCCCACGTGATTTCCCCGTGGGGCCCACGTGATTTCCCCTGGGGGCCCAAGTGTTTTCCCCAGGGGGCCCACGTGATTTCCCCTGGGGGCCCACGTGATTTCCGGGTGGGGCACACGTGATTTCCCCGTGGGGCCCACGTGATTTCCGGGTGGGGCCCACGTGATTTCCCTGTGGGGCCCACGTGATTTCCCCGTGGGGCCCACGTGATTTCCGGGTGGGGCCCACGTGATTTCCCCGTGGGGCCCACGTGATTTCCCCGAGGGGCCCACGTGATTTCCAGGTGGGGCCCACGTGATTTCCCCGTGGGGCCCACGTGATTTCCGGGTGGGGGCCACGTGATTTCCACTGGGGGCCCACGTGATTTCCCCGTGGGGCCCACGTGATTTCCCCGTGGGGCCCACTTGATTTCCGGGTGGGGCCCACGTGATTTCCGGGTGGGGCCCACGTGATTTCCCCGTGGGGCCCACGTGATTTCCCCGAGGGGCCCACGTGATTTCCCCTGGGGACCCACGTGATTTACCCGTGGGGCCCACGTGATTTCCCCGGGGGGCCCACGTGATTTCCGGGTGGGACCCACGTGATTTCCCCGTGGGGCCGACGTGATTTCCCCTGGGGGCCCACGTGATTTCCCCGTGGGGCCCACGTGATTTCCGGGTGGGGCCCACGTGATTTCCGCGTGGGGCCCACGTGATTTTCCCTGGGGGCCCACGTGATTTCCCCAGGGGGCCCACGTGATTTCCCCTGGGGGCCCTCGTTATTTCCCCGTGGGGCCCACGTGATTTCCCCTTGGGGCCCCCGTGATTTCCCCTGGGGGCCCACGTGATTTCCCCGTGGGGCCCTCGTGATTTCCCCTGCGGGCCCTCGTGATTTCCCCTGGGGCCCACGTGATTTCCACTGGGGGCCCACGTGATTTCCCCGTGGGGCCAACCTGATTTCCCCGTGGGGCCCACGTGATTTCCGGGTGGGGCTCACGTGATTTCCGGGTGGCGCCCACGTGATTTCCCCGTGGGGCCCACATGATTTCCGGGTGGGGCCCACATGATTTCCCCCGGGGGCCCACGTGATTTCCCCCTGGGGCCCACGTGATTTCCCCTGGGGGCCCACGTGATTTCCCCGTGGGGCCCACCTGATTTCCCCGTGGGGCCCACGTGATTTCCGGGTGGGGCTCACGTGATTTCCGGGTGGCGCCCACGTGATTTCCCCTTGGGGCCCCCGTGATTTCCCCTGGGGGCCCACGTGATTTCCCCGTGGGGCCCCCGTGATTTCCCCTGGGGGCCCACGTGATTTCTCCGTGGGGCCCTCGTGATTTCCCCTGCGGGCCCTCGTGATTTCCCCTGGGGCCCACGTGATTTCCCCGTGGGGCCCACGTGATTTCCGGGTGGGGCTCACGTGATTTCCGGGTGGCGCCCACGTGATTTCCCCGTGGGGCGCACATGATTTCCGGGTGGGGCCCACGTGATTTCCCCCGGGGGCCCACGTGATTTCCCCCTGGGGCCCACGTGATTTCCCCTGGGGGCCCACGTGATTTCCCCGTGGGGCCCTCGTGATTTCCCCTGCGGGCCCTCGTGATTTCCCCTGGGGCCCACGTGATTTCCCCGTGGGGCCCACGTGATTTCCCCGTGGGGCCCACCTGATTTCCCCGTGGGGCCCACGTGATTTCCCCGTGGGGCCCACGTGATTTCCGGGTGGGGCCCACGTGATTTCCCCCGGGGGCCCACGTGATGTCCCCCTGGGTCCCACGTGATTTCCCCTGGGGGCCCACGTGATTTCCCCGTGGGGCCCACGTGATTTCCCCGTGGGGCCCACGTGATTTCCGGGTGGGGCTCACGTGATTTCCGGGTGGCGCCCACGTGATTTCCCCGTGGGGCCCACCTGATTTCCGGGTGGGGCCCACGTGATTTCCCCCGGGGGCCCACGTGATTTCCCCCTGGGGCCCACGTGATTTCCCCTGGGGGCCCACGTGATTTCCCCGTGGGGCCCACGTGATTTCCCCGTGGGGCCCACGTGATTTCTGGGTAGGGCCCACGTGATTTCCGTGTGGGGCCCACGTGATTTCCCCGTGGGGCCTACGTGATTTCCCCGTGGGGCCCACGTGATTTCCCCGTAGGGCCCACGTGATTTCCGGGTGGGACCCACGTGATTTCCCCGTGGGGCCCACGTGATTTCCGGGTGGGACCCACGTGATTTCCCCGTGGGGCCCACGTGATTTCCCCGTGGGGCCCACGTGATTTCCTCTGGGGGCCCACGTGATTTCCCCGTGGGGCCACGTGATTTCCCCGTGGGGCCCACGTGATTTCCCCTGGGGGCCCACGTGATTTCCCCTGGGGGCGCACGTTATTTCCCCGTGGGGCCCACGTGATTTCCTCTGGGGGCCCACGTTATTTCCCCTGAGGGGCGACGTGATTTCCCCGTGGGGCCCACGTGATTTCCCCTGGGGGCCCACGTGATTTCCCCTGGGGGCCCACGTGATTTCTGGGTGGGGCCCTCGTGATTTCCCCGTGGGGCCCACGTGAGTTCCCCTGGGGGCCCACGTGATTTTCCCGTGGGGCCCACGTGATTTCCCCGTGGGGCCCACGTGATTTCCCCTGGGGGCCCACGTGATTTCCCCGTGGGGCCCACGTGATTTCCCCGTGGGGCCCACGTGATTTCCGGGTGGGGCCCACGAGATTTCCCCTGGGGGCCCACGTGATTTCCCCGTGGGGCCTACGTGATTTCCCCGTGGGGCCCTCGTGATTTCCCCGTGGGGCCCACGTGATTTCCCCGTGGGGCCTACGTGATTTCCCCGTGGGGCCCACGTGATTTCCGGGTGGGGCCCACGTGATTTCCCCGTGGGGCCCACGTGATTTCCCTGTGGGGCCCACGTGATTTCCCCGTGGGGCCCACGTGATTTCCCCTGGGGGCCCACGTGATTTCCCCTGAGGGGCCACGTGATTTCCCCGTGGGGCCCACGTGATTTCCCCTGGGGGCCCACGTGATTTCCCCTGAGGGGCCACGTGATTTCCCCGTGGGGCCCACGTGATTTCCCCTGGGGGCCCACGAGATTTCCCCTGGGGGCCCACGTGATTTCCCCTGGGGGCCCACGTGATTTCCGGGGGGGGCCCTCGTGATTTCCCCGGGGGGCCCACGTGATTTCCCCTGGGGGCCCACGTGATTTCCCCTCTGGGCCCACGTGATTTCCCCGTGGGGCCCACGTGATTTCCGGGTGGGGCCCACGTGATTGCCGGGTGGGGCCCACGTGATGTCCCCGTGGGGCCTACGTGATTTCCCCGTTTGGCCCACGTGATTTCCCCATGGGGCACACGTGATTTCCCCTGGGCCCCCACGTGATTTCCCCTGGGGGCCCACTTGGTTTCCCCGTGGGGCCCACGTGATTTCCCCTGGGGGCGCACGTGATTTCCCCTGGGGGCCCACGAGATTTCCCCGTGAGGCCCACGTGATTTCCGGGCGGGGCCCACGTGATTTCCCCGTGGGGCCCACGTGATTTTCGCGTGGGGCCCACGTGATTTCCGCGTGGGGCCCAAGTGATTTCCCCGTGGGGCCCACGTGATTTCCCCGTGGGGCCCACGTGATTTCCCCGTGGGGCCCACGTGATTTCCCCGTGGGGCCCACGTGATTTCCGGGTGGGGCCCACGTGATTTCCCCTGGGGGCCCACGTGATTTCCCCGTGGGGCCGACGTGATTTCCGGGTGGGGCCCACGTGATTTCCGCGTGGGGCACACGTGATTTCCCCTGGGGGCCCACGTGATTTCCCCGTGGGGCCCACGTGATTTCCGCGTGGGGCCCACGTGATTTCCGGGTGGGGCCCACGTGATTTCCGGGTGGGGCCCACGTGATTTCCCCGGGGGGCCCACGTGATATCCCCGTGGGGCCCACGTGATTTCCGGGTGGGGCCCACGTGATTTCCCCTGGGGGCCCACGTGATTTCCCCGTGGGGCCCACGTGATTTCCCCGTGGGGCCCACGTGATTTCCCCGAGGGGCCCACGTGATTTCCCCTGGGGACCCACGTGATTACCCGTGGGGCCCACGTGATTTCCCTTGGGGGCCCACGTGATTTCCGGGTGGGACCCACGTGATTTCCCCGTGGGGCCCACGTGATTTCCCCTGGGGGCCCACGTGATTTCCCCGTGGGGCCCACGTGATTTCCGGGTGGGGCCCACGTGATTTCCGCGTGGGGCACACGTGATTTCCCCTCGGGGCACACGTGGCTTCCCCGTGGGGCCCACGTGATTTCCCCATGGGGCCCACGTGATTTCCCCTGGGCCCCCACGTGATTTCCCCTGGGGGCCCACGTGGTTTCCCCGTGGGGCCCACGTGATTTCCCCTGGGGGCGCACGTGATTTCCCATGGCGGCCCACGAGATTTCCCCGTGAGGCCCACGTGATTTCCGGTTGGGGCCCACGTGAATTCCCCTGGGGGCCCACGTGATTTCCCCTGGGGGCCCACGTGATTTCCACTGGGGGCCCACGTGATTTCCCCGTGGGGCCCACGTGATGTCCCCTGGGGGCGCACGAGATTTCCCCGTGGGCCCCACGTGATTTCCCCTGGGGGCCCACGTGATTTCCCCTGGGGGCCCAGGTGATTTCCCCGTGGGGCCCACGTGATTTCCCCTGGGGGCCCACGTGATTTCCCCGTGGGGCCCACGTGATTTCCCCTGGGGGCCCACGTGATTTCCGGGTGGGGCCCACGTGATATCCGGGTGGGGCCCACGTGATTTCCGGGTGGGGCCCACGTGATTTCCCTGTGGGGCCCACGTGATTTCCCCTGGGGGCCCACGTGATTTCCCCTCTGGGCCCACGTGATTTCCCCGTGGGGCCCACGTGATTTCCGGGTGGGGCCCACGTGATTTCCGGGTGGGGCCCACGTGATTTCCCCGTGGGGCCTACGTGATTTCCCCGTTTGGCCCACGTGATTTCCCCATGGGGCACACGTGATTTCCCCTGGGCCCCCACGTGATTTCCCCTGGGGGCCCACTTGGTTTCCCCGTGGGGCCCACGTGATTTCCCCTGGGGGCGCACGTGATTTCCCCTGGGGGCCCACGAGATTTCCCCGTGAGGCCCACGTGATTTCCGGGCGGGGCCCACGTGATTTCCCCGTGGGGCCCACGTGATTTTCGCGTGGGGCCCACGTGATTTCCGCGTGGGGCCCAAGTGATTTCCCCGTGGGGCCCACGTGATTTCCCCGTGGGGCCCACGTGATTTCCCCGTGGGGCCCACGTGATTTCCCCGTGGGGCCCACGTGATTTCCGGGTGGGGCCCACGTGATTTCCCCTGGGGGCCCACGTGATTTCCCCGTGGGGCCGACGTGATTTCCGGGTGGGGCCCACGTGATTTCCGCGTGGGGCACACGTGATTTCCCCTGGGGGCCCACGTGATTTCCCCGTGGGGCCCACGTGATTTCCGCGTGGGGCCCACGTGATTTCCGGGTGGGGCCCACGTGATTTCCGGGTGGGGCCCACGTGATTTCCCCGGGGGGCCCACGTGATATCCCCGTGGGGCCCACGTGATTTCCGGGTGGGGCCCACGTGATTTCCCCTGGGGGCCCACGTGATTTCCCCGTGGGGCCCACGTGATTTCCCCGTGGGGCCCACGTGATTTCCCCGAGGGGCCCACGTGATTTCCCCTGGGGACCCACGTGATTACCCGTGGGGCCCACGTGATTTCCCTTGGGGGCCCACGTGATTTCCGGGTGGGACCCACGTGATTTCCCCGTGGGGCCCACGTGATTTCCCCTGGGGGCCCACGTGATTTCCCCGTGGGGCCCACGTGATTTCCGGGTGGGGCCCACGTGATTTCCGCGTGGGGCACACGTGATTTCCCCTCGGGGCACACGTGGCTTCCCCGTGGGGCCCACGTGATTTCCCCATGGGGCCCACGTGATTTCCCCTGGGCCCCCACGTGATTTCCCCTGGGGGCCCACGTGGTTTCCCCGTGGGGCCCACGTGATTTCCCCTGGGGGCGCACGTGATTTCCCATGGCGGCCCACGAGATTTCCCCGTGAGGCCCACGTGATTTCCGGTTGGGGCCCACGTGAATTCCCCTGGGGGCCCACGTGATTTCCCCTGGGGGCCCACGTGATTTCCACTGGGGGCCCACGTGATTTCCCCGTGGGGCCCACGTGATTTCCCCTGGGGGCGCACGAGATTTCCCCGTGGGCCCCACGTGATTTCCCCTGGGGGCCCACGTGATTTCCCCTGGGGGCCCAGGTGATTTCCCCGTGGGGCCCACGTGATTTCCCCTGGGGGCCCACGTGATTTCCCCGTGGGGCCCACGTGATTTCCCCTGGGGGCCCACGTGATTTCCGGGTGGGGCCCACGTGATATCCGGGTGGGGCCCACGTGATTTCCGGGTGGGGCCCACGTGATTTCCCTGTGGGGCCCACGTGATTTCCCCTGGGGGCCCACGTGATTTCCCCTGGGGGCCCACGTGATTTCCCCGTTGGGCCCACGTGATTTCCGGGTGGGGCCAACGTGATTTCCCCGTGGGGCCCACGTGATTTCCCCGTTGGGCCCACGTGATTTCCCCTGGGGACCCACGTGATTTCCCCTGGGGGCGCACGTGATTTCCCCTGGGGGCCCACGTGATTTCCCCGTGGGACCCACGTGATTTCCCGTGGGGCCCACGTGATTTCCACTGGGGGCGCACGTGATTTCCCCTGGGGGCCCACGTGATTTCCCCGTGGGGCCCACGTGATTTCCGGGTGGGGCCCACGTGATTTCCCCGTGGGGCCCACGTGATTTCCCCGTGGGGCCCACGTGATTTCCCCTGGGGGCCCACGTGATTTCCCCGTGGGGCCCACGTGATTTCCCCTGGGGGCCCACGTGATTTCCGGATGGGGCCCACGTGATTTCCCCGTGGGGCCCACGTGATTTCCCCTGAGGGCACACGTGATTTCCCCGAGGGGCCCACGTGATTTCCGGGTGTGGCCCACGTGATTTCCGCGTGGGGCCCACGTGATTTCCCCGTGGGGCCCACGTGATTTCCCCGTGGGGCCCACGTGATTTCCCCGTGGGGCCCACGTGATTTCCCCTGGGGGCCCACGTGATTTCCCCTCGGGGCCCAAGTGACTTCCCTGTGAGGCCCACGTGATTTCCCCTGGGGGCCCACGTGATTTCCCCTGGGGGCCCACGTGATTTCCCAGTGGGGCCCACGTGATTTCCCGGTGGGGCCCACGTGATTTTCCCGTGGGGCCCACGTGATTTCCCCGTGGGGCCCACGTGATTTCCCAGTGGGGCCCACGTGATTTCCCCGTGGGACCCACTTGATTTCCCCTGGGGCTCACGTGATTTCCCCGTGGGGCCCACGTGATTTCCCCTGGGGGCCCACGTGATTTCCCCTGGGGGCCCACGTGATTTCCCCGTGGGGCCCACGTGATTTCCGGGTGGGGCCCACGTGATTTCCCCGTGGGGCCCACGTGATTTCCGGGTGGGGCCCACGTGATTTCCCTGTGGGGCCCACGTGATTTCCCCGTGGGGCCTACGTGATTTCCGGGTGGGGCCCACGTGATTTCCCTATGGGGCCCACGTGATTTCCCCGTGGGGCCCACGTGATTTCCCCTGGGGGCTCACGTGATTTCCCCTGGGGGCCCACGTGATTTCCCCGTGGGGCCCACGTGATTTCAGGGTGGCGCCCACGTGATTTCCGGGTGGGGGCCACGTGATTTCCACTGGGGGCCCACGTGATTTCCCCGTGGGGCCCACGTGATTTCCCCTGGGGGCCCACGTGATTTCCCCGTGGGGCCCACGTGATTTTCGGGTGGGGCCCACGTGATCTCCGTGTGGGGCCCACGTGATTTCCCCGTGGGGCCCACGTGATTTCACCTGGGGGCCCACGTGATTTCACCTGGGGGCCCACGTGATTTCCCCTGGGGGCCCACGTGATTTCCCCGTGGGGCCCACGTGATTTCCGGGTGGGGCCCACGTGATTTCCCCGTGGGGTCCACGTGATTTCCCCCTGGGGCCCACGTGATTTCCGGGTGGGGCCCATGTGATTTCCGGGTGGGGCCCACGGGAATTCCCCTGGGGGCCCACGTGATTTCCCCTGGGGGCCCACGTGATTTCCCCTGGAGGCCCACGTGATTTTCCCGTGGGGCCCACGTGATTTCCCCTGGGGGTCCACGTGATTTCCCCGTGAGCCCCACCTGATTTCCCCTGGGGGCCCACGTGATTTCCCCTGGGGGCCCAAGTGATTTCCCCGTGGGGCCCACGTGATTTCCCCTGGGGGCCCACGTGATTTCCCCATGGGGCCCACGTGATTTCCCCTGGGGGCCCACGTGATTTCCGGGTGGGGCCCACGTGATTTCCGGGTGGGGCCCACGTGATTTCCCTGTGGGGCCCACGTGATTTCCCCTGGGGGCCCACGTGATTTCCCCTGGGGGCCCACGTGATTTCCCCTGGGGGCCCACGTGATTTCCCCGTTGGGCCCACGTGATTTCCGGGTGGGGCCAACGTGATTTCCCCGTGGGGCCCACGTGATTTCCCCGTTGGGCCCACCTGATTTCCCCTGGGGGCCAACGTGATTTCCCCGTGGGGCCCACGTGATTTCCCGTGGGGGCTCACGTGATTTCCCCGTGGGACCCACGTGATTTCCCGTGGGGCCCACGTGATTTCCGGGTGGGGCCCTCGTGATTTCCGGGTGGGGCCCAAGTGATTTCCCCTGGGGTCCCACGTGATTTCCGGATGGGGCCCACATGATTTCCCCGTGGGGCCCACGTGATTTCCCCTGAGGGCACACGTGATTTCCCCGTGGGGCCCACGTGATTTCCGGGTGTGGCCCACGTGATTTCCATGTGGGGCCCACGTGATTTCCCCGTGGGGCCCACGTGATTTCCCCGTGGGGCCCACGTGATTTCCCCGTGGGGCCCACGTGATTTCCCCTGGGGGCCCACGTGATTTCCCCTCGGGGCCCAAGTGACTTCCCTGTGGGGCCCACGTGATTTCCCGTGGGGGCCCACGTGATTTCCCCTGGGGACCACGTGATTTCCCAGTGGGGCCCACGTGATTTCCAGGTGGGGCCCACGTGATTTTCCCGTGGGGCCCACGTGATTTCCCCGTGGGGCCCACGTGATTTCCCAGTGGGGCCCACGTGATTTCCCTGTGGGGCCCACTTGATTTCCCCTGGGGCTCACGTGATTTCCCCGTGGGGCCCACGTGATTTCCCCTGGGGGCCCACGTGATTTCCCCTGGGGGCCCACGTGATTTCCCCAGGGGGCCCACGTGATTTCCCCGTGGGGCCCACGTGATTTCCCCTGGGGGCCCAAGTGATTTCCCCTGGGGGCCCACGTGATTTCCCCTGGGGGCCCACGTGATTTCCGGGTGGGGCCCACGTGATTTCCCCGTGGGGCCCACGTGATTTCCGGTTGGGGCCCACGTGATTTCCCCGTGGGGCCCACGTGATTTCCCCGTGGGGCCTACGTGATTTCCGGGTGGGGCCCACGTGATTTCCCTGTGGGGCCCACGTGATTTCCCCGTGGGTCCCACGTGATTTCCCCTGGGGGCTCACGTGATTTCCCCTGGGGGCCCACGTGATTTCCCCGTGGGGCCCACGTGATTTCAGGGTGGGGCCCACGTGATTTCCGGGTGGGGGCCACGTGATTTCCACTGGGGGCCCACGTGATTTCCCCGTGGGGCCCACGTGATTTCCCCTGGGGGCCCACGTGATTTCCCCGTGGGCCCCACGTGATTTCCCCGTGGGGCCCACTTGATTTCCGGGTGGGGCCCATGTGATTTCCGGGTGGGGCCCACGTGATTTCCCCTGGGGGCCCACGTGATTTCCCCGTGGGGCCCTCGTGATTTCCCCGTAGGGCCCACGTGATTTCACCTGGGGGCCCACGTGATTTCCCCTGGGGGCCCACGTGATTTCCTCGTGGGGTTCACGTGATTTCCCCGTGGGGCCCACGTGATTTCCCCGTGGGGCCCACGTGATTTCCCCTGGGGGCCCACGTGATTTCCCCGTGGGGCCCACGTGATTTCCCCGTGGGGACCACGTGATTTCCCCTGGGGGCCCACGTGATTTCCCCGTGGGGCCCACGTGATTTCCCCGTGGGGCCCACGTGATTTCCGGGTGGGGCCCACGTGATTTCCGGGTGGGGCCCACGTGATTTCCCCTGGGGGCCCACGTGATTTCCCCGTGGGGCCCACGTGATTTCCCCTGGGGGCCCACGTGATTTCCCCGTGGGGCCCACGTGATTTTCGGGTGGGGCCCACGTGATCTCCGTGTGGGGCCCACGTGATTTCCCCGTGGGGCCCACGTGATTTCCCCTGGGGGCCCACGTGAGTTCCCCTGGGGGCCCACGTGATTTCCCCGTGGGGCCCACGTGATTTCCCCTGGGGGCCCACGTTATTTCCCCTGAGGGGCCACGTGATTTCCCCGTGGGGCCCACGTGATTTCTCCTGGGGGCCCACGTGATTTCCCCTGGGGGTCCACGTGATTTCCGGGTGGGGCCCTCGTGATTTCCCCGTGGGGCCCACGTGATTTCCCCTGGGGGCCCACGTGATTTTCCCGTGGGGCCCACGTGATTTCCGGGTGGGGCCCACATGATTTCCGCGTGGGGCCCACGTGATTTCCCCTGGGGGCCCACGTGATTTCCCCGTGGGGCCCACGTGATTTCCGGGTGGGGCCCACGTGATTTACCCGTGGGGCCCACGTGATTTCCCCGTGGGGCCCACGTGATTTCCGGGTGGGGCCCACGTGATTTCCCCGTGGGGCCCACGTGATTTCCCCTGGGGGCCCACGTGATTTCCCCACGGGGGCCCACGTGATTTCCCCGTTGGGCCCACGTGATTTCCCCTTGGGGCCCAAGTGATTTCCCCTGGGGGCCCACGTGATTTCCCCGTGGGGCCCACGTGATTTCCGGGTGGGGCCCACGTGATTTCCCCGGGGGGCCCACGTGATTTCCGGGTGGGGCCCACGTGATTTCCCCGTGGTGCCCACATGATTTCCCCTAGGGGCCCACGTGATTTCTCCTGGGGGCCCACGTGATTTCCCCAGGGGGCCCACGTGATTTCCCCGTGGGGCCCACGTGATTTCCCCGTGGGGCCCATGTGATTTCCGGGTGGGGCCCACGTGATTTCCCCGTGGGGCCATGTGATTTCCCCGTGGGGCCCACGTGATTTCCCCTGGGGGCCCACGTGATTTCCCCTGGGGGCTCACGTGATTTCCCCGTGGGGCCCACGTGATTTCCGGGTGGGGCCCAAGTGATTTCCACGTGGGGCCCACGTGATTTCCGGTGGGGGCCCACGTGTTTTCCCCGTGGGGCCCACGTGATTTCCCCGTGGGGCCCACCTGATTTCCCCTTGGGGCCCACGTGATTTCCCCGTGGGGCCCACGTGATTTCCCCTGGGGGCCCAGGTTATTTCCCCTGGGGGCCCACGTGATTTCCCCGTGGGGCCCACGTGATTTCCCTGGGGGCCCACGTGATTTCCCCGTGGGGCCCACGTGATTTCCGGGTAGGGCCCACGTGATTTCCGGGTGGGGCCCACGTGATTTCCCCGTGGGGCCCACGTGATTTCCCCGTAGGGCCCACGTGATTTCCGGGTGGGGCCCACGTGATTTCCCCGTGAGGCAAACGTGATTTCCGGGTGGGGCCCACGTGATTTCCCCGTGGGGTCCACGTGATTTCCCCGTGGGGCCCACGTGATTTCCTCTGGGGGCCCACGTGATTTCCCCGTGGGGCCCACGTGATTTCCCCTGGGGGCCCACGTTATTTCCCCTGAGGGGCCACGTGATTTCCCCGTGGGGCCCACGTGATTTCTCCTGGGGGCCCACGTGATTTCCCCTGGGGGCCCACGTGATTTCCCCGTGGGGCCCACGTGATTTCCCCGTGGGGCCCACGTGATTTCCCCGTTGGTCCCACGTGATTTCCCCTGGGGGCCCACGTGATTTTCCCTGGGGGCCCACGTGATTTCCCCGTGGGGCCCACGGGATTTCCGGGTGGGGCCCACGTGATTTCCCCGTGGGGCCCACGTGATTTCCCCGTGGGGCCCACGTGATTTCCCCTGGGGGCCCACGTGATTTCCGGATGGGGCCCACGTGATTTCCCCGTGGGTCCCACGTGATTTCCGGGTGGGGCCCACGTGATTTCCCTGTGGGGCCCACGTGATTTCCGGGTGGGGCCCACGTGATTTCCCCGTGGGGCCCACGTGATTTCCCCGTGGGGCCCACGTGATTTCCCCTGGGGGCCCACGTGATTTCCCCGTGGGGCCCACGTGATTCCCCCGTGGGGCCCACGTGATTTCCCCGTTGGTCCCACGTGATTTCCCCTGGGGGCCCACGTGATTTTCCCTGGGGGCCCACGTGATTTCCCCGTGGGGCCCACGTGATTTCCGGGTGGGGCCCACGTGATTTCCCCGTGTGGCCCACGTGATTTCCCCGTGGGGCCCACGTGATTTCCCCTGGGGGCCCACGTGATTTCCGGATGGGGCCCACGTGATTTCCCCGTGGGTCCCACGTGATTTCCGGGTGGGGCCCACGTGATTTCCCTGTGGGGCCCACGTGATTTCCGGGTGGGGCCCACGTGATTTCCCCGTGGGGCCCACGTGATTTCCCCGTGGGGCCCACGTGATTTCCCCTGGGGGACCACGTGATTTCCCCTGGGGGCCCACGTGATTTCCGGGTGGGGCCCACGTGATTTCCCCTGGGGGCCCACGTGATTTCCCCGTGGGGCCCACGTGATTTCCCCGTGGGGCCCACGTGATTTCCCCGTGGGGCCCACGTGATTTTCCCGTGGTGCCCACGTGATTTCCCCTGGGGGCCCACGTGATTTCCCCGTGGGGCCCACGTGAATTCCCCGTGGGGCCCACGTGATTTCCCCGTGGGGTCCACGTGATTTCAACTGAGGGCCCACGTGATTTCCCCGTGGGGCCCACGTGATTTCCCCTGGGCCCCACGTGATTTCCGCGGGGGGCCCACGTGATTTCCCCTGGGGGCACACGTGATTTCCCCGTGGGGCCCACGTGATTTCCGGGTAGGGCCCACGTGATTTCCCCGTGGGGCCCACGTGATTTCCCCAGGGGGCCCACGTGATTTCCCCTGGGGGCACACGTGATTTCCCCGTGGGGCCCACGTGATTTCCGGGTGGGGCCCACGTGATTTCCCCATGGGGCCCACGTGATTTCCCCGTGGGGCCCACGTGATTTCCCCGTGGAGCCCACGTGATTTCCCCTGAGGGCCCACGTGATTTCCCCGTGGGGCCCACGTGATTTCCCCTGGGGTCCCACGTGATTTCCCCTGGGGGCTCTCGTGATTTCCCCGTGGGGCCCACGTGATTTCCCCTGCGGGCCCACGTGATTTCCCCAGGGGGCCCACGTGATTTCCCCTGGGGGCCCACGTGATTTCCCCGTGGGGCACACCTGATTTCCCCGTGGGGCCCACGTAATTACCGGGTGGGGCTCACGTGATTTCCGGGTGGCGCCCACGTGATTTCCCCGTGGGGCCCACCTGATTTCCGGGTGGGGCCCAAGTGATTTCCCCCGGGGGCCCAAGTGATTTCCCCCTGGGGCCCTCGTGATTTCCCCGTGGGGACCACGTGATTTCCGGGTGGGGCCCACGTGATTTCCCTGTGGGGCCTACGTGATTTCCCCGTGGGGCCCACGTGATTTCCCTGTGGGGTCCACGTGATTTCCGGGTGGGGCCCACGTGATTTCCCCGTGGGGCCCACGTGATTTCCGGGTGGGGCCCACGTGATTGCCCCGGGGGGCCCACGTGATTTCCCCGTGTGGCCCACGTGATTTCCCCTGGGGGCCCCCGTGTTTTTCCCGTGGGGCCCACGTGATTTCCCCTGGGGGCCCACGTTATTTCCCCTGAGGGCCCACGTGATTTCCCCTGGGGGCCCAGGTGATTTCCCCGAGGGGCCCACGTGATTTCCCCTGGGGGCCCACGTGATTTCACCTGGGGGCCCACGTGATTTCCGGGTGGGGCCCTCGTGATTTCCCCGTGGGGCCCACGTGATTTCCCCTGGGGGCCCTCGTGATTTCCCCGTGGGGCCCACGTGATTTCCGGGTGGGGCCCACGTGATTTCCCCGTGGGGCCCACGTGATTTCCCCTGGGGGCCCACGTGATTTCCCCGTTGGGCCCACGTGATTTCCCCTGGGGGCCCACGTGATTTCCCCTGGGGGCCCACGTGATTTCCCCGTGGGGCCCACGTGATTTCCCCAGGGGGCCCACGTGATTTTCCCGTGGTGCCCACGTGATTTCCCCTGGGGGCCCACGTGATTTCCCCCTGGGGCCCACGTGATTCCCCCGTGGGGCCCACGTGATTTCCCCGTTGGTCCCACGTGATTTCCCCTGGGGGCCCACGTGATTTTCCCTGGGGGCCCACGTGATTTCCCCGTGGGGCCCACGTGATTTCCGGGTGGGGCCCACGTGATTTCCCCGTGTGGCCCACGTGATTTCCCCGTGGGGCCCACGTGATTTCCCCTGGGGGCCCACGTGATTTCCGGGTGGGGCCCACGTGATTTCCCCGTGGGGCCCACGTGATTTCCGGGTGGGGCCCACGTGATTGCCCTGTGGGGCCCACGTGATTTCCGGGTGGGGCCCACGTGATTTCCCCTGGGGGCCCACGTGATTTCCCCTGAGGGGCCACGTGATTTCCCCGTGGGGCCCACGTGATTTCCCCTGGGGGCCCACGTGATTTCCCCTGAGGGGCCACGTGATTTCCCCGTGGGGCCCACGTGATTTCCCCTGGGGGCCCACGAGATTTCCCCTGGGGGCCAACGTGATTTCCCCTGGGGGCCCACGGGATTTCCGGGTGGGGCCCTCGTGATTTCCCCGTGGGGCCCACGTGATTTCCCCTGGGGGCCCACGTGATTTCCCCTCTGGGCCCACGTGATTTCCCCGTGGGGCCCCCGTGATTTCCGGGTGGGGCCCACGTGATTTCCGGGTGGGGCCCACGTGATTTCCCCGTGGGGCCTACGTGATTTCCCCGTGGGGCCCACGTGATTTCCCCATGGGGCCCACGTGATTTCCCCTGGGCCCCCACGTGATTTTCCCTGGGGGCCCACGTGGTTTCCCCGTGGGGCCCACGTGATTTCCCCTGGGGGCGCACGTGATTTCCCATGGCGGCCCACGAGATTTCCCCGTGAGGCCCACGTGATTTCCGGGCGGGGCCCACGTTATTTCCCCGTGGGGCCCACGTGATTTCCCCTGGGGGCCCACGTGATTTCCCCGTTGGGCCCACGTGATTTCCGGGTGGGGCCAACGTGATTTCCCCGTGGGGCCCACGTGATTTCCCCGTTGGGCCCACCTGATTTCCCCTGGGGCCAACGTGATTTCCCCGTGGGGCCCACGTGATTTCCCCGTTGGGCCCACCTGATTTCCCCTGAGGGCCCACGTCATTTCCCCGTGGGGCCCACGTGATTTCCCCTGGGGGCCCACGTGATTTCCCCGTGGGGCCCACGTGATTTCCCCTGGGGACCCACGTGATTTCCCCTGGGGGCCCACGTGATTTCTCCGTGGGGCCCACGTGATTTCCCCTGGGGGCCCACGTGATTTCCACTGGGGGTGCACGTGATTTCCCCTGGGGGCCCACGTGATTTCCCCGTGGGACCCACGTGATTTCCCGTGGGGCCCACGTGATTTCCGGGTGGGGCCCACGTGATTTCCGGGTGGGGCCCAAGTGATTTCCCCTGGGGGCCCACGTGATTTCCCCGTGGGACCCACGTTATTTCCCCGTAGGGCCCACGTGATTTCCCCATGGGGCCCACGTGATTTCCGGGTGGGGCCCACGTGATTTCCGGGTGGGGCCCACGTGATTTCCCCGTGGGGCCCACGTGATTTCCCCTGGGGGCCCACGTGATTTCTCCGTGGGGCCCACGTGATTTCCCCTGGGGGCCCACGTGATTTCCGGATGGGGCCCACGTGATTTCCCCGTGGGGCCCACGTGATTTCCCCTGAGGGCACACGTGATTTCCCCGTGGGGCCCACGTGATTCCCGGGTGTGGCCCACGTGATTTCCGCGTGGGGCCCACGTGATTTCCCCGTGGGGCCCACGTGATTTCCCCGTGGGGCCCACGTGATTTCCCCTGGGGCCCCCGTGATTTCCGCTGGGGGCCCACGTGATTTCCCCTGGGGTCACACGTGATTTCCCCGTGGGGCCCACGTGATTTCCGGGTGGGGCCCACGTGATTTCCCCGTGGGGCCCACGTGATTTCCCCAGGGGGCCCACGTGATTTCCCCTGGGGGCACACGTGATTTCCCCGTGGGGCCCACGTGATTTCCGGGTGGGGCCCACGTGATTTCCCCATGGGGCCCACGTGATTTCCCCGTGGGGCCCACGTGATTTCCCCGTGGAGCCCACTTGATTTCCCCTGAGGGCCCACGTGATTTCCCCGTGGGGCCCACGTGATTTCCCCTGGGGTCCCACGTGATTTCCCCTGGGGGCTCTCGTGATTTCCCCGTGGGGCCCACGTGATTTCCCCTGCGGGCCCACGTGATTTCCCCAGGGGGCCCACGTGATTTCCCCTGGGGGCCCACGTGATTTCCCCGTGGGGCACACCTGATTTCCCCGTGGGGCCCACGTAATTACCGGGTGGGGCTCACGTGATTTCCGGGTGGCGCCCACGTGATTTCCCCGTGGGGCCCACCTGATTTCCGGTTGGGGCCCACGTGATTTCCCCCGGGGGCCCAAGTGATTTCCCCCTGGGGCCCACGTGATTTCCCCTTGGGGCCCACGTGATTTCACCTGGGGGCCCACGTGATTTCCGGGTGGGGCCCTCGTGATTTCCCCGTGGGGCCCACGTGATTTTCCCTGGGGGCCCACGTGATTTCCCCGTGGGGCCCACGTGATTTCCGGGTGGGGCCCACGTGATTTCCCCGTGGGGCCCACGTGATTTCCCCTGGGGGCCCACGTGATTTCCCCGTTGGACCCACGTGATTTCCCCTGGGGGCCCACGTGATTTCCCCTGGGGGCCCACGTGATTTCCCCGTGGGGCCCACGTGATTTCCCCAGGGGGCCCACGTGATTTTCCCGTGGTGCCCACGTGATTTCCCCTGGGGGCCCACGTGATTTCCCCCTGGGGCCCACGTGATTCCCCCGTGGGGCCCACGTGATTTCCCCGTTGGTCCCACGTGATTTCCCCTGGGGGCCCACGTGATTTTCCCTGGGGGCCCACGTGATTTCCCCGTGGGGCCCACGTGATTTCCGGGTGGGGCCCACGTGATTTCCCCGTGTGGCCCACGTGATTTCCCCGTGGGGCCCACGTGATTTCCCCTGGGGGCCCACGTGATTTCCGGGTGGGGCCCACGTGATTTCCCCGTGGGGCCCACGTGATTTCCGGGTGGGGCCCACGTGATTTCCCTGTGGGGCCCACGTGATTTCCGGGTGGGGCCCACGTGATTTCCCCGTGGGGCCCACGTGATTTCCCCGTGGGGCCCACGTGATTTCCCCTGGGGGTCCACGTGATTTCCCCTGGGGGCCCACGTGATTTCCCCTGGGGGCCCACGTGATTTCCCCTGGGGGCCCACGTGATTTCCCCGTGGGGCCCTCGTGATTTCCCCTGCGGGCCCTCGTGATTTCCCCTGGGGCACACGTGATTTCCCCTGGGGGCCCACGTGATTTCCCCGTGGGGCCCACCTGATTTCCCCTTGGGCCCACGTGATTTCCCCGTGGGTCCCACGTGATTTCCGGGTGGGGCCCACGTGATTTCCCCGTGGGGCCCACGTGATTTCCCCTGGGGGCCCACGTGATTTCCCCGTGGGGCCCCCGTGATTTCCGGGTGGGGCCCACGTGATTTCCACGTGGGGCCCACGTGATTTCCGGTTGGCGCTCACGTGATTTCCCCGTGGGGCCCACGTGATTTCCCCGTGGGGCCCACCTGATTTCCCCTTGGGGCCCACGTGATTTCCCCGTGGGGCCCACGTGATTTCCGGGTGGGGCCCACGTGATTTCCACGTGGGGCCCACGTGATTTCCGCTTGGGGCCCACGTGATTTCCCCGTGGGGCCCACGTGATTTCCCCGTGGGGCCCACCTGATTTCCCCTGGGGGCCCAGGTGATTTCCCCGAGGGGCCCACTTGATTTCCCCTGGGGGCCCACGTGATTTCACCTGGGGGCCCACGTGATTTCCGGGTGGGGCCCTCGTGATTTCCCCGTGGGGCCCACGTGATTTCCCCTGGGGGCCCACGTGATTTCCCCGTGGGGCCCACGTGATTTCCGGGTGGGGCCCACGTGATTTCCCCGTGGGGCCCACGTGATTTCCCCTGGGGGCCCACGTGATTTCCCCGTTGGGCCCACGTGATTTCCCCTGGGGGCCCACGTGATTTCCCCGTGGGGCCCACGTGATTTCCCCAGGGGGCCCACGTGATTTCCCCGTTGGTCCCACGTGATTTCCCCTGGGGGCCCACGTGATTTTCCCTGGGGGCCCACGTGATTTCCCCTGAGGGGCCACGTGATTTCCCCGTGGGGCCCACGTGATTTCCCCTGGGGGCCCACGTGATTTCCCCTGAGGGGCCACGTGATTTCCCCGTGGGGCCCACGTGATTTCCCCTGGGGGCCCACGAGATTTCCCCTGGGGGCCCACGTGATTTCCCCTGGGGGCCCACGGGATTTCCGGGTGGGGCCCTCGTGATTTCCCCGTGGGGCCCACGTGATTTCCCCGTGGGGCCCACGTGATTTCCCCTCTGGGCCCACGTGATTTCCCCGTGGGGCCCACGTGATTTCCGGGTGGGGCCCACGTGATTTCCGGGTGGGGCCCACGTGATTTCCCCGTGGGGCCTACGTGATTTCCCCGTGGGGCCCACGTGATTTCCCCATGGGGCCCACGTGATTTCCCCTGGGCCCCCACGTGATTTTCCCTGGGGGCCCACGTGATTTCCCCGTGGGGCCCACGTGATTTCCGGGTGGGGCCCACGTGATTTCCCCGTGTGGCCCACGTGATTTCCCCGTGGGGCCCACGTGATTTCCCCTGGGGGCCCACGTGATTTCCGGGTGGGGCCCACGTAATTTCCCCGTGGGGCCCACGTGATTTCCGGGTGGGGCCCACGTGATTTCCCTGTGGGGCCCACGTGATTTCCGGGTGGGGCCCACGTGATTTCCCCGTGGGGCCCACGTGATTTCCCCGTGGGGCCCACGTGATTTCCCCTGGGGGTCCACGTGATTTCCCCTGGGGGCCCACGTGATTTCCCCTGGGGGCCCACGTGATTTCCCCTGGGGGCCCACGTGATTTCCCCGTGGGGCCCTCGTGATTTCCCCTGCGGGCCCTCGTGATTTCCCCTGGGGCACACGTGATTTCCCCTGGGGGCCCACGTGATTTCCCCGTGGGGCCCACCTGATTTCCCCTTGGGGCCCACGTGATTTCCCCGTGGGTCCCACGTGATTTCCGGGTGGGGCCCACGTGATTTCCCCGTGGGGCCCACGTGATTTCCCCTGGGGGCCCACGTGATTTCCCCGTGGGGCCCCCGTGATTTCCGGGTGGGGCCCACGTGATTTCCACGTGGGGCCCACGTGATTTCCGGTTGGGGCCCACGTGATTTCCCCGTGGGGCCCACGTGATTTCCCCGTGGGGCCCACCTGATTTCCCCTTGGGGCCCACGTGATTTCCCCGTGGGGCCCACGTGATTTCCGGGTGGGGCCCACGTGATTTCCACGTGGGGCCCACGTGATTTCCGGTTG